>NW_011888916.1:276490-346875 GCF_000151845.1 Pteropus vampyrus
CGGCCCCAGATATTAGAAAGAAACTGCAGAGGATGGAAGGGTTTGAAGGAAAGAATCTGTCTGAGCTGGTTGAGATAGCCCAACGAGTATCCAACAATAGAGATGAGGTAGATATAGCACAGACTAAGAAGATGACCAAGGTCCTGCTTGCAACCATGCAAGGAGCCCAGCCAAAGGGACCGCCACGAAAAGGCAGAGGCTGAGAACAGGCACCCATGGCGAACAATGGACCCAGGAGAGTCGGGTTAGAGAAGGACCAATGTGCATATTGCAAGAAAAAGGGACATTGGAAGAATGAGTGCCCTGAAAAAGGACAAGCCCTCAAAAAGAAGGCCCCCCTCGTCCTCATCGAGGACACAGAATGAGGAGGTCAGGGCTCCTACATTATGAGACCCCGGGAGGTCCAGGGTAACTTTACAAGTCGGGGGCAAGCCTGTGAACTTCTTGGTGGACACAGGAGCTACGTACTCTGTCCTACGGAGCGCCCAGGGCCCACTCTCAAAGGAAAAGACACTTATACAAGGGGCCACTGGACAAGGAAAATCTTACCCTTGGACCCAAGCCAGGATAACAGATCTGGGAAAAGGAACGATTACCCATTCATTTCTAGTTATGCCAGAATGCCCTTACCCGCTGCTGGGTAGAGACTTACTACAGAAGTTACAGGCCACAAACTCCTTCAAGGAAGGGCATACTGAACTGACTTTCAGGTCAGGCCCACCGGCCATTCTACTCACTTGCCCATTGTCTGAGGAATACCTTTTGCTAGAGGAGCCCCTAGCAAACTCGCCGGGGCTCTTGTCTAAAACCCCCCCGTTAACTGAATTCCAACAAAGGATTCCCGGTGTCTGGGCAGAGGCAAATCCCCCCAGGTCTGACATCATCCTCCTATTATAGTGACTCTGTCCAGCTCAGCTACTGAAGCCCGGGTACGTCAATACCCTGTCAGTCAGAAGGCCCGAGTGGGTATCGCTGTTCATATTCGAAGGTTGAGGGAGGCAGGAATCTTAGTTACCTGCCACTCCCCCTGGAACATTCCCTTGCTCCCAGTACAGAAGCCCGGCACCCATGACTACCAGCCTGTCAAGGATCTCAGGGAGGTTAATAAGCGAGCTGAGACCATCCACCCGACGGTCCCCAACCCTTACACTCTTCTCAGCCAGCTACCCCCAAGTCATCAAGTATATACTGTCATAGATCTGAAGGATGCCTTCTTTACTCTGCCGCTGGCCAAGGCTAGCCAGCCTATCTTTGCTTTTGAATGGGAAGACCCAGACAGACTTTACTCAGGACAGGTGACTTAGACTTAACTGCCTCAGGGCTTCAAGAATTCCCCAACCCTGTTCGATGAAGCCTTAAGTCAGGACTTAGTCAAATTCCGCCAGAGGCACCCTGAGGTAGTACTTCTACAATATGTTGATGATCTTTAGCTAGCGACTGAAACAGAATTAGAGTGTAAACTGGCTACTGAGGACCTACTCCAGGAGTTAGACAAGAATGGGTATCGGGTATCTGCTAAGAAGGCTCAACTTTGCACTCCCCGAGTGACGTACCTAGGGTACAATCTACAGAAAGGAAAAAGGACCCTGTCCTCTAGTCAGATCGAGGCTATTCTGAGGATACCTCAGCCGTGCACCAAGTGACAGGTTCGAGAGTTCCTGGGAGCAGTAGGTTACTGCAGGCTTTGGATTCCGGGGTTCACAGAAATAACTAAGCCCCAAGTTAGGGGAAGAAAAGCTAACAGAAGTTCATAATTTTTCACTGCTTAAGTCCTTGCAGGCCCTCTATCTCGCACGGCAGGAGACCCACCAACTGGTCTCCACCACCAGAACAACCACTCAGCATCCAGTCCAGCCACACAACCATGCTCCAGGAGATTGGATCTGGGTAAAGAAGGTACAGCCTGCTTCTCTTGAGCACCACTGGGATGGACCTTTCCCTGTCATCCTCACAACTCCCACCGCGGTCAAGGAGCTGGACGCCGTCATTGGATTCACCATACCAGGATCAAGGATGTGCATCCACCACAGACATCAGAACAATGGACCCTGCATCGGACAGAGGACCCACTAAAGATAAGACTATCAAGGGTCCAGTCTGGACCATCTTAATTCTCTCCATCCTAAAGTAAGGAGGTCTTTGTATGGCTTTTAGGTGAAACCTGACAGAATAGGAGAGGATTAGACCTACTGTTAACTACGTATGTCAAAAAGGGTGCAGGCAGGAATCAATGATTTGAATTCCCCTAAAAAAACCAGTGGGGAATGTTAAGGGTGTGGTTCTGGGCAAAGATAATCTGCTCACTTGTTTGATGATTAACTAGGGTGTGGTTAATCTGCTTGCTTGTTTGATGTTAACTAGGATGTGGCTAGGCTTTGTAAGCTGCCTCTTTTGGGAGCCCGAGGCTGATCTCCTGGAACCCTGTGTAGTAGAGAGTCAGTCGCTGGCCGGCTAATAAAGCTCAAAATTCATCTCAATTGGCTCCGTGGGTCTTAGAATTGATCGCGCCACAACAAATAGAACCATTACCCTTCTCTCTTTCATCTTCACATGGAGTTCTTCCTGTGTGTGTCTGTGCAAGAATTTTCCCCATTGTATAAGGAAACCAGTTATATTGGGTCAGAGCCCACCCAAATAATCTCTTCTTAACTAATTACATCTACAATGACCCTATTTCCAAATCAGGTCACACTCCAAAGTACTGGTGCTTAGGAATTCAACATATGAATTTTAGAGGGACAAAATTCATAATATCCTCCCATTTTTGGAAGCCCAAACAGAAGCCAGAGCCCAAAGGAATCTATTGATACAGGCCATATGAATTAGCCTCACAGGGCACAGGGCAGGGTAGAGAAAGATGAAGAGTGGGTCTCGATGGGACAAATGGATGACATCCAGTATACTCATCTTCCATAATTCCTTCCTCCAGCTGTGTTCAAGACTCCAACTCTACTCCTAGGGATTCAAGACTAGGATCGAGACCCAAACCACTGAACCTCTCGCCTTTACACCCACTCAGCCATCATGTCCTGATCACTTTTACTTACTAAATTCCTTCTCCTTTTCTCTAACTCCACTTTACTACTACAGCTTTCTAATCAATATCTCTGCCTCCAGTCTCTCTCTTTTGCATCTCTCCAGTCTCAACCTGTATGTTGCCTCCAGACTGAGCCTATTCACCTCACTCCTTGCTCACTTCTTACTTCTAAATCTTTAGCTTGATTCTTCAGAATCTGATTTCTTTCTCTTCCACTATTTTCCCATGTGAGGATTAAAAGCGTTAATACAATGTCAAGTATATAATAAATACTCAGTATTTATTGAGCTATTTTTATTATTGTCCCAATTAAATTATTCTACCCCCTGAATATCTATATTTTATTCAAATCTTCCATGCCCTTTTCCTCCCTAGATTCAAGTCTTTTAGGTAGGAATTCCTATCTAACCAGCTCCTCGGCCTCTAATTTCCCATTTCTAAAGCTTTGTTCTCCTTCCCTCCAGACTAAGAGGAAATGATCTTTCTTTCCTAGACTGGAAAAGCTCCTTGTGTTTTCTATTCTGTTTCTTCCTGGGGAAGCTACACAGGCCCCTTATTCTATCAGCTGGCCCTTGCCTGACCCCTTTCACCTCCCCTGACTCTTGCCTTCGCCTTCACATAGGCATAGGCCTCTTGATGTTGTACTTCCTCCAGCTACCATGCACTGCCCCTTTTTCAGTCCCAGATTTCTCACACAAGTAGTTCATGCTTGCTGCCTCGACATTCTCCCTACCCTTCTTTCTGCATCCCTTCCCAGAGCACCCACTCTTCTGATCCCACTCTCTCCAAGGTCACTGATGATTTGTTTCTCTATGGCCAGTTCTGACCTCTTCTGTTATCATTCTGCTTGACCATTTTGCACATTAGAATTCCTCCCACTTCAAGATCCATGTCAGTATAATCTAGCTTTTCATTCCTTTATTTTAAAATGTATGAATTCTCTGAGGTTATATGCCACATCCAGCAAGTGGTAAATCCTGCCACATCCAGCACGGCCCTGGAAAATAAACGTGAGTGGGAACAGTGGGAGATTGAAAAAAGAAAGAAGACAGAAAGCTGGGATCAGGAGGTCCACTGCCCACTCACTGATGGTAGACGATGGCGCAGTTTTAGTTTTGCAAGCTGCTTTTATACAAGAACATACTAGGTGGCATAAGCAGTTTCCCTTAGGCATAACAACACTGTTTCTTCTACTTTTCCCAAGCCATATCTTATCATGACCTTCAGCTTGTTTGCCTGCCTGTGGCTATGTTTATACTTTCCTGTTCTCAGGAGTTTGCTGAAGCGAGGTAACCCTTGGTTGCCCTCGCAGACTGTAAGGACTTTGTCAGCTTACAGTCCACTCTCCACCTTTCCTTTTAAATTGAAGCTGCGGTGCATGCAAACCAATTTGAGACTGTGCTAATTGTCATTGGAAGATTCAGCAGTTGACTGAAAGCACAGAAGAATACAACAAGTAAGCATACAATTCCAGCTAAAATTCAAAAAGTATGTTTAAGCATATTCAAAGGATTAAACCCTAGCAAACTATCTAATAAGTCTTTAGCTAAAGCTCGAGGATTGATTATAGTATCTTTAGTATTTTGAATGTCTAAAATTTCTTGATGCAAATTATGCAAATCTAAGCTCAAATTGTTATGATGCCTTGCAAATTAACCCTTTGCCAATTCCATAGTGACTGGTTATAAATCACGTTAGTCACACAGATTGCCTTATAGGCAGCATGACAGCGTAAACTCATCCTTTTCTCCAAGGCCTCAATCTCATTTCCATTCTGAACAACTGATTCCAGAGCATTTAATTTTACCTCTAATTTTAAGTCAATATCCTTTGACTTTTCATAGCTATGGATGTATTATGGGCTAATTCATTTACAAAACTGGCATTCTGAATGCTTTGTGACAATGTGACCGCAGCAGTAACTGCCGTGGCTACCAAAGATACAAAGACTACTATACCAGCAATAACCAGTCCTATAACTCTTTTGTCTCTGCTCAAGGCAGACTTAATTTCTAACAGAGTTTGAACACTGCTATCATCATACCAAGGCTCTTCCAATTTTGTTGGTAACATTATAAAACTAAGTTGATTCAAAACCAATAGATCTGACCCTTTGTTGTGAGGACTTACACAATTAGTTAGATTGCAATTGACACCAGATATATTAAGAAGTCCATTAGAAGCAGTTGTTTGTAATTGTCCAATTAGAAAGACATAAGGGGCAGCAACGTAGGCTCAAACCCCATGGCTATGCTCGATATCAAATCTGCAGTAGATGAATCAGACAGATTAACAAAGTCCAAGGCTGCAAAGGCAAGCCACAAGTCCTTTTGAATGTGTCCCTTTGGGGTGGTCATCAAAAAAGCTATGTACCCTCCAGGTGTCATCCGGTCTTTTTGAGCAACAATGCGATGAGACCAATCATACACCGTCTGTGGCCATCTGGTTGTATTATGTTCCAAAGGCAGAGGATGAGCACATTCTAGCCAATTCATCCATCCTTTTAACTCCACTGATGTAGTATTGGGACAATAAGGTATCCCAGGAGGATGAGTTGCTAGCACCACCATAGTATTGTTAGAAAATCTAAGAATAGATAATTGCTGCAAATACTTAAACATGTCCTATAGTCCAGTGAGATTAGCAACACTAGCCACCACATGGCCGTCTTCAGGTAAGATTCAATTCTCAAGCATCCTGTAACTCCAGTATGAGTCCCTGCACACAGTGGTGCAACCGATGATACCCCCCCAAAATTAAAATTCATCCATTGTGGTTTTATATGGCCATCAGGATGGCCTCCAAGAACCTGCATGTCATCAACAAACACAGGTACATTAACATCTTCCTATGTAAATGGATGTAATACAAGAGGATTGGGATAATATATCCAATAGTTCTCTCCTTTGACTATACTTACTTGTACAGTGAATAAAGCTAACATGGCCACAAATGATCGGTCAGGTGTGACAGACAAACCCTGACATCCAACCATGTCTTGTCCTGATATTAAATGTTTAATATCCCCCTATGTGGGATTACATGCCCTCCGAGTCGCTCTGGACTATGGAATGATTACCGGAGGAGTGATCTTCAGATGCTTCAGGGGAGGGATGAGCTTCTCTGGGTCTGATCCATCCACCATCTTCACAATGTCTAACCAGCCTTTAAGGCAGCCTACGAGGTCTGTCAGCACCTTCAGGAAAAACACAAACATGCCCCTGGCCCCATACTAAAACAGGATTCTGGGCCATGCCATTCATTAGTTAATGGATCTTTCCAACGAACTACTGCTTGTGGATTCCCCGAAGGGGACCAGAACCTTTCTGTAGCTGTTTGACCATCATCATCTGTGTTTAAAAAATTTAAAGTAAAAAGCACTTGATTTAATACATTTTGAGGAGTCGTGGAGCTAACTCCCCCTTTTTATTTTTGTATTTGAAGTTTGAGGATGCGATGAACTCGTTCTACAATGCCTTCTTGAGGATTATAGGGTATACCTGTTACATGTGCGATCTGGAATTTGTGACAGAATTGTTGAAATGTCTTGCTAGTATACCCAGGTCCACTGTCAGTCTTAATTTGCTTAGGAAGGCTTAGGACTGCAAATGTTTGTGAGCAATGACTAATTATATAACTAGTGCCTTCTCCCGAATGAGCGGTAGTGAATATAAATCCTGAACTGGTATCTTTAGTAGTATGTATGTATGTATGGAGTATTGTGGAAAGACCTAACATGAGTAACATCCATCTGCCATATGTGATTAGGTAACAGTCACCTTGGATTTACTCCATAATGAGGGACAGGCAGATGAATTTGACATTGATGACATTGCTTAATTTGACAAGCACTTTCCATAGTTAGGCCAAATTGCTTCCATAAGGCAGATGCATTCTGATGGTGTAATTGATGACTTTCTATAGCTAACTGTGTAGGGGTAGAGAGTGCAGCAACCAGCAAATAGTAAATAGGAACATCTCCATCAGTGCGGGTAGCGCAATGGACATGTTCATTTCCTACAGCTAGTGGCCCTGAGAGCTGCAAATGTGCTCGTATGTGTCCAATGAAGCATAGGTCATTCCTAGCTTGAATAAACTTTTGAAGCTGTATGAATAAATGAAAGAGTCTCTCATATGCCATATGTCTAATAAAGGCAGTTTCAATAATTTGACTTACAGTATGTAAATAAGCACTAGCACTGTCTGAATAAATATTTACAGGTTTTTGTGGAAACAGCTCTAAGGCCCAAATTAAAGCCAATAATTCAGTTCTCTGAGCCAAAGTCATGTTAGTCTGTTTTGAATAAGTCTGAGGAGGAGTATGTACTGCAGCAATGCCACTGCTGGAGCCATCTGTGAAAACAGTAATGGCCTTGGGGATTGGTGTCTGGGAAATCACCTTAGAAAATATTACCGGTGTTAGAAGCAAAAACTATATCAGCTTATCAGGTAGATAATAACAATCAACAGTTGTGTTACATTGAGCTAATAATAATGACCATGAATCAGAATATTGATTTAACTATACTTGCTGCTTCTGATTATAAGGAATAATTATAGTGTCAGGATTTCTTCCCAAGAGCTGTCGCATACGGGTGTGACCCTTATCTATAAGGACAGCAATTAATTCAAAATATGGGTTAAGAACCTTTAGACCAGAATTTGGTAAATGTAACCACTCTATTGGGCCTGATTTCTGCCAAATAATCTCAGTTGGTAGGGGCTTAGTTGGGCAGATTACAAGTAACAAAGGCAGAGAGGGATCTATACGATAAACCTGTGTATTTTGTATTGCTTCATTTATTAATTATAAAGTCTGTTTAGCAGCAAGAGTTAACTCTCTGGGAGAAGAAGGAACAGAATCCCCTCTCAATATATCAAACAGAGGCTGCAGTTGTCCTATGGTGATTCCTAACTGCGGTCTAAGCTAATTAATATCTCCAAGTAATTAAGCATTTTTAATGAGTCAAACCGAATTTGAACTTTTTGTGGTTTAACTATATGCTGCAAAATCATAGTTCCCAAATAAGGAAAAGGTGCAGACCTCTGCACATTCTCTGGTGCAATGCAAAGACCACAGTTCTGTAGATACCTGCAATTCAGCATATGCTTGCAGTAGTACTTTTTCCTCTATGTGTGCAAGCAACATGTCATCTGTACAATGGATGATATAGGAGTTTGGAAACTTTTCTCTAATTGGCAATACTGCTTGAGCAACAAAATTTTAACATAGTGTAGGAGTATTAGCCATACCTTGTGGAAGAACCTTCCATCGATACCTCTTCATGGGTTCCTTAAAATTAAGTGAAGGAATGCTAAAAGCAAAGTGCTTCTTGTCTTCAGGATCTAATAGTATAGTAAAGAAACAGTCTTTTAAATCTATAATAATAAGATGAAAATTCCAAGGAATCATCGTGGGAGTAGGGAGGCCAGGTTGAGTGGCACCTATAATTTCCATAGTTAAATTAACTGCCCTTAAATCTTGCAGTAACTGCCATTGGCCTGATTTCTTTTTAATTACAAAAACTAGAGTATTCCAAGGACTAATGGAAGGCTCAACATGACCTGCCTTAAGCTGTTCATTAACTAGCTGCTGGGCTGCAGATAACCTCCTGAATTAGGGGACATTGGTCTACCCAAATGGGATCATCAGACTTCAAAGATATTTTTTCCAGCTGTAATCTTACATGAGGTAGCAGGAGCTACCAAGGCCCCAGTTACAAATTTTGATATCCTGCCACGGTACAGCCACGACAGGATCCAGGGGACCCCGAAGGTGGGCAAGGCGTCGGCGCGGGAGACAGTCGACTACACAACTCAGAGGCGGTGTGACACTGTTCCATTTTATTGTGATTTGAGTACAACTTTTATACTTTTTATTTTGGCATTTGATTATACTTTGTAGTTAAGGTAGCAGGGAGTTAAATTTCTGTGGTTAGGCGAAGCAGAAAATCTTATAGAGTATATTATTATTAATGTTCATAATTAACTAGTACATTTTTCTCTCAATCATTAGAACAGAACTACCTGATGGAACAATCTAAACTTTTAATTCTTATATCTATTACGTAAGATACAGTTTGATTTAAGTAAAGGTGATAGATAGATGTATTCATAACAGCAAGCATTGGCTTGTGGGCAGACATTGTTCTTCTTCCTGCCTGAAGAAATCTTTTAAATGCTATTCGATTTATGCTATATCTAAAGTTCAAGCTGAACCTTTCTCATAGCTGTTCAAAAATTTCCTTGGTGCAGTAATGAGGAAAATATTTATAAAAATCAGTTTTACAAAGCTGCTTTCATAAGCTAAGTTTCTGTTCCTTTGTTTTTTAAGCACTAAGGAGGTCCTGACCTAGCCAGCCTTTCTATGAAATTTAAACTACTATAAGGCACATGAATTCCATCTTTATTCACTATGTGTATACTATCTTTATTATAAGCTCCTGTATAAGGCAAAGGAAGATCAGGTAATCTTTTCATACTATCAGCCCCGCTAGGTAGATACCAGAGTTCTCTATTTGTCCACTAGGCCACAAAAGGAGGCCTTTCCATAGTAGGTACAGGCTTATGAGTAAATTTCTTATCCTTTACTAATTTTTCTACTAACTGCGTGGGAACAGGAGTATAAACTGGTTCTAGTAATTCAGCTTGTTATAATTTATTCATAACATCTTTAAGAGGCGCATCAAAAGGAATTTCCCTTAATAATTGTTCAAATAAAGGGTTTACGCATTCTGGACACGTCAGGGTGACTAGAGCTGATTCCATACGCAGGGAATTTACTATGTTTTCCTCAGAGCCAATTTTGAGGAAATCCATTTGTACAGCGTTTACACTTACTAGAATTTGTGCTACCCAAATTCCCCCTATTAATAGGATCATTTCTAAGAAACCAATTATCCCTAAACACATGCCACGTCCTCGTTCTTGACGATGCATTCCTTGAAGCCTCTGTCCCCATCTCCGGACCTTGTCATGCAGTAGGGTAGAAAGAGGATGCGGCAATATCCTATCCCAGAGCAATCATATTTAGGTTGGCCTTGTATAAGTTGCATATGGCCTTGTTGCTCCTTCCCAAGTCCGCCAAGAGGGATATAACCTTGTCTAAACATCATGTTAGAAACTTGAGTATTTGGACTAAAAATCATAATCTTTAGCTGTGACAGAACATCTCTTCCCCATAAATTAAAAGGCAGACCAGGAAGTACATAAGGACTGAAAGAACCCTGTTGACCATCAAGATCTGTCCATTGTAATATCTTTGAACTTTGTATGGTCCTTGAGCTTGTGCTATGCCTTGCAGCTCAGTTAAAGCTGGAGCAGTGGGCCAATTGGAAGGCCAGTGCTTATCAGCGATAACTGATACATCACCTCCAGTATCTAAAAGACCAGAACACATTTTTCCTTCTATCAATAAAGGCATTATAGGTCTTTCTTGTTTAATTTGTTGGACCCAATAAAAATCTGGGGAACCAAATCCAGATTTTCCCCTCTCCCTAGAACTTAATAGTTTCGCAGCCTTTATATGAGGAATAAATACTAATTGAGCAATTCTATTAGTTGATAATATTTGAACAATTGTTCATACTATTTGAGCCATCATTTTAATTTCCCCTGTATAATCTTCATCAATAACTCCTGGCAACACCTGAAATCCCTTCACAGTCATGCTACTTCTTCCGAAAATAAGACCTACTGTTCCAGGAGGAATAGAACCCCATACTCCCAAAGGAATTGCTTGAGGCCCCATTTCAGGAGTTAATACGTATCGGGTGGTGGGACTGAGGTCCAGTCCTGCGCTTCCTGGTGTAGTGCGAGAGTTGTTGAATGGTGGGCTTGCCTGAGATAGCCATTCACATTGGGCGGCAGGACCACTGATGGATTGGTAATTAGTGCCCCCATTATTTGGTGGGGCCGGGGCCGGCCCCAGGGACCATTTCCCTGAATCAGGTTTCCCTGGACATCATAGATAGACTTACAATTATTGGCCCAATGTACCCCTTTTTGACATCGGGGCCAAACTCCAGGCACTTTAGGTTTACTTGCCCCTCAACCACGTGACATTGGGTTACTTCTAGAACCTCCAGCTAAATTCTTGGTGGGACATTCCCTTGCAAAATGTCCAGCTCTACCACTTCTGAAACAACTATTTCCACCTTTCATTATCTTCCCCTGTGGACCCTTTATATTATAGACTGGGTGAGGGCAGCATCCAGAGCAGCCCCCTGCACATATGCTGGCCCAATATCTGCACAAATTCTTATAAAATCAGACAAACTGGCAGTTTTTCTGTAAGGTCTTAATGCTGTCTGACAAGGTTTGTTAGCATTCTCACAGGCAAGTTGCTTCCATATTATATTCCCTGCTTCACTATCAAATACTGTTCTAGACATAGCCTGCAAGAGGCGAGAAACAAAATCCTGGTATAATTCATCAAGGCCATGCCTTACATTATTCAATTCCTCTGATTTAGCCCCGGAAGTAGGAAGGCTGAGTCAGGCCTTCATGGCACAAATGTTAATTTGTTGATATGCCTGGACCTGATACACCAGCTGCTGCATGAAATTTAAATATTGTCCTTCTCCAGTCAACACTTCAACACTTATAGGAACATTGTGAGCAGCATTAAGCCTTGCTTGCTGTCCACTGAGATCACTCTTCCACAGTAAATAATCTCCCCCTGATAAACAAGCCCTAGCAATTGATTTCTAATCACTGGGAGGCAAGGCTTCACTCTGAAAACCCTCAATAATAATTGATTTCTAATCCCTGGGAGGCAAGGCTTCACTCTGAAAACCCTCAAGCATTGCCAAAGTAAAAGGCGCTGTAGGCCTATATGTAGCATAAGCCTGTTTCAGGTTTTTAAGCATCTTAAAAGGAACAGCAGAGTGTTCTCTACTGATTTGCCCATCTACTTGTCTCTCAGTGACCGGAGACTTAAAATCCCCCAGTATCTTCTCCTTGTTCCCTGGCTATCTGCAATCCCTGTTGTATGGGAGAACATAAGGTTTTAGAGGTTACAGTCAAAGTAACAGTATTTCTCTTAGGCTTGGTCCCACAGGAAGGAACTACAGCAACAGCCACAGACGGCGCTCCATAAGATAATTCTGCCATAGCCGCAACCAGTCCTGTGGCAGACTCTTCCCCTTCCTCATCTGAGCTTTCTTTATCAGAGGACTCTGTAGAATGATAATATTTACATTCCTCTGTTTCTAACTCCTGCTTATGCTCTGGCGACAAAAGCTCCTCAGTTAAAGGAGGGGCTGAAGGCAGTTTTCTTTAAAGCTTCATAACCCTCTACTGTACTCTTTAATTGCTGTATTATAGCAGGAAGTCGACTGGCAGAAGGTGAAGGGTCAAGAGTATGCCTTACTAATCCCCATAAGGCAAAAGTTGGAATAGGGAAATCTTTAGGTTCTTCAGCTAAAAAGCGTTCCCATAAGCACATTCCAACCTTTTCCCATGTTTCTAAATTCACTGTCCCTTCATTTGGAAACCTAGGACAAGTTCCCTGTATAAAATCTAAAACTTGCTGAATCTGGTGAGTGCGCACACTACATCCCCTAGCCCTAAGTATAGCTTTAAGCATTTGTACAAAAATGTTCCGGTCCTTTGACCCTTGTTGTCCCATGTTTTACTCCTGATTATTACAACCTATTCCTATCATTTACTAAAGGCCTTGAGTTTACTTAACACCTTGAATTTACTTAACACGCATTTTTTTTTTTTCTTAAATTTTACCAGGCTGTTATCTGTACATTCTCCCTCCTCCTCTCCTTTATTCTTTTGTGCGCGCTTTTCTGAAGGAGTTTCTCCTCACCTTACCTTTTTTCATGTCTTCCTATGCTTAGGTGCCTGTTCAGGCGCCACTAGCAGCATCCAGCAAGTGGTAAATCCTGCCATGTCCAGCACGGCCCTAGAAAATAAACCCGAGTGAGAACAGTGGGAGATTGAAAAAAGAAAGAAGACAGAAAGCTGGGATCAGGAGGTCCACTGCCCACTCACTGATGGCGGACGATGGCGCAGTTTTAGTTTTGCAAGCTGCTTTTATACAAGAACATACTAGGTGGCATAAGCAGTTTCCCTGAGACATAACAACACTGTTTCTTCAACTTTTCCCAAGCCATATCTTATCATGACCTTCAGCTTGTTTGCCTGCTTGCGTCTATGTTTATACTTTCCTGTTCTCAGGAGTTTGCTGAGGCGAGGTAACCCTTGGTTGCCCTTGCAAACTGTAAGGACTTTGTCAGCTTACAGTTCGCTCTCCACAGTTATACCCTTAATATCTTTTTTTTCTGCAGTTAACCCATACTCCAGAAGCCGCAAACTGCTGGCTATGTCCCACCTTCAGATGTTTTGTTTGGCCCTTCCCTATGCAGAAACTCTCACTGATTCCACAAGGCCTAGTAAATAATGTCCAAAGTCCTTAGCTTAAAATTTAAGGCCATGATCAGCCTGACTCTAGACTACATTTTCTATGTTCTCTGGAGTTCTGGGACTCCCCATCCAACTCCTCATTTTCCAAGATAATTGGAAATAAGAGAACATGAACACTTCAAAATCAAAGATAATAACAATATTGAATTTGGGCTAAGAGCCCAGATTTTTCTCTGTCCTCATCAAAGTTTACTCCACTGCTCATTATTGTCCATGTGCCTTTAGGCAAGTTTCTAACCTTTTTCTGACCCAGTTTCTTTTTCTATAAAAGGGGATAGAGTATATGCTCTATGGGAGTAAGGATTAAGCTCAATAATGTATGTAAACTGTTTAAACAGTAGTTAGCAGATGGCCAATAAATGGTACCCATTATTAGTAGTAGTAGTACTATTTTAATACTGCTTCACCTCTAAGCATATTCACGCAATTCATTCAAGTCATTTTTAGAACACTGAATTGAATGGGAGTCAGACCTGGATTCCCATCAATTTGTGTACCTCAGTCAAATCCCTGGGCTTCTTCATCTGTAAAATATGGACACGCTGTCAGGATGGGGAGGGTGCACCACCACAGATTAGACTAGTGGATCTCTAAAATTCCTAACACCTCTAAAGCCCCATAGGGGTAAGCCAATGTCTTCTCAGGGCAGGCAAACCTTATGTTCCAAATAGGCAGGTCTGAATCCTAATCCTTTTTCTTGACTATAAAAGAATTCATCCCTCTTTCAGTCTCATTTTCCCTGTTTGTAAAACAATAACAAAACAATTTTAAAAGTAAACACCTGTACTACTTCCTTCCTAGCAGAGTTCCTACAGGCACAAAGCAAACGGCGGATGCATCCTAACTAGCTCTGACCTTCTTCCTGCTCCTAAGCTTCTCAACCCTTTCCCTGCGTCCCACCTTTGCCGCTGGTCAGCCGCCCGCTGCCTTTTTCTTCTTTAAATGGCTCAAGTGTTTTAGGTCGCACCATCGAGTTCTACACTTAGGCATTATAAATACCATCCGCAAGCCGACTTTAAGTGTGAAGCGCGGGCGAGGGGAACCTGAGGAATGAATGAAAGCGACTCCGAAAGGCGGAGGCAGCGCAGGCCCCACCCCCAGACGCTCCCCGCCCCTTCCCTCTCCCTTTCAAACACTGGTTCTCTGGGACGGGTCTTACGCTTTTCTCTCACCCTTCAAATCACGCTCCACGGCTGGACTCTCGTGAGATCTGTGACTTGCCCCGGAAGACCCGCCCCCAGTGCCATAGAGGCCAATGGGAGAGGACGACAGTTGCGACGGTTGGGTTTTGAAGGAGCCAATGAGTGCTTGGAGCGGAGAGTTTAAGAAGCGTAGGTCTGTACGTCTAGGGGTGGTCTGGGATCGGAACCTGTTGCAGGCACACGGTGAGAGGCTACTGGGCCTAGCCTTGGAGGTGCCGAGGCTGGGGATGCCGGGCTGAGAGGGGCTGCAGCGCAGCTGCGGCTGGAGTGGCCCTGACTGTGTCGTCGGCCCTCCCAGAGCACGGTCACTTGTCTTCCCCAGGGCTCAGCAGGCATCCATTACGAAGACCCCTCCCCCTCCAGACGCTCTGCTCCCATGGCGCAGTTCGTGTTCGAGAGTGACCTGCATTCGCTGCTGCAGCTGGACACACCCATCCCCAATGTGCCCCCCGCGCGCTGGCAGCGCAAAGCTAAGGAAGCCTCGGGACCGGCCCCTTCACCCATGCGGGCGGCCAACAGATCCCACAGCGCTGGCAGGACCCCGGGCCGAACTCCAGGTCAGTGGGTGCGGCGGGACACGGGGAGGGAGAGGGAACGGCTGAGAGCAGCCTACGTGCCCCCTCCTTTGAGATCCTTGTCAGACTTACCTCTGGCTTCCTTCTCCCCGCCCCAGGCAAATCCAGCTCCAAGGTTCAGACCACTCCCAACAAACCCGGCGGTGACCGCTATATCCCCCATCGCAGTGCCTCCCAGATGGAGGTGGCCAGCTTCCTCCTGAGCAAGGAGAACCACCCTGAAAACAGCCAGACGCCCACCAAGAAGGTATGTGTCCCAGAAAGACTTAAGGCAATGGACCCTTCTGTATACTTTGCATAATGCCATCCTGCCTCACCACCACCTTTATGTGTCAGGAACATCAGAAAGCCTGGGCTTTGAACCTGAATGGTTTTGATGTGGAAGAAGCCAAGATCCTTCGGCTCAGTGGAAAACCACAGAAAGTCCCAGAGGGTAAGACCCGAAGTTCTTGGTTTTTTGAAGGCGAGGTCCCCACATCCCCAGGGCTAAGAGGAGATGACTGTCTGCTCTTTCCACCTAAGACTGAGGGGAGGGAAAATGTTTATCTGGCCTTCCAGGCTAGGGGCAGGGGAAGTTGTCAACTTTCTCAGCATCTAGACTCAACTCTGTTGCCACAGGTTACCAGAACAGACTGAAAGTACTCTATAGTCAGAAGGCCACGCCTGGCTCCACCCGGAAGACCTGCCGTTACATTCCTTCCCTTCCAGACCGTATCTTGGATGCCCCTGAAATCCGTAATGACTACTGTAAGTGCAGCCTGCTCCTTGCTGGGTGGATGGAGAAAGAGGGCCTGTGGACCAAGCAAACAGGAATCTCAAGCTCTTCCTTTTGCTCCTTTGGCAGACCTGAACCTGGTGGATTGGAGCTCTGGGAATGTACTGGCTGTGGCGTTGGACAACAGTGTATACTTGTGGAGTGCTAGCTCTGGTGACATCCTGCAGCTGCTGCAGATGGAGCAGCCTGGGGACTATGTATCTTCTGTGTCCTGGATCAAAGAGGGCAACTACCTGGCTGTGGGCACCAGCAGTGCTGAGGTGCAGGTGAGACTTCTCCCTGTGCCACAGCTCTATTGTCCCCCAGACCCAGTGGGCTTGCCCAGCAGGAGGATGTTAATGCCAAGGCCCAATCTCTGATTATAGTGGTCCTCTTTCTCGCTAGCTATGGGATGTGCAACAGCAGAAGCGTCTTCGAAACATGACCAGTCATTCTGCCCGAGTGGGCTCCTTATGTTGGAATAGCTATATCTTGTCCAGGTCAGTGGTTTTTGCTAGTTAGTTGCAAAATCAGGCCATGATTTTTGCCTATTCTCCCCAGACTGTACACCTCTGAACTGAAGCAGCTCTGGCCTGCTGGTGGCATTTGGTGCTGCCACGGAACCTGATTCTCTTTTTCCTTCTTGCAGTGGCTCACGCTCTGGCCACATTCACCACCATGATGTTCGGGTAGCAGAGCACCATGTGGCCACACTGAGTGGTCACAGCCAGGAAGTTTGTGGGCTGCGCTGGGCCCCAGATGGACGACATTTGGCCAGTGGTGGCAATGATAACTTGGTCAACGTGTGGCCTAGTGCTCCTGGAGAAAGTGGCTGGGTTCCTCTGCAGACATTCACCCAGCATCAAGGGGCTGTTAAGGTGAGAGTGGGGCTGGGCTGGGGTCTCTGCAGACCCTCACCCAGACCTGCGGAATATTACAGGGAGATGGAATGGTGGGATTGGACTATGCTGATCTGTGACTCCTGTAGCTTCTTGTCTAGTACCTGCTGACCCCACCTTTATCCCATCTAGGCTGTAGCTTGGTGTCCCTGGCAGTCCAATATCTTGGCAACTGGAGGGGGCACTAGTGATCGACACATTCGCATCTGGAACGTCTGCTCCGGGGCCTGTCTGAATGCTGTAGATGCCCACTCCCAGGTAGTCTTTTACCTATTCCAGCCTCTTACTCTCAGATGTGTTCTTACTCTTTATAGTATTCTGGGGCAACCATGTCCCCACAGTGGCTTTACTAACTCTGTACCTTAATGATTTCCAAACTTCTAAGTCAGCTCTCAGTCTGGAGCTCCTGACTCATATTTCCAACACTGTTATCTCCACCCATGTCTAGAGGTGGCACGACCCTAATATGTCCCAAATTAAACTTGTCACTTCCCCTTTGCCTCCCTCAAATGTATTCCTCTTCACCCTCCTCCTCTTATATTGTCTGAGACAGAACCTACTCAGAAATCTGAAAACCATTCTAGAATCTTTCATCCTCCTTAGCTAGTCATCAAGATATACATTTCACATCAGAATATCATTCATGTGTCCCCTTCCCTCAGTCTCATCCTTCCCGGTGGAGGCCCACTGCACTGGTCTCAGCATTCTTATTTACTCCAGCCTGTCTATACTGTGGTCTGGGTGGTCTGTTACTGTCTTCCTTAAACCTTGCAGTGGCCCCCATCGCCTATAGCATATGATACAAATCCATTGGAATCTCAGGCTCTTGCAGGATCTCCCTGCAACCATTCCAGCTTCTTCTTCCACCACGCCCACCACCCCTGCCAGCCCCATGTAGCCTTCATTCTAGATTTGGGCTTTGGAGCCAGAATTCAAATTCTGGCTCTGTCAACCTACTGACTTAACTTGCATGTGATCTTAGGCAAGTCCATGAACTTCTGCTTGATTCCTCATCTGTAAAATAGGTGACTGTTAACTCTCAAAAGGCTTTTGAAAGAACTGTAGTGATTAAGTCTGAGCCTATAGCACCTGGCAGGATGCCTAACATTAGAATGGACTAAAGTTCTGATATGAGTTGTGTTGACTCTTACGTTGTGCCCACACCGTCCCCTCTCCACAGGTGTGCTCCATCCTCTGGTCTTCCCACTACAAGGAACTCATCTCAGGCCATGGCTTTGCCCAGAACCAGCTGGTTATTTGGAAGTACCCAACCATGGCCAAGGTGGCTGAGCTCAAAGGTAGGTGCTAAGTGATAGAAGCCAGACACAAAAGGCTACATATTATATCATTATTTATATAAAATGTCCAGAAGAGGCAAATGCAGAGATAAAACAGATTCATGGTTGCCAGGGACTGAGGGGACAAGGTAATGTGAGACTGTCTTTATTTTATGGAGTGATGAAAATGTTCTGAAATTATTGTTGTGATGGTCGCACCACTTTGTGAATATACTAAAAACCAATGGATTATATATTTTGAAAGAAAAATTTTATGGTATGTGAATTAATAAAGCTGTTATAAAAAAACAAAAAATAGGTGGCCTTCAAAATTGGAGGGCAGAAGTATGTCTCCATTTATATGTGCTGCTCTCACTCGTTTCCTCCTCATGCCCCAGGTCACACAGCCCGGGTTCTAAGTCTGACCATGAGTCCAGATGGAGCCACGGTGGCATCAGCAGCAGCAGATGAGACCCTACGGCTATGGCGCTGCTTTGAGTTGGACCCTGCACGGCGGAGGGAGCGGGAGAAGGCCAGTGGGGCCAAAAGCAGCCTCATCCATCAAGGCATCCGTTGAGGATCAACTCATCACTTCAGTTTTTTGTTTGCTTTTTTTATTTTTCTAATAAAGTCACGTCTCTCTCTTTTCTCCTTGCATGACCTCTGTCCCGGTGGCCTTCTGAAGTGGCTCCTTCCTACTGTGTTCATAGAGCTAGAAACATCTGTCCCGTGGGAGCCTTGATCATCCCTCTTGTTTTTAGACCAGGCTAGCATGTTTCATACCCCATCTCCACATGCGCACGCGCACACACACACACGTGCACACGCACGCACACACACACACACAGCCTCATTAGTTTCCTCCTGTCACTTTTAATGAAGACATAAGTGAGTTGAAGCAGTCTCCACAGGCTGTATTTTCTCAGGCCTTCTACCCACTCTGACTTTTGATCAGAGAAGCTCCTGCTTCTCCAGTGGAAAATGAGGGAGCCTGGGTCCACAGTGACAGATTATTGCTGACCTCTTCAGTATGAGGAAAAAGGCCACAAGACCCTGGTGGGGGCCAGCCCTGAGTGTTCCTCTCCCAAGTTTAAGGCAGGGAGTGGGAAGTAAGTCCAGCCCTTTCAGCCTCCAGCTCTGGAGTAGTGGAGGGCAATGAGGCCACATCCTTGGGGCTGGTCGGGAGAAGTAGGTGAGGAATGGAAGCAATGGTCCCTGTGTGCCAGCTGTGGAGAGGGAAGGGCCTGTCCCCTGTTCAGTCTTGACCACATAAGCCCTGGTCACAGGTGCAGGTGGGGAGGACAATGACAGATGCTGCCCAATGTGCAGTCCTGAGGCACTTAGGTGGGCGCCTAGCTAGAGCATGTTTCTCAGTTGGCCTTGACTTTGGTGGTACCTGAAGCTCCATTTTGCTGAACTGCACGGGGCAGCCGTTTGCCTTTGGTGTAAGAATGATACCAGAAATTGGAGAAGAGCACAAAGAAGATGGTGCCGTACATCCAGATGAGGTGGATGATGACTGGATACTGGTAGTTACAGCTGGGCATGAAGTAGTACTGGGAGATGTGCAGTGAGACCAAGACAAACTGGATCTAGGACAGAAAGGCAAAGGTCAGGGAATAGAGGACTAAACAGGGAGTAGAGACTAAATATTCAGGGGGTGGGGTGGGGTGGGGTCAAAGGTGAGAAAAGTTAGATAAGGGAAGGACCCAGACTAGGAATGTTAGGATGGTTATAGGCCAGGTCCAGGCCCCTCACCAGTTGGATGGCAGTCATATGCTTTTTCCACCAAAGGTAGGGCTGAGCCACAGGGCCGAGAGCAGACAATCCATAGTACAGGTACATGATGACATGCACAGAGGAGTTTATCATGGCATGGAAAGAGCCCATTCCTCCTGTGAGTGGACAATAAACAGGGTCAGGAGAGTTGAGCCTTTGATCCCCAGTACCTGCCCCTCTTCCCCGAGTGGCCTTCACTCACCTGGGGCAATGTTTACGCCCCACCACCAGCTCCAGGGAAGCACTGAGTGGTGGAAAACATGTAGAAAGGTCACCTGTCCATCTTTTTTCCGGAGAATAAAGATCACCTGAGAGAAGAGCAGGGCAAGGGGTTTCAGAGCCAGTGCCTCTCACTCTTATCCCCCCCATCTCAAGTTCTCACATTTCATATACTCTCACCGTGTCCATCAGCTCAATGAACTTGGAGAAGAGGAAGAGCCAGGCCACTCGAACCATCTGCAAGAAGTCAGGGCAGCCTTAGGACCCCCACACTGCTCCAAGAGCTTCCCTAAACTGGCCCATGAGCACAGGTCACACTCAAACTGTTCCTATCCCCAGGCTGCTTTTGACCTAGTCCTGGCTGCTGCTTACCCTCAGTGCCTCCGGGTTGTTGGAATAGTCCACAGGGTCACAGCGCCAGGTGTAGCTAGTCAGCCAGCCAGACATCAGGAACTAGGAAGGGGTGTAGATTAGGCCACCAGAGTTCTCTCCCTCTCCCAGTCCCTCCCATTTTATAGTTGAAGAAATGGCTCTGAGTCTCTCTGGAAAGGAGATGCCATGCTCTGGCTCTAAAGCCTGCCCCTTATCCTGCCAGCAGGAATTAAAGCCTAGGCATCCCAGGGGCCCACCTCATAGACAATGTACAGGGAGAGTGCCACCAGTGAGAAGTTGTAGACAATCATGAAGCCACGCAGCTGGAAGGGCTTCCGATTGGCCATGATGCGAGGCCCAAGTGAGAGAACGAAGTACACGTAAGTCAGGAGGATGGAGGTCATTAACAGGGGGGACCCCATGAGAGGGTAGCCTTGGATCCGGGGATCTGCAAATAAGGGTCAAAGGAATCAGGAAGGGCCACAAGGTCCAAACGGTTCCCACCAAGTATACAGATATGAGGTCAGGTCACAAAGGGTCAAGCAGGTTCATAGGGGCTCTCCATTAAGAGACAGTCCTAGATCCAGGGATCTCAGGGCAGGAGGAAGGACAGGTGGAAGGCATCTTACCTATATGCTTAATCATCTCATGGTACAAGTTCACAACAGCCTCCATCCTGGCCAAATACTCTGGGGAGGTATAGGGGATGGGTGTCAGCCAGAGCTGACTGTGCCCCTCCATCCCATCCCCGACCCACAGACACAAACCAGACAAGATGACTCCTGATGCCTTATTGCAAAAAGGACATAACAGTGAGAGGAAGGAATTGCTGGGGACTAGGAGAGGGAGGAGGCAGTCTGGCGGGGCAGGGGGCAGGGAGCGGGAGGGGGGGATCTGCTTCCCACACATCCTCCCTGCCCAGGAAGGGCTGTTCCACCCTTCCTCAGCCCTTCCTCTCCACACCTTCTTCCCCTCTCCTCACTATCTGCTCTTCTCTGGAGATTTTTACTTCATGACCTCCCCCTCCTCTTCCTCCACGAGAACTCTCAATTTCGTTTTCTTTCCAGAAAGTCTTAGCTTCTCACCAATAGGGAACTCATTTCCAGAATGAACCACCTCTCCTTTCACCGAAGTCTCTCACCTCTCCAACTCTGAGTCTTTCTTCTTTCCAAGGATCCTCCCCTTCAAGCTCTTCGGTCCCATTTGCTCATCTCCTGGGACTGTCCCCTCTGGGACTCTTACTCCCAGTCCCTCCTGTCCCTTCCAGGACTCTCCGCTCCCCAGGATCCCTCCTCTCCCCTGCCGGGACTCTCACTTCCTGGCCCCTCCTGTCCCTTCTGGGATTCTCACCTCCAGGTCCCTTCTGCCCCTTCCTCCCCTCTCCTTCAAGAACTGCCCTCCTGGGCTCTCACCTCCAGCCTCTGTCTCTTCTCTGATGCTCTCTTCTCACTCCTCTCTGGGAGCCTGGCTCTTTGAGACTCCTGCCCCAGCAGCTCCACCTGTCTGACTAGATTGGCAGCAGCCCCGCCCTCTGACCGCCCCCGCTGCACTACCCGGGTTTGGGTGGAGGGTGAGTCCCAGCCACAGGTAGTGCCTGGAGGAGCAGGACCCACAAGGATTGAGAAAGCCAAGTTAAGCCTGGACTCACCACTCACCCACCCTAGACCAGCCAGATAGGCTAAAGTTCTAGTTTTTGAGCCATAAACCTCCAGGGGTTCAAGCCCCACCTCAAACCTTGACCAAAAGAGAACTACAGAAAACCCACGCACGGCATCTTCCCCTAGATTAGCCATAAATTCTCAGTTTGTCCTACTTCAGAATGGGTACAATCACCCCTCTCTCCCAGGGAGGGGCAGGGAAGCCGGTGGCATGTGAGGAGGTGGGGGAATGGGGGATGGCTCAAGAATCTTCCCTTTCCACAGGGTGGGGTCTAATGAGCTAGGCTCTCTCCCCCTCAGAGCCTGAAGGAATGTCGGGGGAGGGCTTGCAGGGACACAAAAGCCAGCCAGAGCCTGTGATTCTGAGGCAGTCCCAGAGGAACAAGGCAGATCCTGAACAGCCAGGGCAGCAAATGCTCTGTGAGCTGCCTGCACTCTAGTTGACCAGGTTCCTTCTATCCAAAGAACAACCTGTGCAAGTACTGAGTGAGGAACACACCTTCTGACACATCCACTGAGGCTGCGCATACACCCCTCACACACACTCACTGGGCACACTTCTCACAGATGCTCCCCCAACCTCCATGACAACCCCCAACTGCCCGGGCACACACCATGGTCAGGCCCAAGTCCTCCCATACATACATACACACATACACCCGCGCGCGCGCGCACACACACACACACACACACACACACACCTGCCTCCAACACAGCTCTCTCCCCCACTCAATGACAAATTCACCAATGACTAGCACACACATGTGCACACAGAGCACACACACCTCCTGCTGGCAACAATGCCCTCTTCTGACACATCGCCCAAACAAGCCTCTGTGGACTCTGACATGCACAATCTCTAATACTCAGACTTGCTCCAAACTACAGTCACAATGGTGAACAGATCTAAAACACTTACACATCCTCCCTCATAGGTCCTGCATTACCACGTGCAAATGCTTATGCTCACAATCAGGTTTACTCACACATCTGTGAGTCATGGATAAATGTGGTCACATACATAAACTCATATAGCCCACTTACAGGGGAATGAACATAAAATCATCCACACCACATGCAAACACACACCTGCCCTCAGTGATGCATACAGATCTCTTTTCACAGATGCCATTCATTCATTCATTCATTCAGGATCAGATTTTTGTTGGTTGCCTACTCTGTGGCAGGGCCTACCTGGGGAGGCATAGCATGTGCTCTAACACACAGCTACTTCCTGACCCATGTGAGTTTGCCAACTTGTTATCTCTCAACCACCACCCCCAAGATCACCACACACAGGCACACATGCCCGCACTCTGGAGGTCAGAAGTGGCTCAAGGCTTATGAAAAGGACCTCTCTCCACGCGTGAGGAGAATCTGGGTGTGTCCTCGTAGGAGAACTCTGAGGAGTCCTTCCTTCAAGATGGATGGAAGGGAAAAAGAGACAGGCAAAAGAAGGGGGAGGGGAAAGGAGGAGAGAAAATAAGGGAGGGGAGGAGAGGGCGGGGACGAGAGGGAAGAGGGATAAGACAGGAGGTTGTGGAGGAAGGCCTAGGTTGAGTAAATGGGAGCCTGGGACCGGAGGGAGGTTGCTGGAGATATCCAGCTCCAGGGAACTGGGACCTCCCACCCACTCTCCCCAGGAACAGCCTCGCCCACAGCCAGGGCAGGGCAGGGCAGGGCAGGGCATAGGTGGGCCGGGCCAGCTAGGCAGGGGGCCCTGCACGTGGAGCGCCAGCACAGGACAGTTCAGACTCACCAGTGGGGGGCCAGGCGGGCAGCAGTGGAGGGCTTGGAGGGAGCAGGGCCAGAGAGGAGTCCCTAGGGCCAGCCAGCCTGCCACTTCCTCATCTGCTGGGCCGACTTTCTGTCACCAGAGGGGGAGGGGGCGGACCAGGAGGGGGGCGCCTGCTGATTGGGCCTCCAGCTGAGGCAGGAGGGGCCGTCCAGCCCCGACTGGGCTCGGCCGGAGGGGCGGGAGCAAGGGCGGGCCCGTCCGATCCCGGGGCAGGAAGAAAGCCCAGCCCCGACTCCCCACCCCTTCCCTCTCAGCCTGCTGCTGTCAGGGCGCGCGGCCTGGCCGGGGCTGCCAGAATGGCACCCTACTTCTCCCTGACATTCGGCCCCTGGATGACCGCATTCTGAGCCCTCTGGTGATGAATCCTCCAACACATCTTCTGTTTATGGCAGGCCCACGTAGCTTAGGACTCTGGGAAAATTTCCAGGGCTCAGCCCTTCCCTCAATGAGCCCCATCTCAGAGGGTGAGACAGGAGAGGTGGGCCAGAGTAGCAAGAAGGTCTGTCGGAGGGAGCAGCCGGACATGGAAGCCTTCTCTATGGGCCTATAAACCTGGGTGAGTGCTAGCATGAGGAGGAGCTGAGATTTCTGGCATGGAAATGGGAAAATACAAGTGGCCTGAGGCAGGAACTGTGAGTGAATCACTGTCTACTCTGGTCCTTAAAGTAGTGAAAGGGGAAAAAGGGAAGCGAAGCTGGCTGTGGCTGAATGTAGTGGGTCTTGAAGGCCAAACGGGGCAGTTTTATTTTATTCTGGAAGCAGAGGAGAAACAGTGAAGGTTTTTGAAGAGGCTACAATCAGGCTTGTATTATCAAATATTCATCAAATATTTATTGACCATCTATCATGTTCAAGACTGTGTTAAGTGCTGGTGACACATCAATGAACAAGGCAGAGCTGTTCCTGCATGGGGTTTACCGTCTAGCTGAATCACTTCACTGTGGCAGCCAGTATGAAGAGGGCACTGGAGGTAGACCGATGAGAGATAGGGCCTGACCTAAGAAGGTTTGGAAACTGATGAGAATGGCGAGGCAGACACTGTAGAGATTTCCCCAAGTCGGTTGGGGGTAAAAAATACATATATATGTATATGTATATACAAACACATTTATATATATATATATACAGACATTTATACATATACACACACATACACATACTTAGTTGTCTATCCAGCTTCTCTGTCTCCACACACTCATCAACTGAACTCTTGGGTGTGAGGAAGAGGTTTTAGCAAAATAAAATGTTAGTGCCAGTAGCTCCTGGAATAGTGCTCTGCATATAGGACTGGATGGTGTAAACGTGGACAGAATTAGGGAACTTGGAAAATGTGGTAGTTTGGGAGAAATAATATGTTTGTCAATAATGGAATGTAGCTATGTGGAAGTTCAGTCTTAGAGGTAAGAAGAGGTCAGAGCCAAAATACATCTATGACCCAGCCTATTAGTACTACCTTTGAAAGGAAACAGCAGCAGAATTCGACTATTCAAAAGGCTCAAAATTCTTGGCATCATACTCTAAGACCAACCTGATCTGGTCTTCAGTCTCCAGTTCTACTTGTGCCATTCTCCTGGACCACATCCTATGCTTTAACCATTCCCCAAGGACGTCAGCATTTTTCATACCCCCCAACTCCTCCAAGCCTTGTCCCCTGGCTTAAGATACAAGCAACTCTTGCAGGTAGTTAATCATTCCCTCCCCTTGTTCTCATAATCTTATCGCAATGTAATTATCTGCACCGCTCTCCCACTATAAGTTCCTCTCAGAGCAGGGGCTATATTTTAGTAGTCTCTGTATTTCTAGCATCTGGTCCATCATCTGACTCATTTGATCCTACATAATGTTTGTTGAGTGAATATTAGCATGATGAGACAATGTGAGAAAGGGAAGGAGGTCAAGGAACCCAGAATCAAGTAGGGAGAACAGTAAGAATTTGAAAACCTTTCTACTTCCCTTGGGGGTGGCAGTATTCATTGAGTCAATAAATATTTATTGAAAGCCTAATGTGTTCCAGGTATACTTTAGTGCAGGGGTCCTCAACCCCCAGGCTGCAGACCAGTACCCATCCATGGCCCGTCAGGAATGGGCAGGAGGTGAGTGGCTGGCAAGTGAGTGAAGCTTCATCTGTATTTGCAGCCACTCTCCAGTACTAGCATCATCACCTCACCTCTACCTCAGATCACCAGGCGTTAGATTCTCATAGGAGCACCAGTCCCTGGTACCAAAAAGGTTGGGGACCACTGCTTTAGTGGCTCTGGGCTTACACCTGACTCCAAAGGCCTTAGTTTAAATCTTCCGCTTAGTAGCTATGTGACCTTATGTAAGTTGCTGAACCTCTATAAAATGAGAACAGTACCTATCTCATAGGATTGTTGTGAAGATTAAAGGAGATAACCCATGTAAAGTACTTAGCACTGTTTCTATCTCAATATTTAAGAGACAAGGGACGCAATCAATGTCAAGAAGGTATATATGTATGTAGATTCATGAGCATTCATTTAACAAATATTTCCGAAATGCTTACTATGTATAAAGCACTGTTCTGAGAGTGCTATTTTAGAGATTTTTAGATTCAGTGTCCATCTAGAGATGAATTAGAGACGACCAAAGCAGACCATTATAGATGATGAAACTGTCCCAGAAGCCAATCATAGTCGTGATGGGGAACTTCAACTACCTATGTATTCACCTGGACCACATTGGCAAATGACATGGCAAGCCTTCAAGTAAGTGTTGATTGACTACATAAATGAACATGCCTAAAGACTCACTTGGTTCAGTTCTCGTCCTAGTCCTGGGAGAAAGTATCTTCAAATATCTGATATAGATCACCTAACCCAAAGTCCTACTAAACGGCATCCCCATGGCAATGGGGGTTCCTGCAAAACAGTCTAGCGGAGAAGACAGACATATAAATGAACAATTAGAGTAGCATGTGTTAAGTATTCTCATAGAGATAAACCCAGAGGGTTATGAAACCATGGTGTCCAAGGGCAGCTTACCCCAAGGTGGGGGTTAATTCTTGAAGTCTTCACAGAAATGACACCTAAGCTGAGCACTAAAGGGCACTTTCTAGAAGGCAGGGAAGGGCATTCAAGGCAGAGGGAAGCATGTGTGTGAAGACACAGAAGCTAGAAATGTGACAGATTTGGAGAGCTCTAGGTAATTTGATGTGGCTCTAGCTCAAAGGGCATGTGGGTAAGGGCAGGAATTGTAGGCAGGAGGCAGTTTATGAAGAGCTCTATATGTCATGGTTTGGATTTTACTGTTACTCTTTTTCAGCCCTAGCTGCATACCAGAATCACCTGGAGAGCTTTTAAAATATCAATACCTGGCATTCACCTCCCGATTCTAATGGTTGTTTTAATGGGAAGAGGCTTGAGTATGTTTCTGAGCTGTGTAGAAGGAAACAATGGGCTCTAGCATACACATGGCAGGATTAGCCTTTGGTTAAGAACACTTCACAGACCGAAATGTATGGAAAAAAAAGAGTAAATTTGTCAGTGGACTGGGAGGAAAAGGAACCGTTTGGACCTGCAGGGAAGCTAAGTGGTAGACCTTGGAGGTCAGAGGGTTTAGTGAAGGCTCCCTACAGCAGGGGCAGGCTGATAAACTGGAAAAATTGGAGGGGTCCAGGAACTCATAGTCTTGATAAGGATGAAGGTCCAGTGTTTCAGGGAAAGAATACCTGGTCCAACAGCTAAAACTCCCCCTACTTTATGGAGCTTTCCTAACAGGAAATGAGGTGACAACTTCCCGTGGTTCCCACCCTGTCTGACTCACTCCTCACTCACTGCTCTCTGAGAGGCCCTTCTCCATCCTCTTTCCCCAGAAGGCACTGATTTACTTTCTCCAAGGGTTTAGTCTGAAAACCACCACCTATATAAACTTTAACAACTCTACTCCCATAATTATTTGAGGCTTTATGTGTTTCAGTGGAAAAATTAAAGGAAAGTGGGATCGAAGAAGTAGGAATGGTGTAAAAAATGGGAAAAGGTATGCCCGTATGTGAGTGAGTAAGCAGGTGGGGCAGTGGATGGAAATAGAGTATGGGAGACACAAGGGGAATCAGCTAAGAACAATAGAAACTGACAGTCTAGGCTGAGGGACAACAGGAATGGCTGGTAGAGACGGAAGCACCCTTCCAGGGGCTGTGTCAAGGTTCCCTTCTCCCATCCCCCTTCTGTAAAGGTCAAAGGGCACTTTCTACACAGTACTCACACAGGGGAGTTGAGGGGAAGGCTGAGTCCATGAGGACAGGGAGTGAAAATGAGAAGGGCTTGTCAATTAATTATTCTGTATGTCTCTGGGCTTTATAGCCAGCTAGCTAGTGGCCTCTGCCTAAGGTTGAGACCTTTGGTTGTATAAAATGGAGCTGGCAGAAGCAAGACTGTATGCAAACACTCATCATATCATCATCATATCATCTGGAATTTGGGGCCTTGCCTGGACTCCTGAGAGGGACAAGAGTGGGTAGCCAATGCCAACACATTATGGGTATCATTCAGAGAAGACCCAGAACTAACAGCAAGGTCAAGCAGGTGAAGCAGGATGGAGGAAATGAATGCAGTTTGGGACATCCTGAGTTCAAGATAAGACATTCAGCAGGCAATCTGAAACACAGCATTGTAAGTTCAAGAGAAAAGACAGGGCTCAAGAAAAAGCCGTAAGGATTCTCTATAGAGATGAAGCCATACAAAGTGAACTGTGGTAGCTCTAATTTGGGTTGTATTCAGACACTTTATCATTCTCCTGCTTTCATTTCCTTAAAGGAATTCTTGCCCCACCTCATTGGTCCATTAGTCATGGTGTTCTTCCCCACTCCCCCAACCTAAGCTCTTGTCAGCACAGAATCCAAGCAAGAACAGAGTTCTTCCATAAAGTGAGCTATATACTGCCATAGAGTGGAGAAATGCAGAGACACAGAGCCTAGACAACACTGGAGCCCCTGAGCTTGCCTAGAGCCTGTAACCTTTCCACTGCATAACCGAAATACAATTGGGTCCCTTTTTTAGTCTTTGATTAAGCTAGTTTAATTGTTATGTATTGTAATCAAAATGGTCTAATATACCATTTGATAAAAATGAGATTGCTCAGGAGAGTAGAGGAAGAGGGAAACAGTCGTTAGCATTTAGTGTTGACTATATGCCCCAAGAATCTCATGTGCCCTTCTAAGAAGCTTGGACTTTACCCTGGAGAAAATTAAGATTTAAATTTAATTTTAAATATGCTCAGTTGAATGTAGCCTTTGAGGTCAGTGCTATAATCTTATTTTACACAGGTGGTTCTTAGAAGAGAAGTAACTTGCCTAAAGCCACACAATAGATGAGTGTCTTGATCAGGATCTGAACTTGTAAGCAAATAAACTGCAATGGCCTTATGGGTACTATAATGGAGGTGTGTTTAAGGTACAGGAGAGGTTTAATTTAAGAATGGTCAAGTGTATAGGAGAGGAGGTGGTAAAGACTTTACAGGAGTAACACCTGAACTGAAAGAATGAACTGTTCACTAGGTAAATAAGGGAGCTGGAGCAGGAGAAAGAGAGAGCAGGAGAGAGGGCAGAGCACGTGTAGAGACTGTGGAGGTGTGAAACAGCATCTGAGCCCCAGGTATTTTCTTACAGTTATAGCTCAGTGGCAAGAACAGTGGAGTGTGCCATGACAACACGAGGCCTCAAGGACTGATCAGTGTGAAGGGAAGAGAGGCATGCATGGAGCTCTGGTCTGTGACACTCAGTGAATTATACACAGCCACCCATGAAGGCCTGAGCCCAGACTTAGTAGGTAAGGACAATCAAGGAGAAAACTTATTACAGCTACACAGAGAGATCTATGTGCGGTGAAGGCCCCCTTTAGGGACAGAACGTAGGCAGACTACAGAAGTGAGTATTTCACTGGTTTGGACATGAAACAGATACAGCATTGAAGGGATGAAAAAGCATTTCAGGTAAGGGAGTTTGTCATTTGGTCTCAAATCAAAAGGACACAATTTAAGAGACCAAACTGAGCTTTATTGGAAGAGTATAGGTGACAACTAAGTGGGAGAAAGAAAATTCACAAAACTAGATTCAAAACTGTTTTAACATATAAAGCAAGTGTAAACATGTTCCAGTGCCTAGGAACTAAGGAAATGCTGTAGGGTATGAAATGGGCACAAGGGCATTACCTGATGCCAAGCTCCTAAGATGTAAGCACAGACAAGCTGCAGAGGAAGCGTATACCTTCTCAGAAATATTGGTCAATCATTGATTTAAGCAACAATTAGAGTAGAATTCCAGATACTACCCTAAGGTTCTATTTATTGAGCTCCTACTATTGTCAAGCAGTATTCTAAGCACTTGGTCTGTATTAATCTATTTAAACTTCACAGCAACCCTTTGAAATAGCCACTATTATTATCATTCCCAAGAATAAAGAAACTGAGGCACAGAGAAGTAATTTGCCCAAAGATACACACCTAGTAAGTGGCACAGCTAAGACTTGAACCCAGTCTGGCACTAGAACTAGCTCTTTTAACCCAAATGCTACATTATACTATCTCTCTAAACTCTATGTAGTAGTAGTAGCAGCAGCAGCAGCAGCAGCAGCAGCAGCAGCAGCAGCAGCAGCAGCAGCAGCAGCAGTAGTAACCATTTATAGTGTTTATAATGGGCCAGACATATCATATTATAATGGGCCATACACATTATCTTGCTAAAGATCTCACAACTCTTAGGTAAAAGAACTAAGATTCAAACCCTGATAAGTTTAGGGTGCTTGAACTTGGGCAACGATAAAGAGAAGCAACACAGAACTAGAGTTAGTTTTTACAAAGTACAAATGTAAAGCATAAAAGAGGAGGTAACTGACTTTACCTGGTGGGAGTGGCACCGAGTTAAGGACAGACTGAGTTGTTGGAAAGCTTCACAAAGGAGTGACTTGTGAGCTGAATTTTGAAGGATGATGGGGTATTCATCAGACAGAATGATGGGGGCAAAGTGTTGCATGCAGAGGGACCAGTGGCAATAAAGGAATAAAGGCCGGAAAGAGTCTGATACATTTCAGAAAACTTCAAGTAATTTGTATGGCTTGTGAATAGAGTAGGTGGCCGGATAATATAGAAAATAAGTCAGGAGAAGTAAGGGGGCTAGATCACACAGAATCTTATTTGTCTTTCCAAGAAATTTGAGCTGTTTTTCAAACTTTTCCAGTGAAATAATGTAATAGAAAAAAAAAAATGTATCCCCAAGGAACTTGGTGGCTTAATCTGAAACCCTTCAGACTACAGTTGTGTACCACTTCAGACTATAGTTGTGCCCCATATAATAATGTCTCAGTCAACGACAGACCATGTATACAATGGTGGTCCCATAAGATTATAATGAAGCTGAAAAATTCCTATCACCTAGTAGTGATATGGCCATCATAACATCATAGTGCAATGCACTGCTCACATTTGTGGTGATGCTGGTGTACAGTATTCACAAAGTCCACAACTGTAGACTGCATAACGTCCTAGACTTTCACATCCACTCACCATTCACTCACTGACTCGCTCAGAGCAAATCCCAGTCCTGCAAGCTCTATTCATGGTAAGTGCCCTATATAGGTATACCACTTTTTATCTTTTATACTGTATTTTTACTGTACCTTTTCTATTTTTAGTTACACAAATTCCATTGTAGTATAATGGCCTACAATATTTAGTATAGTAACATGTTGCATAGGTTTGTAGCCTAAGAGCAATAGGCTGTACCATATAGCCTAGGTGTATAGTAAGCTATATACCATCTCGGTTTGTAAACGTGCACTCTATGTTTGTACGACGAAATTGCCTAACGACGCATTTTTTAGAACATATCTGTCATGAAGTCATGCATGACTACCATAGAAATTTTCTGAAGTCTATTTTCTCTTAATGTATGAATGATAATTTTGCAATCTCTGTTTTAAATTACTCTTAAGTAAAATGGTTGTTCCAGGATGATTTTATCCTGACCCTCAGTATGCTCAGCACTGCCCCTACCAGCCTGCCAGGGATGTGGACCCCAGTCTGAGAAATATGGAGAAGGAACTAGCAGAAGGATTTTAATCAAAGGAGTAATGTGATCAGGTCTGCAGTTTAGAAAGAGCTGTCTGGCAACCATGTGGAAGATGAATTGGAATGGGCAAGACTGGAGACAAGGAGGCAAGAAATACTTTTAGGGTGGGCTTAAACTGCAGGGCAGGATGGATGGACATTGGGAAGACAATATCAACAGGATTTGGTATATGATTGGGTGTGGGAGGCTGGGGACATGAAGGGGGAAGAGTTTAAAGTGGCTTCCATAGACCTGCCTTAGGTCACACACAGGAAAATTGGAAAAGCAGCAGTGTTGGAGAGATGACTGGATGTGGACATTCAGAATCTGAGGTACTTGTGGATCATATGAGTAGAGATGCCCAATAGTCATCTGCAGCTCAGCAAAACAGGTCTAAGCTGAAAGTTGTTTGAGTTATGTAAAAAAGTGGTAGTCACAGAAGACAGGTAGAATAAGAAGGTTAAAGACAGAGTCCTGGAGAATGACAACATTCAAGAAGCAGGCAGAGGGATAGAAGGCTAAACACTGAAGAGAAAGAATAGTCACAAAAGTAGCAGCCAAGAGAGGAGGCAGGAAAAGGAACTGGCCAGCACCATTAAACACTGTAGAGATCAAATAAGATGAGGACTGAAAAAATTCTGGATTTAGACATTAGGTCAATGTGGAGTAGTTCTAGATGTATGGTGTAAGAAGCCCACTGCAGGGGATGAAGAGTGAATGGGAGAAGTGGAAGAGACAATGATTGCATATTCTTTATTTCAAGAGTGTGGCTATGAGTCAGTGAGTGGGGATGTGGGGTCAAGAAGGATTAACATGGAAGCAACACTAAAAGGACAGCAATCAGGGCCATGAAAATGGGTGCAGCCCAGAGAAATCAGTAACAAGAACAAAGGATGGTCTACATGTGGGATGTGGGCAAGAGAAGAATCAAAATGACCACACACTAGGGAAATTTGTGTTAGAGAAGGGAAGGCATGGAATGGCAGATGGAAAGTAGGAAGAACAGCCCCAGGGCTCTTTAGATTGATTCAGTAGGGAAGGTTCTCATCACTTGGAAAAAGTATAATTTACTGCTTGTACTGGAGGAGTCTCCCTGTGCATATATCTTGCCCAGGGGAGAGAGAGGAATGCCTGAGAGTGAAAAGATGACTTCTGATACAGAATACATGTATCTCTGTGATAACTTGCCACTTCTTAGATGACTTTTCACTAGAGAACTATTGTAAGCTGAAAATGATTTTAGGGTAGTGGTCTAGAAGGATGTTGGTATGCTAAGTTGCAGGTGACAGAGAGAGAACTTTAAGAATAGTCTGTAGGGGTTCGAGTGATTTGGGAGTTGATCTAGGAAAAAATTGGCCTATTTCATATAACAGTCGACAATCAGGAAAACAAAAAAAGAATCATTGCCAGAGACTATAGATCTAGGAAGAATCATTGAGATCACTCGGGTGAGAAAATTGAGGCCCAGGGAATTCAGGTGCCTTGTCCACAATACACTTGTGGAATAAGCCATGCCCAAACTGTAGGTGACATCCTTAAAGCATGTGAAACCAAGAGGCCACAATGGAGATCTGTCACAGTGACACATAGGAGCTCAAGAACAAGAGAGACGTTAAAAGAAAAGAGAGAAAAATTTTGTCCTCTGGGACAAAACACATGTTGAAGTGATGGGGCACTATGGCCCTGTCAGATGGGTTAGAGTTTGCCTTCTGTTCTAGTTAAAAAGCCCCATCTACGGGGTGGCAAAGCCTTTCCAAATGTTAGCACCTGTGTGTTCAAGGCTGTCAGGCCAGAACCACATTCAGATCTCCAGTTAGGCATGGTGAATCCTCAGGACTGAACTGAAAAGGGACCAAAGGCCCTGGCCCTAATCCTGGTCCATTGCTAAACTTCAACAGGTTATCCCCTCATATCTGGCACAGATGGAAGAAAATGTACATCCCTCAGTAGTTTCTCTGGACAGGAACCAGTTGACCCAGGGTGGGCATTTGGAAGGATTCAGCCTCTGTCCTGCCTGGTGCTAGGATCAGCTCACACGGCTCCTGTGTGCACAGGGCACAGAGAATACATTGTCCATAAGGAGGATTATTCTGTACAAGAAGTCCAGACAAGGGAGAGGTTGTTCTCAGCTGCCTGGGGGAGGTGAGAAGGGGGTGGAAAAAGGGACCAGCCTTGCACTAGGGCATTCCTGCTGGGTTCAGCTTCTTCTCTCCAGCAGCAGGACAGGAGATGGGCAATACACGACTCTCCAGCTCAGTCCTAATGCCAGGACCCATTACTGAATTGGAAGCACTTAGCTACATGCTATCTATCTTAGCTGTTTCCCAAGAAAGTTTAAGGTTAACTGAAGTAAGGTAGGAAGGCAGTAGACACCAGAAAAGGAAGAAAAATGGGGTGACTAGGGCAATAAGCAAAGGGAACATTCAACAATGACCCAATCCTGGCCTCAGGGCAGAGCTGGAGAGGGAGAGGTCTTAGGCAATGGGTGTCACACAAACATTGATTTAGTAAGCTCCCGCTTTCAGCAGGGTGAAATGTGCTGGACCAAGATCTTGAGATTTCACAGCTGCTGCTTCTTTCTTCATCCTAGATATAAACCTGGAAGACAATGGCCTAATCTGATTCTTCAGGGGCCTCAAAAGTAGGAGAAAGCAGTTCCGAAACAAAAAAAGAGCAGTCAGAAATTGAGGAATATTACCAGAGTGGGGTATGAGAGCCATCTTTTGCCAATCCTAAATCTGAGCAAGTAAGCAGGTCATGTCCTCTTCTTCAAAGGAAATTCCATATATATTCCCTTTTGAGGGAATGAGTATTTTAGGGGTGGGTAGTAAATACTGAGACAGTTACTGGACCGTATGGGCCCCAAAGTTGGCAATACTACTTAGGTTTGTGTGCTCTAGAAGATTTGGGGGTGGGAGGTGGGCTTGAAAATGAGGGCATGTGCTCCTAGAGTGAATAGAGATATGAGTGCCTCTAGAATAAGGAGCATTTGCTTATGGGCACAAGATGTAGGTGAGGTCCTGTGTGTATGTTCCTACTGGGGCAGGAAGACATTCCATTCTTGGAGGACAAGGACTCCATATTTCAAATAGTATGGTGAGAACGAAGTCAGTATTAACCTTGGATAACAAAGAAACTTGGTTTTAGTACCATTCAATAGGAAGGAATCTTTTGGAGGAATAAAGGACAGTAGTTGCCAAAAGATGCTCCAGGGATTTTATAGAAGCACAGTTTGAACCCTAGGCAATATGACAGTTAGCTTTGACATCGCCAGTAGGAAGGGAAGAGATCAGAAAATAAGGAACACCTGAAGGAGTTGACACAGCAGTAAAGCTATGCTGCTGAAGTGGGGGAAAGGTCTGGCATTGTCTCAAAGCTGATGACAAGATTGTGTGTACTGTTGTGTACTACAGTCGGTGTGCATTGTGGATACCATTTCTTATCTTGATGGAACAGGAATGGATGTGACATCTCGGACCACTTTTCCAATCTTTGCTGCCACAGCCTGGCAGAATTCTGCCTGGCACTGAACAAATGACAAAATGCTAGTGTGTGACAAAAGAGAACAGAAAAAAGGCAGCTGGATGGTATGAGTAGGCCATCCTCATACCTCTCAGGACTTTTAGACCAAAGCTAATCAAAGATGAGAAAACTATGGTGAACTAGAATTGCCTTGTGACAAGCCTGAAAGTCTGATTTATGGTCTCTGATCCCTACATAGCTCTCACATAAATTACTGTCAGATAAGCCTGACAGTGACCATTAAATTTCAAAAATTTATTCAGAGAAACTCCTTGATCCAATTCTGTTGACTCAACCCCTGCCCTTGCCCATAAAGGAGTACTATGAAAGGCAGCTTAGACTGGAGACCCAAACTCACTCTGCTCTTCAGCTTTATAAAAACAGACAAAAGGTATTGGTGGCTGCCCCCTCCTATCATCGATCTGGCTCTTATTTGAGCCACAGACTCAGTGGACTAAAGGAAAGCCATCCTGGTTAGAGTCCAGGAAGCAGGTATATGATAAGGATAACTAAACCCTGATGAAAGACGGTGTGAAGTCAAAGTCCCCCCTTCCTCCAAAATAAGAAAAATGAGTCTGGGGAAGAAGGGGCTTTTTCATGTGCTAACAAAAACCCTTTCTCACACAGTCCTGCCTGGTAGAGTCACTTCCTGAGGAAGCCCCCACCTACTGGAACTTCAACATCTTTCTTCATCTGTATAGGGTAGGATAAAGGATAGAGACTTTGTGACTATTTCCCAGGTAAGAGCTGAATTGGCTTCTCGAAGGATGGGAGAAGAGCAGGCCCAAACACCAGAGCTGCAGGAAGACAGTTTATCCCAACCTCGTTGCCTATAGCTTTGAGTGATGGCCAGGATGGAACCAGGGCAGGAGATCCTGCAGAAATAGTGTGCCTCTAAGAACATAGAGGCCACCAATTTCTGGCAGCACAAAATAAACACAGGCCTTCAAACAGAAGAGAGCAGTCCATGATCTTGTGTGCATCAGCTCACCACTGACATGAGTAGTATCAGATCAGGGTCAGTTCTAGATTGAGGATTGAGGAGGGCAGTGGAAGAAGTGATGTAGAAACTATCATTTATTGAAAATCCATTATTCCATATACTTTGCTAAGTGTTTTACATTTATTTTCTCATTTTAATCCTCAGAACCACCCTATGAGGTAGGTATTATCATCATTTACAAATAAAACAGGCTCAGAAACATTAGGTCACTTGCCCAAGGTCACATAGCTAGTCAGTGGTGGAGGTGGGATTTGTCTGTTGCTGAAAGCCCATGTTCTTTTTATTGTACCCATCTAGGTCAGCTCTGGACAAAAGGCAATTTCATTGCCCAACTCTGCAAAGAGCACCTGGGAGTGGAGGTTGCCAGCCACACTCACCGCTGGTAGGGATGCATTGAAGCTGACTTGATGTTGGTTTTTATTCCACTTGGCATTTTCCCTAAAAGGAACATAAAGAAAGATACCTGAAGCATACTAAGACTTTCATGACACATCAGAAATGTGGTGTGTCTCAAGTTTCCTTCTGCCACCCCTTCTATCATCTCAGAACCTCTGTGGCATCTAACCCTGGGTGGCAAGGATCAGAGATGTGGTTTCTTGCCCAGCTCTCTCCCTAAAGGTGTCTAGGAAGAAAGGGCCCAAGAGGGTGAGGGGAATAATGGGAGGAGTCAATTTCTTGCTCATCTACTCCTGGAAAAGATAGCTAAACCTGTGTGACCCCCACTAAATGTCACAGGTAAAAGAAAATGTTCTCTCTTATTTTAATTGACTCTTTTCTTAGACAGCTTGGAAGAAAATATCTCATATAGCTACTTGCATATGAACTCCTCCAGATTGTTATCATCACTAAAGTGAGCAGAGAAACAGGATACAAAGAAAATACATGTAGCACTAGGAAACTTGCCTGCTTATCAATGCCCAACCCACCTACCAAGCAGTCTTAATTAAGGTCTGACTATTGGTTTCCCTAAGAAAAGATCCTGACAACACACCTAATATCCAGAGTAAATGGGACAGAGAGTAGTCGAGACGGAGGTCTGAGATAGGGGTAGGAGGTGAGAGCAGTTTCTGCTATTCAAAGATACTCCTCATTCTCTGGTATTTGTTAGAGACTAAAATGAGATTTTACTTCAAAAAATTGTTTTCTGGGTCACAGTCTAGGAGAATGGGAGAAAATCTCCAGCTCTGGGGATGTGGAGGCTCAGACAATTTGGCTTATTCCCACTTCCCTGCTCAAGGTCTGCCACTATGTCAATTCCTGCCACCTTACCTGGTTGACCAGCTTGGGCCATTTGTACCCCACTGAGTATTGACTGCTGTTGGCTTGGAGCTCCTGTCATCTGCACCTGCTGTAATCCTGAGGTTCCTGCAAGGATTGTCCCAGCTCCTGGCTGACCTGGCTGGCCAGGGCCACTGCTGCCTGAAGGTCTCCAATTAGATAGCCCTTTCCCAAAGGCAACGGCTGCCACCAAGGCATTGGTGTCTGCAGGGTTAAAGGTCTGCTTGTTTGACCGGAGACCTGAAGAAAAAGGTGAGAACTCTGAGGTATGTATGCCTCTGGCCCTAGACTGAACCCAGCAACAGAAGACCATTATGAATATCAGGGCTTCAAGTTCTGACTTCGGCAGCATCTAGACTCCCTGACAGCCCGGAGGAAGAGCCAAAGGACCCCACAACTACCTGAGAATGCTCCTTTCTTATTTTGCCCATTTCCTCCACCTGCTCCAGTGCTGGCCTTAAATACAAAAGGCTAACAGAATGAATGTAACCCTTTCCTAAGAAGTTCGTTCTTATGACTTCACTTCACTACTACCAAAATCACCATTCCTGTAACGGTGATCTTATCCCTCTTTCCTTCTCTGTTTTGCCACCGATACCTCCATACCTCCGCTCTCTGATTCTCGTTCCTCTTTGCTGATTTTCTCCAGAAGGTTTGAGCACATTTTATTCAAGCTCTGGATCTGCTTCTGTAACACACATAAAGTGGTGCAGAGATTATGGCAAGCAAGAAATAATTGTGGGGGTTTCTTCCTTGTGCTAAGGGCAACTTATGTAGAACTAAATGTGCACCCCTACCAGACAGCAATGGTAATGCCTAGCTAGCTTCTCATGATGGGACTCAGGGAATGGGGCACAGCAGGGAAGTGACTTAGTCCAACCTGAGCTGCATCAGCACCAATGCGGGCGGCATCTGTTGTCAGTTGCTTCTCTTGCTCTTCGACCTCAGGGTCAGGCTTGGTTCTCAGATGGTCAGGAACCACCTCATGGCTGAAAACAGGTACTCGTCCTTCAGTCTGCCGCTATAAAACACAGATTTTATTGATCCTCCTATGCTTTCCCAGAAGATTCAACTTGGCCTGATAAACAGTTCCTGCCACAGGCAAAAGTGCATGTTCAGGGAAAACACAGCCTAAGACTTACACAGCCTAATATTTAGCTTCTTAGGACACTGTACCCCTCACTTTATCCTTTATTTCCGTCTCCTCACACTCATATCCTACCAGACCCAGGAGCAAATCTCTCTCTGCTACATTTTCATCAAAGCCTGAAATAGACAAAGTCACAAAAGAACACACTTTTTGCTTGAGATGGGTGTTGGAGGAGAAAGGTCTTTGCCTTAGTAACATTGTTCTCAGGTTTATTTGGGAGTGGCCCCCCAAATCCAGAAGGACAAAAAGCAAGGCCTCCAAATTGAAACCTTTGCTTTTTGTTGCCACACACTACTCCACATTTAGAACTTCTAGAAAAACCAACCAACAACTGTGTTCTAGGTCGTCATCAAAGAACTTAATTTCCCAAGTTGTACCCTTCTCCTCTTACCATGAGATCTTCATCACGGTCTGGTGACAACACCAAAGGGATAATGACTTGGTTACGAAACAGTGGTGTCTTTTCATGCTTCAAGACCTTGTTCAGAGTGTTCAACTGTCCAGAAAGCAAGGCAAAGCTGTCCAGGACAGAGGGCCTAGTGGTAGTAAGAAAGTGTCAGAATGTTCCCAGTAAAGTAACCTCGAAAGGGTCCATCAGATTAGGAATACCCAGAATCATCTCAAAGACTCATCCCTATAGCTAGACTGGGTGGGAACCAGACTGGCTTATAGAAATGGTAGGGTTAAGAAAAGAGGGGCATGCTTTCAGTTTCTGACACAGAGAGAAAAAAGGCAGTTCATTATTTGAATGCAGTGAGAAACAGTGGCAAAATAGGAACCACTGCTACACTGCTGTCACTAAAAATTCAGAAACTGAGTAAAAGCCCCTGTTCTGGCCTGGAAATAGGATCCACACTTCTAGAGTAGGTTGGATCTTAAAGACTCAGCAACATCTGTGGTAAGAGATCCAGTATGACCACTGCACTCCTACCGTAGTGAGAAGACCTGCTAAGGGAGGATGTCTTCCCACATAAGTCAAAGGGTGAGAATCAAAAGCTAGAGGAACCTAGGTTGGGAAACAGCATTTCTCTACTTCCTTGCCATGGAGGCCCTAAGCTAAATTTCATTTGTTAAATGTTGGTAAACACAGATCTTTCCAAATCAAAAGATGTTTGCAAAGTGATAAATGGTTACATCACTGGAAATGTCCTATCCACCAGGAGGCCTGGCCCTCCACCCATGGTGCCCTCCCGATTGACCTGGCAACCCTTACCAGGTCAGCCGGTCATACTCGTTCTCCAACTTGTAAATGAAACTCCCCAGGGAGTTCTTCAGATCAGCCACTTGACTCAGCAATGCATCTAATGATGCCTCAAGCTGCTTCTCTTCCCTCTGCACCAATAGAAATAAGTTATCCAGATGGGTGTGAGTATGACACATAGGGAAGAAGGCTGAGAAGCCAGGATGATAGTGTGCAACACTAGTCAAGTAACACAGGATATCGTTGGTATAGAAGAGCAAGGTTGTTTTGTATCTTTGGTATTTGGGTTACAAACAGCATCAACCCTGAGACCTTTCAACCCATTCACCTGACCTCAATTCTTCCTACCAACTGATTCCTTTCTCTCATCACCTCCTAATCCATGCCTGGTTTTTCTCTGTATTAAGTATACTCTATTTTCTCTCATTGAGAAATTTTCACCAGACCTAATGCCTGGGTTTATTATCTTTTGTGCACCTCTGCAGCATATGTACTCCTCTGTCCTAGAATCCGCCTTGTGAGCCTGGCTGTTCTTGTCAAAGGCACACAATCTTTGGGAAATCTGCCCACACATGAAGATTTCTCTAAATACTGGCCTTGCATCACCATTTCACCTCCTGCCCTCCCGCACATACACATACACTCTTCATTTATCCTCAGAATTTGATGTTTCAACTTCCTCCTTGGTGAATTAATCTGCACTCATTTTATCTCTGTGCCAATATTCCTGTGCCCCTTTCGCAAGCTTAGTCAACCTATAAACATTTACTGACAGACTACCACGTGCAGGACACCAAGTGACAATGAAAAACAAAATAAATGCCTAAGTCCTAAGAAATAAACAAACAATGGTAAATGCTGGTGGGTCTGCAAAGCAATTACTTTCCATCTACGGTCTCCAGTTTTACTTCATTTCTTAATTCTTAACTACGGGCACAGGCTGGGAAACTGTCTTGCAAATTCGTCAATGTGTAGGACAGGAGCCTTGATCCTGGGTTCTACCCACGGCCTCGGATTATAATTAGTTTAGCTTTTGGCCTCCACAGTCCCACAATTCCTTCGCGGCTCGAGCTTCTCTCCAATTACAGATGCCGTTAGGTCTGCATCCAACAGCGTCCATCCAACAGCCTAGGTCCGGGCCTGAACCAACCGGCCACTTTTTTGAGCCGTCTTCCTTGGATTGCATCTCAACCTCCCCAAATTACAACCTGATCCTTCCCTACACCCCAGCACGTCAGTACTGCCTCCTTCCTCCCGATTTAGTTGCAATCTCTGTTTTCTGTGAGCCGGGCTCCCAGCCCATCTCTCATCTCCGTCTCTTCCTCTCCCGTAGGCCTCCCCTCTTGACCCCGCGTTCCCTATTCGTTAGCTTCGGGCTCTGCCCTCTCCCCTCAGCCCCAGCTCCTCACTCTATTCTCAGCTGCCCACTCCCGGTCCCGTTACTCAAAGCTAGTTGGCAATCCACAGCCCCAACTGGGTTCTTACCTGCATAGCGGCAGCAGTAGCGGCGGCTACGACCTCCTCTTCCGGTTTCCAAGTCAGCGAGTCATTCTGAGAGGGCTTCGTTCACCAATCAGAGAGCTCATAACTCGGCCCGCCCACTCACTTCCGGCTCTTGCCGGGTGCGAGGTAGCCGGGTCAGGGGTCAAGAGTGGAACATCTTCTCTGGCCTGGGCCGGTGCTGGAAGGCTCTGTGATGGCCTCGGAGCGCCCGGAGCCAGAGGTGAGGGGCGGGCGGGCGCAGCGCTGGTTCCTGAGATCCGAGAGGGAGGGTCCTGCGACCAGGCGCTGCTGTGGCCTCCTCCGGGTCTGGGGGCGACCAGGCCGCGTAGCCTGGGGCGGGGACTGGCCCAGCCCTGAAAGCTCGATAAATGAACCTCCTCCCCGTGGTCCACAATTTCTTCGGGGGCTGGAGGAGAAATTCGTCGTTTTGTTTACTGAAATTTCATCCATGTCGCCGACTCTAGGGCTGTCAGGTTCTTTGACCTAATAATGGTATTAAGAAAACATGTATTTTGATTTTCTGTTGCAGTTTCAACGAGCAACCGGGCAATGTATACTTTGTCAGTTTCTGTATTTCTCCAAACATTGTGACCCCATAAATAGCATGAATAATTTAGTTCTAGCGCTCTTGCTTTGGGAAAGCAGCTTTTGTTTTCTGAGAAAATTTTTGACTCGGAGTGAAACCTCGTTCCAATTTGGCGCTTTTATTTAGCTATCTGTTCAACTTCGGGCAGGTCTTGACTTCCCAGACCCTGTTCCCTTCATAAAATACCTATCTTAAGGTGTGTTGTGAGGATCGCATGTATTAAAATAGGAAGTGCATATAAGGACATGCAAGAAATTTCAAATACATTGTTAATCAAACTTTTGCAAGGAAGATGGCAGTATCCATTCTCATTTACAGATAAGGAAACTGAAAAATGAGGGAGGTTAAGTACCTTACCCAAGTGCTACTTAACTGAGAAGTAGCAGGGTTTTGGAGTTAGAAGCTCTTGAGCATAAAATCGTTCATATTTGTAAGGAACAACATCACTAGGAGAGGTGTCCCAATATTAGAATATATGAGTAGGCGAGAAGGGTGAGGGGTGTGTATAATGACACAAATAATAGTCATTACTTACTGAATGCTTACTGCATGCCAGGCACCATTCTGAGCACTTCACCAATACCAATTAATGCTTTCAGCCCTATGAAGTAGACACTAATACTCCATTTTTCAATGGAAACTGAGGCACAGAGATATTCAGAGCAACAAAGTTACACAGCTAGTAAGTAGTAGAGCCAGGACTCCGAAACAGGTGGCCTGGCTCCAGATCTTGTGTTAACAATAATGTTTATAATATAAATAATAAAGTAGCCACAGGATATTAAATCTCCAGTTCATTGGGATTTGATGTGATGAGATTCAAGATTAAGTAGGAAACTATGCCTTATTTTAAAAAATCAAGACATGTTCACGGGGATGATAGAATAGCCTAGGCATCAGAAATACCAGGATTGAGAAAAACCGTGAACAAATTTGTAGTATGTTTTGTTATGGATTAAAATGAGAGGAACTAAAGGGATATTACAGGGAAATACAACATACCTTTAAGGTAAGTAGTCTAAAACAGCACTGCCCACTAGAAATCTAATGCAAGCCATATATTTAAATTATCTAGTAGCCACATTTAAAAGGTAAAAATTTTAGTAATATATTTAACCCTATTTCCAAAATATTATTTTAATGTAGTAAATATTTTTAAATTATCAGATAGTTAACATTCTTTTTTTGTATCAAGTTTTTAAAATTCAATGTGTATTTTACACTTCTGCTCATCTCATTTTGGACTAGCGACATTTCAGGTGCTCAGTAGCCCCATATGGTAGCGGCTACCATATTGAACAGTGCAGATATAAAGTAGCTTAGAGTCAAGACACACACTCCTGGGAGTCAGCCAAAAGTTAAGCATTTGTTAAGTTCTTGATTTACGTTTCCAAAAATTTTATCTCGGGAGGTAAAGGGAGTGAAGAGGTCTTCTGCCTCTGGGCAGAAAAGTAACTGACTTTTAGAGGTTGTTACAATCCCAAGAGGGAATGATTGGGCATAGTCAGATTTAAGAAATTGTTCATCAAATACTTAAAATATTTTGAGTGCTGCTGTGGACTCAGAATTGTGCTAATTATCAGGGTGGATATGGAGCAGTGTGAGACAGACATGTTCCTTATTTTAATGGAATAAACAAACATCGAATTATGATAAGTGCTGCAAAGGAAAAATACAGAGTGGATGATTGTTTAACAGGGGTTCTTAACCTACTTTGTTAAGTGGAGGGGGCAGGGATGAATCAGAAAGCTGCCTCAGAGGAATGACATTTAAGCCTGAAGAATGAGTGAAAGTTGGCCATGAGAAGAGGTAGAAAGCATTACAGGCAGAGGAGATAGTGAAAATCCTGAAGTCAGAAGGAGCTTAGAGCCTTCGGAGAACTGAGAGGAAGCAGCTGCTAGTGTGGGTGCAGTGTGACCATGAGAATAGCTAACACAGTACTTACTAAATAATCATCTCATATTCCTAAAATCCCTGTGAAATGTGTCCTCTTATTACCCCTGTTTCACAGATGAAGAAATTAAGGCACAGAGTTTAACCAAGGCCTTATACTAATAAGAAGCAGACCCAGCATTTGATCCTAGGGACTCTAACTCAGGGGTAATGGGTGAGAGATGAGGCTGGAAAAGAAGAGTCAAATTGAGGCCATGCTAGAGTTTTAGGACTTGAGCATACATATAGTGGTAAGAAGGCTTCAGACAGTTCAATAGGTGAAAATCTACATGGTTTCATGGTTTCATGGGACTCTGTTAACAGAAAATAGCACAAGGGTTGGAAAAGCCTCAAAAAATGTTATACCTTAACCACAAAGGGACAGGTGCAAAAAAACAACAAATTAATGAGATGAGAATGTTTCCTTTATCCTGGTATACATGGCACGCAGCACATTACCTGATGATGTTTTATTCATATTGTAATAATTGGTATGTAGGCCTCAATAAATGTTCCAAAGAATGATAGGCTTCCTCTATCATTGTTCTCACTCTCCTGTTTAATTGAAGCAACATCCTTAAGAAGCAGATATTCTTATCCACATGTTATCAATGAAGAAACTGAAGCCTGGAAATATTAACCACGTTTGATTCCGGGTATTTTGACTCCAAAAACCTGCTTTCTCTTTGCCAGACTACTCCAAGAGAAAAGCACTTCAGACTCAGGGAGATTAAATATTAGAGAAGCTCTGCATGAGTGTCGATGCTGTGAAAATACAACTAATTCAGGGATTCTCAAACAATGTGGAAGAATCACTTGAGGTCCTTGTTAAATGTGGATTCCTGCGCCTTGTCAATTCTAAGTTGGTCTGGGATGGTGCCCAGGAATCTGCATTTTAATAAGCACCTCAAGTAATTCAGATGCAGCTAGTCCTTGGATCACCCTTTGAAAAATAACTATTCTAGTTGGTTAAATTAATTCTGAGGTCTTGGTTTTGATAAATTACATCTTGACTGTGAAGAATACTAAGAGATGATGTTTTGAAGACAGGGTCGTTGACTTTGAAGGATCAGATATAAGTGGTAATGTTGTGAATAAGCTTGAGTTAGGCAAATGTTCCTGGTTTCAAGAGAGTGGATTCTTTGAGAACTGATTAATGAGTTAGACTTTAGCTTGGCCTTCTATAGTCAGTCCATCATTCAAAATAAACTTTGAGATAAGGCAGAGAAATGGAAGATATACCGTAGTGTAATTAAGTAGCCTACTAACTAATAACCTGAAGAAAGTTTTCTAATAGCATAGTGCTCTTCTATACCCTGCGTCTGGTTTATCCCCCTTTATCTTCTCACTTAGCAAACCCTGCTCAACCTTCGGTGTTACTTTTTCCTAAGACCCTAGCCTGAGTCATGTTACTTGGTTATAAGCTATCTTAGAACCACATTCTTATCCTTTGATGCACATAATCAGTTTCTAATACAATAATTATAGTGATTATTTGATTAATTTTTCCCCCCCGTGGGTAAATTTTGTGAGATCAGAGAATGCTAATTTTTGCTTTCCATTGTATCCTTAGGACCTAGCCCAGTGCTAGCATGTAGCATGCTCTTCATAAATCTGTTGGCTGATAAATGAATGCATTCTTACCTTGCCTTTGTCCTCTTTGGACTTGGATAAGAACTTAATGGCATCCTGATCGAATTAGCAGGGACATTAAGGTAGAAAGAGATTTACAGAAAGACAAAACAGCCATCTAAGCTTCACAATAGACTAATTGAATTTATCCAGTGTAATAGGACTAATTGAATAATTGTATGTGTCCAAAAAAGCCAGCTGTGTGAGGACAGAATGGAGAATGTGTCTTAGCAGCACAACTGAGAAAGTCATAGAGGTTTCCCAAGTCAATAGAATGGTCAAGCTTCTAAAAAAGTAAATAGAACCTAGGAGACTCAGAACCTATGACCTCACCTGAGTATTGTGTTCCATTCTGGCCCCCACATTTTAAGTTGAGAATCAGACCTGCCAGAGTTCATGCATAGGCATATGATATAAGATATAATGAAATTTGAAGCTATGCCTTTTGAGACATACTTAAAGAATCTAGAGATGTTTGTTATGGAGAAGCAAAGACTCAGAGCTATCATAAGATGTTTGATAGACTCAGAGAGGCAACTGATTGATGACTTACTTGTTATTGTTATATTGATATGACCATTTATACTTTCACACACCGTTGAGGTAGGTGCTGGTATTTTATATAAGAGGAACCTAAAACTTAAGCCCATAGTCTCAGCTATCAAATCATACTTTCTTTCAAAACAAACCTATTAAAATCCACACCAGAATACCCTCCCCAGATTCCACAAACAAAAAAAGAAGATAGTACTAGAAAAGAATATCCTAATGAAAATACTAGTAAAACAAAACAAAACAAAAACAAAAAAACCCCAGCTTTTATGGAAGCAAAGGAAAGATCCAAACAAAAGTATAGGCTAGTTGTTCCATAAAGTGGATGAGGAAGGATGTAAGCTCTTGAAAAACAAAGAGCAGATGTTGATAAAAGTGAAAAATTAAGACTAACTGGTAAGAAATTGATGGTGAGAATGATTTCCCTTTCATGCATTTATTCAACAAATACTTGAACACCTAGTGTGTCTTGGCACTGTGCTAGTTGCTAGGGATACAGCAAAGAACAATATATAGACACAGCCCCTACCTCCCTGGAGCTTCTAGGCTTATAGGGAAAACAAACATTAAAAATTGTACAAATTTTTTTTTTATAAACTCTGGTGGGTGCTATGAAGAAGAACCATAAACTGCTTTGTGACTGCCCAGCAGAGGTACCTAACAGTGCAGTGAATCCTGGAAAGGTTCATTTATTAAACCCAGAATTGCCAAAATTTTAGTCCGAGGAGATAGAGTGACCAAGTGTCCTCAATTGTCCTTATGCTGTTGACTCTGACATGTGCTCCCCACCCTTTAACCCTGGCTCAGTATGTGCCAAAACTCCTTTCCTTGGTGTTTCCTTGCGTAGCTGAAACAGGCTGGCATTTGAAAAAAAGTCTTAGGACCAAAGAAGAAAAGGAAAATAGTATCGAGACAAGTGTTAAGATTATCTTACCTTAAGAACAATTGTAATGATTATGATTAGTTTTAACTGTAGAGTTTGCTTTGCTTAGAACGTGTAGTGAATTCACTTGTTCAGCAAAACTGTATTGAGCATCTATGTGTCAGACACTGCACTAGGCTCTGGGGATAGAGTGATAAACAGAAAGGACTGCTAAATTAGGATATCCTTCCTGTTCTGATAATACTCTGAGCCCCAGCCTATCCTTTTTTAGATAAGAACCTTGGCAGGGACCCAGCATAGTCAACTCACAGAGGTTACCAATGTCATACCCACACCAAGTCAGTCAAACCTGAGGGAGAGGTTGCCTGGTTTATGAGAGTATCCCACCCTGAGACCTTGGATCAGAGAAAGAAGGAAAGTAATTGCTGCAGTTTCCTCCTTTATCAGTAGACTCCTTTTCTGTTTTTAGGAGATTGGCAATAAGACTAGAATTTGATGGGACCTTTCGTGGAGGTTGATGGTTAGAAATGATGGTAAATATACACAATTTTTCTAGCTAACTTGGAAATCATTATGCCACTTACTGGTTTCTAATGCTACCTTAGTCATCCTTGACACCTTCCTTTTTGTTACTTTCCTCCTCACTTCCAATCAAACACTAGTTTTTGTCTGTCTTATTCTAAAGATGCCTTAAAATGCAGCTAAGCTCACTTATCTTAAAGGTTAGTTCAAGTCATAACAAGACTTTCTCAATGAAACGCAGTGGTGGTTTTACATCCTAGCACAACTCTCATCGGTGACCAATCTAAAACAGTTCACAGAATGGCTGCTTTGAGTAGCTCTGGTCTAGATCATTATCATTTCCCCTGGTCATTAGGGGATCTTTCTGAATCACATGGTAGCCAGACCGTAAAAATGAGAATATACTACTTCCCTGCTGAAAAAAAGAGTTTGGTAGCTTGATCTGTTAGGATAAAAGACAAAATCCTAGCCAGGGCCTACCTCAGCCCAGTGTATGGAAGCAGTGTAATAGAGAGTAGAATTTCCCTAAGTATTATCTTTAATGGTGTAGAGACATAATGCAAAATGATATTAAATCACATATCATTGTGTAAATTATCTTTTTGTCTTTCTGGTTATGTCAGAATATCCTTTCTGCTTATAAACTATCATGTTCCTTCTTGTGACCACTTTAAATCTTTTCTGGTCTCAAGTCTCTAGTTTTATTAATTTATCTCTCAGTAGATGAGCTTTGCAACTCATCAGGCCTGTGTTTGACCTCTGACCCTATACCTGTTAATCATGTTCAGTCACTTAACTTTTTGAACTTTGGTTTTCTTCTGTTAAATGTTTTGTGCGAAGACTGAACAAGTTTACCTATATAAAGACTCTAGTGTTGTGTTTTCTGGTAGTACATTTAATAGTTAATTTTTATTGTATTCTTACTAAGTGCCAGGCACTGTGCCGAGCACTTCATATGCATGATTTCACTTAATCCACATAACAGCACTATTAGATTGGTATTAGGATTTCTCTGTTTTACAAATGAGAACACTGAGATTTAAAAAGATGTAACTTTCTACAGTCTCAAAGTCTACTATGTGGCTGATTTGGGATTCAAATCTCTGCTGTCTGAATCTGAAATTCTTTCACTTAACCTCTACAGAGGTTATATATTGTATAACCTCTACAAAATATTGAATATATTTAGGTGTTCAATATATATGAGTTCCTTTCCTCTTCTTGCCTTCTACTCTGATCCCTGCCATTTCCCAATATTTGTTTCTATATCTTTTTATGCTTGCCTTTCCTTGTGGAGAAGAAGAAAGACTTTCTTTATCTTTAGCCTTTGCCTCTCTGCTCTCCATATTCTTCTCTGATATTAGGCACCCTATATTATTGTTTTTCCAGAGCTATTTCGATCTATTCTCCATGCATATTTCCCCATCTTGGGGAGGTGGGGGGAAACGTCACTTCCTTTCAACACCACCTTTCTCAACAGGTGTCATTGACTTCTGTTCATTTCTTCTCTACCACTCTCTTCAATCCTCGCAGCCTTACTAGTCGGGGAAAAAGGAGGAGAAATTTGTAATTTGTCTGGAACAGGAAAAGAGTAATCTTTACATCTGAGGCGAGCATAAGGAAGTAAAGGAATGTTACAGATAAGGATTAATCAGGAAAAAACTGTGACGGTATTAGAGTAGTTGACCCTTATTTTCTCTGTGAAACAGTAGGTATGTTTATCGTTTGAGACTATGAGGGTTGAGGGATTGGAAAACCTTCTGAGGGGAATAGGAAAGGTTGCTGACCAAGAAGTAAAAAAATTGGTAAAGGCCTGCCAGAAGTGGCAAGTTTCTTTCTACCAAGTGCAGGCCTGATGTGGGATATGTATGGATAAGGGAAAATATCAACTTCATCCTGAGCCAGGATTTGGCAGGACTTATACAGTGGAAGGACAAAGACGTGAGCAAGGGAATCGATGCTTATCAGGACATTATTGAACCATCTGTCCATGAAGCCATGGAGGGAAAGAACTATAGTGTTGGTAACTGATAAGTGCGGGGGTAGGAGGCTGTGACCCATGGAAGTTTGATTTTGAGGTATTCAGTAGATTCTCCATTCCCTAGTGAAGATTCTTTTAGTTCCTGCTGTTGTCAAGGATTATTAGGAGGAGCTATCTGGCATTATTGAGGGTCTGCTCTATTTTAAACAATTTGCCAAGTACAGGCACACAAAAAGAGAACAAGATGCAATCCCTGCCCTGAAGTTTATAGGAGAAACTCACATAAACATTTTATAATGTATAACGGTCACTTCATCTGTGTAGAGGTCTACAGGGGGAATGGGAGCAGAGAGCTAAGAATTGAAACCTTGGGAACACTTTACATGGATGTGGGGGTAAACTTTTCACCTCTGCTGCCTTGTTTTTCACTTATGGATTGTGAGCTCTTTGGTCAAGTTACTTGCACAGTGATCTGTATATACTAGAAACTCAGTGAATTTTTATAATAATATAATATATTTAAACAATATAATAATTTTATTGATGTCTCTTTGTCCCCAGGTAGAAGAAGCTGGGCAGGTGTTCCTGTTGATGAAAAAGGATTATCGAATCTCTCGAAATGTTCGTCTGGCTTGGTTTCTCAATCACCTGCATCAAACTGTTCAGGCCACACCCCAGGAGATGTTGGTGAGGCCCAGAGACATACAGGATGCAAGGAACTGGGTCAGAAGATCGGTTTTTCTAAGAGGGTACTAGAAGGAAACAGGAGGGGAGACTAACTCTGAGGGGTATGATTGTAAGAGGGGCAAGTGACTTTGCCCACAAGATGATTCCACAGGAGAAATTTTGTTTAATAATCTTCCAGATAGGAAGAGTGTACGAGTGGGTTGTGGCAGGTAGAGCCAATGGTGTGTCATTTTTAGATATAGAAGTCTAGGTCCTGGAAAGAAAAGGGTGACACTTTCCTTTTCTCTTTGTCCAAATTGTCAGCTTCAGTCTGAGCAGGAATTGGAAGTCCTCAGTGTCCTGCCCCCTGGGTGGCAGCCAGATGAACCAGTGGTCCCAAGGCCGTTTCTCCTTGTACCTTCTACCCGGGTCACCTTCCTGGCTTGGCAGTATCGATTTGTCATTGAGCTGGACCTTAGCCCATCTACTGGCATTGTGGTAAGGGCCTGGGGGAGACAGTGAGAAGAAAGGATGGGGTGGGGATGAAGAGGAGAGGGAGAGGCCTGGAAGAAGTGAAAAATCCCAGCCTACCATTGTGGAAAGCAGACAGACAGGCTGCAAAGGAACGGTGGGTGTTTAAAGAAAGATCCCATTCCATCTGCTGCACTATTAGGGGATGTGATCAACATGAAGAGTCACACTGATCCATGGAAGTTGCTTGTTCCTGCCAGCTGCTCTGGGTTGTCTTTACTTACCCTTGAAAGATCTTTCTCTGCATTGCCTTCAGGATGATTCCACAGGGGAAATCTTGTTTGATGAAGTTTTCCATGCCCTCTCCCGCTGCCTAAGTGGGCTGCTTCGGCCTTTCCGAGTACCTGGATCTTGCATCGACTTCCAGCCTGAGATCTACGTAACTATCCAGGCCTACTCCTCAATCATTGGCCTCCAGTCTCACCAGGTATTATTATATCCTTTCTCCAAGTTTGTACCCTCAGGCTTCATTTCTGATAGTCCTCTGACCAAGTCCTTATCCTGTCCTACTGCCTGTGCCCAAAGTCCCCAGCTCTGCTGGCTTCTTAAAGGTTACTGTTTCTTAGTCATCTCCAAGCTTCTCTCCTATTGAAAAGAATCAATTCCATAAGTTTGGGGTCAGTTGGCATTGATTGGCAAACACCTCTCTCACTTTTCCTGTACGTCTCAGGTTCTGGCCACTGGATGTCTGTTTTCTGTTTCCCCTCTCTTCCTTTAGTTCCATCAGAAGGTTTACTGGTGTCCTGACTCATGGCATTACCCCCAGGGGTGGTCTTTAGGAGTAGTTTTATGATTTTTGAAATATAACAAATACCCAGAAACGTAATTTCTTCCAGGGACAGAGGCGGGTCATTTTCTCTGAGGGCCCTGTAAAGTGTCGGGTATAATGCTGACCATACAGATAATTACAGCGCTTATCCAACACCCAAGCAGGCGATCACAAGACACTCCTTTTGGAGAATGGCCAAGTCTGTTACTGGAATATCTGTTTTTGGCTTAGATAAGCATAGCCAGTTTCCCCTCGTCTGCTCTTGATCACCCTCAACTCATTGGTAGGGGCTTACCTTGAAACTGTCTCTGATGGCTACATTGTCACCTTAGCTGTGAAACTGTCTTCGAGAGACAGAGATGCAAGTAAAAGCATCTGAGGGTCTGAAATGTACAAGAAGGCAATTGATGCATACCTGGACCCCAGCCCTCTACCCTGGATTAAAGTGCTCTCTTGTTGCGGAAAAGCTCCAAAGTCAGATCAGCAAAAAACCAAGCAGTAACTCGGAGAAAAGGAGAACTCAAACTTATTATGCACAATAACTCGGAGAAAAGGAGAACTCAAATTTATTACGCACGGTCCCAGAGGAGCTAGTGCTCTGAAGAGTCTGGGCCAAGAGCAAAGTTGCAACATTTCTTATATACAGGCCATTTACATGAGCTGATTGGTAGATTCAAGCTCAGCCCATTAGAAAGCAAAGAGAGTTGCTGTGGTTGCAAGTAATAACATTGGTGGAAGGGCAGGAGTTGTGGGTTACTACTGGTTACAAATTGTTACAGGAAGCGGGGATCTGCCAAGATACATGGTGCTACAAGTGGCAGGGTTGCTATGGGCACAGTTACATGTACAAGTTGAGCAAAGTGCAGGTGAGTTCTTGCATGAGCTCCTGCATGAGCTCCTGCATACAGCAAGCGTATTTACAGAAGCAGAACAAAAAGCTGATTAACTTTTTGATGTAAATTCCTCAGATTTCCTCTTCACTCATAGTGCAGCTGTTAGGACTGCTGGTTGTGGGCTCAATCCTCAGACAGAAGCCAGGCTTTGCAGGTGCTGGTAGCCAAGGCAAGGAAAGCATGGGTATTAGGTAGTCAATTAGCACTTGGTTTGATTTGGCAAACAATTAATGAAGCCTGATCTATGCCAGGCCTGGGCTAGGTCCTGGAGACAGAGATGAATCAGACACAGTCCCTATTCAGATGGGAGGAGTTGAGACCTTAGTGGGGGAGACTGATATTGAAGGAGGTAATTTCAGTTGAATGTGATAAGGGCACTGATAACTTATGACTCAGGTGCTGTGAGAGCACTGAGAGGGAGCATCTAGCCAAACCTGGGGCAGAGACAGGGAAAACTTTTCAATAGAGAGGCATTTGAACTGTGTCTTGAAGGAAGAATTGAGGTTAAACATTCAAAGATGGAGAAATGGACTTTCCAGGCAAAGGGGCCAGCAAAACCAAAGACACAGAGCTGTAAAACTGTGCTCTCAGTCACAAGTTTTCTAGGGAACTACATGTAATTCATTTTGACACAGTAAAGTTTAAATGTGGCCAGGGTGGGGTGTGGTGATAAAGAGGAGACTGGAGAGAAAGATGGGGGACAGAATTATGAAAGGCCTTGAATGTCATGACTAAGAACTTGTACTTTATTCTCTCAGGGAGTTTAGTGTGGTGGCGAAGCATGCTGAACTTAGAATCACATTTTATTTGCTTCTTGACTGTACCACTTACTGGCTGTGTGCCCTGATGCAATTTATTTAATGTCTGTGCATCTGTCTTTTTTCCAAATGGGGATAATTAACAGTACCAATATTATGTGGTGATTGAATTAATACGAGTCAAACACTTAAAACAGTGTCTGCCACATAAAAAAACAAAAACAAAAAAACATGCAGACATTACCTATGAAAACAATTAGCCATAGTTAATAGGGAAAACTTTGAAGGTTTTAAATGGATCATAATAAGATCAGATTTATGCTTTGGAAAGGTTACACTTATTTGTGGCCAGTGAGGAAGATGGATTAGGGAACAAATTCTGGACTGGGGAGAACAGAAGATTAGTACAGCATGGGAGAAGAGATGAGGTCCAAAAAAGGACAGCAGCTATGGAGAGGAGAGGACTTAGTTAAGTCCCCAGGGCCCCTTGTCAGCCCTGGGCCACTTTCCTCACCATCTCTATAGCTCCCTCAAAATGTATCTTAACTGCTCTTTAAAAAAAAAAAAAAATCGTTAAATCACATTTATAATACATGTCCATTGAAGCGGATTTGAAAATACATAAAATAAAAAGAAAAACAAAACTCACTCATAATACATCACCCAGAAATAACTACGATTAACAGTTCACGGAATTTCCTTCTCATCTTTAAGTGTATGTTTATCCTCCCTCATCAGCACTCCTCATCCAAAGAGAGAAGAAACAGGCTCATTCCAGACACAAAGTTTTACATCATGCTTTTTAAATGTATAATCCGGGTGTTTTTCCATGTCTTTGAAAACATGACTTGAATGGCTCCTTGACTTTATCATATCTTATCATTTTGTATTTAGCCAAATTCTTATTGTTGAACCCTTGGGTTGACCAAATTTTCACTCTTCTATGCAGTACAGATAGGAACATCTTTCTCGTCTTTTTATAGCCTCACTCCCTAGTATTCCTCTGATTCTGTTTTGCTTCTCACAGTCCGGCCTGTAGAGTAGTACAGAGTCCCTCTCTCCTCTCATTTGCCTTTGCTCATCCACTTCCCCTAGTTCTGCATAGGGAGTGAAGGAGTGGTGTTGCACAGGAAGGCAGTGGTTGAGGAGAAGTGGGTATGTGAGACAGGTTGTGGGAGTCTGTTAGAGAGAAGAGAGGAAAGATCCTCAGGATCACCAAAGGGGCCACCAGACCTGTATAACATTTTTAGAATGGGGACCCTTACTTACATTGGAAGTAGAAGGAAAGGAACCCCATGGAGAGAGAATGAAGATATTGGAGAGACAAAAGTTCCAAGATTAGATGGAGAGATGAGCTTTAGGGAAAAAGAGGAGGATGAGGAATCTTCTTCAGAGCCTCGAAGGAAGCACATGACCACAGATAGATATAAACATCTAACATACGTTGAGGGTGTTTCCCATGGGCTAGAGAGTAGTACACCCTCAGGGTTAGGATGAATGTGGTATTCCTATTGATCTGAAGAGGAGGGAAATAGTTATCACTGAGGGTAAAGGGAAGGAAGGAGCATTCACTGGGGGAATAAGAAGATTTGGGGCTTAAAAAAGAGAAAAGTTCCAGATGGCCTCTGAGTGCAGTGCTTAGAAAGCAATAAGTAAAAGTGAGTCAGAATGAAAAAGGCATTGCTTGGCTGAGGTGGGGCAGCTTGTAGACAACATCTTAGCTCAAGATAGGAGCTTGAAGATCTTGTGGCGCCCCCATGTGGGGACACGGGGAGACCCAGAGTGGAGTACTGTAAGCAGAAGAAGGTTGTGAACCCAGGTTAAGGTGACTGATGACTTGGTGGCCCTTTGCGCAGGTGAGGATATCGTATACCTGGTCTAAGGACTGACAGAGTATATGATCTGATGAGGGAGGAACTGGCTATGGAATTAGCCAGCCTCAGATCCTGCTTGGGTGGAAAGTCAGGATCACCTAGAAGGAGCTGTGAAGAATAAATAGGGAGACCAAAGGGGTCTCCAGTGTCCCTCTGACCTTTACATCTTAATCTTTCCCTTGTGCTTCTCAGGTGCTGGTCCAGGGCTGCCTTTTGGACCCTTCCCAGCGGGAAATGTTCCTGCAGCAGGTATATGAGCAGCTCTGTCTCTTTGAGGATAAGGTGGCCACCATGCTGCAGCAGCAGTATGACCCCCAGAATCAGGTATGTGGGAGAGAAAGTAGGTAGAGGTGCTGTTAAGGAACAGAAAGGAGAGAGAAGGGACAAACCTAATATAGAGGGAAAATAGAGCAGAAAACAGGGCGAAGAGTCAGAGGCAGAATGAGCCAGGGATAGAAGGGCTAATTGGGAGAGGGCTTGGATACTCTCTCCAAAACACAAATTCTTGTTGGGAGAAAATGTGTAGGCCATTTGCTTGTGTATTTTCAGTCCTAGATCTTCTCTCCAGGTGGATCTGAGAAGGTAATCATGGGTGGCTTTGATCTCTAGTCAGTATTTTGTACTATCAGTGATAAAGCTAATTGGGCTCACTAGGACACACTCTCTCATGCCTTTCGATATCCTAGAAGTAGCCAGGCAAGTGGCAGTTCTATATGTCTGAAGACGTAGCTTTATAATGGAGATGGAAAAATATGAAAAAGGGGCCTTGTTGGCAAAAGGTTGGGAAGCCCTGCTCCAGTTCAATCCCATACTTCATCTGGTGCTGGACTTCCTGCCCATCTGGGATTCAGTGTCTGAACACACATTGGGGGAGAGAGCACAGTCAGGACTCAGCTTTGTAGTCAGGGATTTGGGGTTCTCATAGGATTAGGTCTGTCTGGCTTGGGCAATGCGAGGCTGTAAATTCTGGCTCTGCTATGGCCGGGGCAATGCCATCTGTCCCATTCTGTCTTTTCTGTAACTTCGGCCAGGCAGAGGACCACTCCCCAGACTCAGGGGAGCCTCCAGGCCGGAAAATGGGAGTCTCCATGGTGACAGCTGATCTTGGGCTGGTCAGTATGATTCGTCAGGGCATCTTGGCGCTGCAGTTGCTCCCCTCAAACTCTGGTGCAGGTCAGTAGAAGGAATGTTGGTGGGATTGGGGAAATAGGACTCAAGAAGGGTGTTGGGGGGCATTATCAGAAAAGATAGAGGTTCCAGGGGATCAGTAGGCCTTTGGGAAGAGGATCTGTTTCCTCGTTTGTAAGAGGTAAGTGCGTGTTGGTGTATATCTCAAGTATCGCCAGCTCTGACAACCATCAGAGATCCCAGTGGGAAAAAGTAGAGCTCCAAGGATATCACTTAGGAGGAGACTGGGATCCAGCACTCAAGAGGAAGAAGAAGGAAAGAGAGAAGAAGGGTGTTTAAGGATTATAAAGCACATTGGTTGGCAGACACTGAGGTTTTCGGGGCTGCATCGATTGAATGCCTCCTGTGACTTTGACAGGTCAGTGTCCCTGGATCTGAGTCTGATATTTTCCTGCTCCAGGTATCATTGTGATCACAGATGGGGTGACCAGTGTCCCTGATGTTGCCATCTGTGAGACATTACTGAATCAGCTTCGCAGTGGCACTGTGGCTTGTTCCTTTGTGCAGGTGAGGACTTACAAGGTTGGAGGAGAGGAATTGTGGCATCTCACAAAACGAGATGTGGCTTGTTATTTTATTGCAAGAGATAATTTCCCAGGTAAAGTCAAGAGCATAATTACATGTGTGTGATCGGGAAAGGAGTCATGTCTAGGACAAGGTAGATGGCAGTGATAGGAAAGGACTCCTGTCTTTGTCCACTTTTCCTTAGGATGTGGGAAACAGCATGTTATAGTAAAAAGAATGCAGAATTGAAATCTAGCAGTCCTGCCTCCCCCATTAGTTATTGCTGTTTTGTTTGCAAGGGTCAGAAACCCCAGTTCAAACTAGCTTAGGTAAAGGAGGAAGGAGGTATATTCAGGGAGTTGTGGCCAATTTGGATTTATTAATTGGAGGGCAGGCATAAGCCAGAAAAAGCTGGTTCAGCTGTATTAAGGTGTTTCAACATAATTCTGTGGGTGATGTAGATAAATGCAGGGTAAGTCACTAGTTGGGTTTATGCTTTATAAAGGTCACTCTTGATGCTGGGTAAAGGGCAGGGAAGGAGGGAGGAAGGGAGGCTGTTAATTGCTGTGGTCATCTGAGAATAATGATTACTGCTTAAATTAGGGGAATTAGGGTAAGCGAGAAGGAGATGGGATTGAGAAAATAAAGAGAAAAAGTCGACATGACTTATGATTAGCAAGATGTGAGAGGTGAGGGAGGAAGAAGAGTTAAGGATGTCTCCAAGTTTCTGACTTTGGTGATGACCAGGTAGCTGGCAGAGCAAACAGGAAGAGAAGCAGTTGGGTGTAGTGAGGACAGGATGATGAATTCAGGTTTATGCTTGATGTGCTTGATGTGCTTGATGGGTCGACAGGATAGCAGTTAAGAACATCGCCCTTGGAGTTAGGCACGCCTGGCTGGCCTGAATCCTAGCTCCACTTATTAGCTGTGTGACCCTGGCACATCACTTCTTGAGTAGCTTCATTTGTAAATGGAGATTATAATAGGACCTTATTGGGCGAGAGGATGCATTTAAAGTGCTTAATGTAGTGCATAATTACTTAATAAATGGCTGCTATTCATAGCAGTTAGAAGTTGGATATGCAGATCTGATACTCAGGAGATGTACTAGTTGAGAGAGAGTTAGGATTTGTCAGCCTACAGATGGTAATTGAGAAGAGAAGAGGGTCCCTAAAGAACCTTGGGGAATACTTCTGTTTAAAAGTCCTTCATAAGAAGAGAATTCAGCAAAGAATGAAGGGAAATAATCAGACAAGAACCAGGAGATTCCGATGTCAGAGAATTCACAGTTTGGGGAAAAAAGGAGTAGTTAACAGTATGGGATGTAGCAGAAGGATTATGTAAAATGAGGAATGAAAAGTGCCCTTTGGATTCGGTGATTAGGAGGTCACCGGGATCTTTTTCAGGCCATTTCAGTGAAGAGGTGGTGAGGGAAATGATTAAAGTGGATTGAAGAGCGGATAGACAAGGAAGTAGAGAGAAGTGTTGACACAAGGAATTTGGCTGTTCATATCAAGTGAGGAATTAGAGAGACTGGTAGCCAGAGGGAAGTACAGGAAGGAAGGAGAGGGGTGTTTTTCTGTTTTGTTTTGTTTTTTAAGCTAGAGACTTAAACATGTTTTTTAGGAGCCATGGTGAAGCAAAATTTGAAAATAAGGGAAAGAAAAGGAAGCCTGAGTGAGTAAAAATCTGAGTGAGGACATTGGCTTAAGAAACAGATTGAGGAACTCTTTTAGGAACAGGAGAACGTCACTTCTTTCTTTGAAACTAGAAGAATAGATGTGAAGATGTAGTAGGTAAATTCCAGCAAGGGTCTGTGATTTCTCTTTGAAGTAAAAGGTGAAGATGAGTACTGTGAGGGACAGAGGCTAGGGTTGGGAGGAAGGCACGGTATTGAGGAAAGGATTGAAGGACTAGCTGGGTTGGGTATCATATGTTTGGATGTGGTACCAGCCTACACAACTGTGTGATTTTCTCCATTTGGGATCCAGAGGTATCTCATTTGGGAGCCAGGTATAGAGGTAGTGATTGGATTTGGGGTTTTGGGGTGGAAGCAGAAAAAAGTGAAGAGGACCAGGGAATTGAGACTGGTGCTTTTGAAGTTGCCTGAACAGAATCCAGGGTGGTTTGAGAGAGGAGGGTGAATCGGCTGCTGATAGGACTTGGAGAGAGCAGAAGTTCAAGGCCTAGCAGTCTTAATGAAGTCAAAGAGCAGCAGGAGAAGGAGGATGGAAGGAACCTAAAAAGAGTAAAGTTGTATGTAATCAGTGGGATGTAGCAATTCTAAATGCAGAGATGAAGTACTGTAGTCCTTATCAGCAGTAGATACATTCCAAGATACACAATGGACAACTGAAACAGCAAACAGTACTGAACTCTGTAGATACTGGATACTATGTTTTTTCCTATACATATACACATACATACCTTTTCACTTAAAGGAAGCACATTACCGCTTCTCTTGAACATACCTGAATTGCCGGCATCTCTACTTTTGCACTTTGAGGCTATTATTAAGTAAAATAAGGGTTACTTCAACACAAGCACTGTGGTACCATGATAGTTGATAGTTGATCTGATAAACGGGTGGGGGATGTCAGATACAGATAGGTAGGTAGAGTATACAGTGCGGGTACACTAGACAAAGGGATGATTCATGTCCCAGGCAGAATAGAGCAGGATGGTACTACTCAGAAGGGTACGCAATTTAAAACTTAAGGATCCTTTATTTTTGGAATAGCCCACTTAATATTTTCAGACCATGGTTGACCATGGATAACTGAAACCCCAAAAAAGCAAAGCCACAGATAAGGTGGGACTACTGTAGTCTAGGTCAAGTCAAGTGCCAGCATGTAGCCAGCAGGCAGGTGAGTGAAATAGAGCAAGTTTCTAGAGAGGAGGGAACGGAGAGCCCAGACAATTGAATGAATCATCTAGAGTAGGTCTGCAAACATTTTCTAAAAAGGACCAGCTAGGAAGTACTTTAAGCTTTGTGGGGCATATTGTTGTCACCGTTACTCAGCTCTTGTAGCATGAAAGCAGCCATGGACAATATGAAAATGAAAAGCGAGTAAAGGGAATCAAATATATGGTAGCTGAAGGAAACTGGACTTTGGATGGTAAACACACAATAGAATATACAGATGTCAAATGATAATGTACACCTGAAAATTATATAAGTATATTAACTAATGTTACCCCAGTAAACTTAATTTTAAAAAAAAGAAAGAAAATGAATGGGTATGGCTGTGTTTCAATAAAACTTTATTTATAAAATAGGTAATGGGCTAAATTTGGCCCACAGGTTATATGTAGTTTGCTAATCTCTTACCTACAGCCTTTTTATTCAAAATATGGTCCACAGACCAGCAGCGTTGACATCACCAGGGCACTTGTTAGAAATACAGAATCTTAGGCCCACCCCAGACCTACTGCAGTTTAACAAAATCCCCAGGTGTTTTGTGTGTACCCTAAAGTTTGAGAAGCACTTTGTTAGAGAGACACTCACGTCTCTAAGGATGATGACAGGAAGCCAGTGAACCCCAGTTGCCAAAATCTTTAGTGAATGGGAGCAGGCTAGTATTTGATGTTGAGGAAGACGGATGTAACCATATGGCACAGGCTTCAGACAGAAGGGCTCAGGGAAGGAAAGTTGCAGAGCAGTGGTCTCTCCCAGGAGAACACTGGCCCACTTCCCATTCTGTGGTCCCGGGGATGGGAGCAGCCACCAATCCCAGTTTCTTTCCCTATTGTTGTACTTCCTTCTCTGGTGCCTCTTTTGGAGCAAGGTCTCCAATTGCTCACTTTGTCCAGGTGGGAGGAGTTTACTCTTATGACTGCAGTTTTGGCCACGTACCCAATGTGGAATTGATGAAGTTCATCGCAATGGCTACTTTTGGCTCCTACCTGTCCACTTGTCCTGAGCCTGAGCCAGGCAACCTGGGTCTGACTGTCTACCACCGGGCATTTCTCTTCTACTCCTTTCTGCGCAGCGGGGAAGCCCTGAACCCTGAGTATTACTGTGGTGAGAGGCAGACTGAAGTGGGTGTGGGAACGAGGGAGTATAGGATGGGCTGAGGTGATGCAGCATCTGTCTAGGGTTTGGGTCTCCGGGGGGTGGGGGGGGAATGAAAGTATAACTGGGACTAACTACTCTGGCACTGCTCTCTCCCCATGATATCAGTGTACCCGCTTCCTCCCCCCGTATCTCTGTCAGCTGACAAGTTACCACTGTCCCCTTCCCCATCCTCACTAGGCTCTCAGCACCGCCTATTTAATGAACACCTGGTCTCCGCCAGCAGCAACCCTGCCTTGGCTCTGCGACGGAAGAAGCACACTGAGAAGGAAGTGCCAGCCGACTTGGTCAGCACTGTGTCTGTACGGCTTCGAGAGGGCTACAGTGTCCGAGAGGTCACGCTAGCCAAAGGTAAGGGTCACTAGGTCCTGCTATATCCCACAAGTCTCTCAGACTTTGCATGTGGGAGGACCTGCTGAACAAAGAGGATGCACACAGAAGTGTCACAGTGAAAGATTCTGTTTGCCATTTGAAACAAGTGGGTTCTGAGTTGCCTTTGGGGCTTAGTTCTCTTAGCATTTAGCTGCCCAATTCTATCTCCTTTTGCCCAAGGTGAGTCACCTGAGGGTGGTGTGATATCTTCAACTTGGCTTTGTTTCAGATTACTGCAAAATTCTGTTTGAGTCAGTTGGCAGGCTGTGGGCCTGAAATCTATGGAACCATGCTTGGAACCTTTGGCCAGGCTAGAGTTCCATGAGGTAGGTGGGGGTTCTGTATAGGACTCAGTCCCAGGCCTGGAGTCCTATTCTTGCTTCCCCTAACTAGCCCTCCTCTTCCCCCTGAAGGAGGGTCCCAGCTGGAGGTGAAGCTGGTGCTGCTATGGAAACACAACATGCGCATCGAATATGTAGCTATGGCACCTTGGCCCCTAGAGCCTGAGGGCCCTCGAGTGACACGGGTAGAAGTGACAATGGAAGGCGGCTATGACATTCTGCATGATGTGTCCTGTGCGCTCAGGCAACCCATTCGCTCCCTGTATCGTACCCACGTTATCCGGCGGTTCTGGAACACCCTGCAGAGGTGAGTGAGGTTCCTGCTCAGTCAGGGATACCTCAGTTGTGTGGAGGGCTAGACGTGTAAAGCTGGGAGCTGGAAAGAGTCACCTTGAGCACCAGGCTCACGTCCAGAGCCTCTTGTCCCCTTGGGGCTCCCTTTCTTCATACCCACCAGAGTCAGGTGTGGCTCAGGGTTGGCCCTTGTCCTACAGCATTAACCAGACAGACCAGATGCTAGCCCACCTTCAGTCCTTCTCTTCAGTCCCAGAACATTTCACGCTTCCAGACAGCACCAAGAGTGGAGTGCCACTCTTCTACATCCCTCCTGGCTCCACCACCCCGGTGAGTGACTCTGATGCTCGTTATCCCCATTTCCTGCCCACCCAGACTTGGATTGATACAGCCTCTGAAGCCCAGAACCACCTTCTTTTTCCTTCCTTCTTAAGTCTGAGGTACCTAAATCAGAACTTTAAGCTTTAGCCTTGAGTGCAATTCTCTACCCTCCTTCCAAGCCCCCAGGAGAAGAGAAGTTTCTATAAAGAGAGGTTGTGGCTTTCCTCAACAGACCACAGGGGTCAGAGGTAAAGAGTTGCAGAATGTCTAGGTAGTGTATCCCAGCGGCCTGCAAGCCCCCTAGCCCCCTCTTCACATGGCATACTCTGTCCCCCTTCACCCATTCCCCATCACTGCCAATTACTGTGAACTGTGTACTTTCTGAAGACCATAGCTTCCTTTGTCCTGTGCTTTCTTCATACTCGGCCCTTGGCTGTCATCCTAGCCTTGCCAGCCAAAGAGCTTATACTAGTGAGTAGTGGCCTCATCTGAGATCCTGCCATCACTCAGTGACTTTCCCCCAAAGTCAGTAATAGAAGCATGGCAAGTTCCATCCTTTGCCTGTATTCAGCTTTAAAAGACTATGTAGTCTATCCCTGGGCCCGTTCATCCTAATCTAGCCTTTGTATTGGAGGCAGTTTTTGCCTCTGTGCCAAGCTGGGCTTTGGGTTCCCTCAGCCTTAAACCACTGCCATCTCTGACCCACTGAAGCCTCTAGTCCGGTATGCTGTTTGGAGGTTGTACCCTGGTTCTCCACAAATGCTCCTATAGGGCTGTCCTTCCTGTCCCTAGGTGCTCTCCCTTCAACACAGTGGGTCAGACTCATCCCATGCTCAGTTTGCTGCCTATTGGAAGCCAGTACTGTCCATGGATGCAAATTCATGGCAGCGTTGGTTGCACATGCATCGCCTCGTACTAATCTTGGAACATGACACGTGGGTATCCTCCTTGGGCCATAGTTGGGATGGAGGAGCAGGGGTGAGGGGTCAAAGAGTGATGGGGAAGGGAAGCAGCAGATGAGCATTTACTAACCTTGGCCATGGAAAACTGTGACCATTTCTTAGTCTTCCTGCTCTTCAGCTCCCATATCCTCAGCCAGGGCCTAGAAGAAAGAGGTAGCAGTCTGTTCTTTTCCCCCAAGATGGACTGGAAGGTCTGACCTCAATGTGCACCCCTCTTCCCAGACCAATCCCCAAGCACTTGCACACCCCAGGCAGCAATGGGCGCTACAGCACTGTCCAGTGCAGGATCTCACACTCCTCGCTGACCTCTCTGCTTCGGGACTGGAGCAGCTTCGTGCTAGTCGAGGGTTATTCCTATGTGAAATTGCTCTCCAGGTGAGCAAAGTGATGTTGCCTCACTCCTTCCCAGCCACCTCATGCCATGTCTCTTTTTCTAACCCCAGACCTCATCCCTATTTCCTCCTAGACGTACTCCTAACCTAGAACTGCTCACTGACTCCCATTTCTCCCCAGTTCCCCAGACCAGCCCCCTTCCTCCTTCTACATGGTCCGTATCATCTCCAAGGCTCCATGCATGGTTCTTCGCCTGGGTTTTCCCATCGGCACACCAGCACAGGCTCGGCACAAGGTGAGCTGGGCCCTGACTGACTCCCAGCCCAAGGAACCTGGAGTATAGACTGGCCCCTTCTCAAACCCACAGGGTCAGGGCCAGTAGAGAGAGGAGCTCCCAGATTAAGTAAGGTTCCCACAACTTGTCTGTGGACCCCAGATCTGGAGGAGATAGGAGTGAAAGGAACTGATCACATTTTCCCCTCAGATTGTGTCAGGCTTGCAGGAAGAGATTCTGCGGCTGCGTTTCCCCCACCGGGTGCAAAGCAAGGAGCCAACACCCAAAGTGAAACGAAAAGGGCTAGGTGGTATTGGTGGGGGCAACTCTCCCTCCAAGTCCCCTCCCATGCTGGGACCACAGCAGGCCCTGTCTGACCGGCCCTGCCTTGTGGTCCTACATAAGCCACTGGACAAGCTACTCATCAGGTTGGTACAGAGGGTGGGGTTGGGGCCGAGAGCATGTGGGAGGGCTGTGGCTTAGCTGGGTATGAGTAGCAGTCAGCTGGGAATTGCTCCTGTTTCCCAGGTATGAGAAGCTACCCCTGGACTACCGGGCACCCTTCTTGCTGACACTGGAGCCGCCAGGGCCATTGCCTTTGGTGTCAGGCCGCTCAGCCTCTTCTAGCCTAGCATCACTGTCCCGCTACCTCTACCATCAGCGTTGGCTCTGGAGTGTTCCATCAGGACTGGCCCCCGCACTGCCGCTCAGTGCCATTGCCCAGCTCCTCTCCATCCTCACCGAGTACGTCACCTGAGCTAGGCAGCTTGGGGCAGGGAGAAAGCTAGTGTAGACTCTGGATTTAGATACTGGCAGAAAGCCTAAACTAGACACTGCCCCTCCCTAATCCCCAGTCTCTTTGCTGCTGTTGTTATACAAAATATCCAGTACAGAGCAGCACATGCTACTGCCTTCCCCTCTTCTTCCACTCTACTTACTTTGGTCTCTGGTCCTAATTGGACCTGTTATACCCAAGGGACCTGTAGTCTGAGCAGGGCCACCAGCACACAAGTCTGCTTGGATGGCTACTGGAAGGTGGGTACATGAGTGGCATGGAGGGTAGGAGGATGTATTCTGAGTGTCTCTTACCCATGTCATTCTGCCCTTCCCCCTCTATGGGGCTTCAGAGTCCGACTCTCTGAAGGGTTCCACTTTGCCTGCAGCGGGGAAGGAATCATCAACATGGTGCTGGAACTTCCAATTCAGGTAAGTACCACCTTCCACCAAAGTTCGTCATCATCCCAGGGACATTTGCCTCTGAGTTGGGTTGGAACTGCTGGAAACTGCCTCACAGGGACCCTCTGGGCATAGGAGCCAAGACCTAATGCCAGTCCCAGCACAGTGTGTCAAGGGGACTAAAGTTATGAGGGCCAGAGCTGGGCAGGGTCAGGTCTCTGCCCAGCTTTGCCCAGGATCTCCTGTTCTACCCCCAGAATGAGCCCCTGGGGCAGGCTACAGTGGAAGAGAGGCACACATGTGTTGTCCAGTACATCCTCTTCCCCCCGCATTCCACCTCTACCAAGGACAGGTGAGACCAAGCCCCTCTTGGAGAGCTGCCTCTCTCCACATTCCCCCTCCTCACTACTGTCCTCTGAAATTCTGTCTCCCATACCTGAGGGAGTTGGGGAAGGGGCCGCTGTTTTTAGATGCTTCTTCAGGCAGGCACAGATCCAGTAAGGCCACATGCAGCTTGTGGCTGTCCTTCTTGTGTACGCCATCTTCCTATTCTCCGTGGACTGGATCCTGCCATGTTGTCATGGATTGGACTCTCTTCTCTCCCAGGCTCAGGGCCCTTCTTCCTTTAGCTTCTCAACAGATGATGATAATGATGTGGAGGTGGAGGCCCTGGAGGGAGACTCAGAGCTCAATCTGGTCACCGAGGTGTGGGTGGAGCCACAATATGGGCGAGTGGGACCTGGCGCTGAGAGCTGGAAGCACCTCCGGGACTTGACATATTTTGAGATCCCAAGAGCTGTGAGTGACCTCAGAAGTACCCCCACCCCTTACCAGGTTGGGTGTCATCCCTTTGAGAGTACCACAGCCTGTGGTACTTAATCTCCATGTTCTGAATGTCTGTGACTCTGTGGGCTTCCTTGAGAGCCGGAGGCCAGTGTCTGTGGGCTAGGACAGGCTGACTCCTGACCTTGCTATTCCTTCTGTAGCTCCACCCTCGGGATGCTGCCTGCATAGGCTCCATGCTGAGCTTTGAATACCTGATACAGCTGTGCCAGAGCAAGGAATGGAGTCCCCTACCCCCAGAGCCAAGGGTCTCTGATGGTCAGTGGGGAAGTCACCCCTGGGGTGTAGCAGGGGAGTGGGTGGGAAGAAGGCAACCATAGACAGGAAATCTGGTCTCACTGTGTTTCTTATCTTCCTTACTTCCCTCCTAGGATTGGACCAGGGAGGAGACACTTGTGTCCATGAGATCCCTTTTCATTTTGACCTAATGGGACTGTTGCCTCAGTGCCAGCAGCTCCAAATGTTCTTCTTTCTGCTTTCCAGAGGTGAGTGAACTTCGTACCCACTCACCCCACACCTAGGGAGCCAATTAGCCTGGGCGTATTAGAGCATAGAGAGCAAAAGAGTCTGTGAACCAGCAGATGAGTGATGGGGGCCCGAGGAGGCTTGGAGGCTGAAGGAGGGGCTGTGCTGGTCAGGGCACTGGGCAGCAGGAGGCTCTTGATGCTGAGTGGAGTGTGTGTCGGGCAGAGCCAGAGGGCGTTCCTCTCGCCGAGGGGCCCTGTCCCGCCAACGACATGGTGCTGTGCCTGCTGCACAGCTGCCTGGGGCAGGAGCTGAGTGACCGGGAGATCCCTCTGAGCACCACTGACCAGGCTGCCTTCTTGAGTGAGGTGCTACGGCGGACCTGCCACAGTCCATGTAAGCGCCCCACCTCTTTCCTAATACCAGATTCTGGCCCAAACCCTTTTCTCCCTACCCCACAGGGTGGTTTCTGTCTTTAGGTTTTGGTCTCTTTGCTTCACCTCAGAGCCCTGCCTCTCTTCTGGCCTCGCCCTTTTCTACTCATGTTTACCCCCATTATAGGTCCAGAGGGGCCACCAGTGGGGGGCCATGGGATCCTGAAGGATCAATCAGTCAGCACTCAGGCGACTGGAGACTCGGCTTTTCCTACACTGGTCAGCACTGATCTCCTTGAGCCCTTTTTCATACTGATCTCCTTCCATCATTACACATTTATACCCCAACTTTACATCACTGTGGATACTAAATGCCTCCTGCCAAAGACAGCATTCTGTCATTTCCCTTTGCTCTGGATCTTTTAACATATATCCTCTAAGGTGGAGGAAGGGAGCAGGGGTTGGGTGGTCTCTTATAAATTGCTCTAATTTTTTTTATCTCTTACAGAGTGTAGGCCCTCCTGAAACTCTCAAGCCTCTCATCTCGGGCCAACCCCCTCAGTGGCGCTGCTATGCAAGGCTTATGACCCCCCAGCATGTGTTTTTGACTTTCCTCCCAACTACCTTCTCAGGTACCAACTACAGACCTTCTTCTTTAGCTCCTCAGATACACACCCCAAGCTTCCTCACTGGGCCACCAGGCAGCTATGATTTATGTCTCTTTTTTCCCCTTCAGATGTCCAGCATCTGGCTGCCTATGGCCTAGAAGGACCCTCACAAGAGGAGACAAAGCCTAAATTTGGGGATTGGAGCGGGGCCTCCAGCTTTAAAGATCTGGGAGGAACTGGGGTCAGGGCTACAAAGGCCCAAGTTCCCATCCTCAGTGTCACCCCAGCTGGCGGTAAGGCTGCTGACTCTTAAGTCAGTTAAGCAGGAGCAAGAATGGGAACCGATAGAGGGGATGAACATCACATGACACCTCTTCTCACAGACAGTGCCCACAATCCAGGAGAGCTGAGCCCACCCTTCCGTCGGGACTTACAGGCTTACACTGGGCGTCAGGCTCCACAGACAGAGGGTGCAGATGGGCCCCGGACTCGGTGTCCTGTCTTCATCTATAGCTGTGCCCTGGAAGCTCTGAGGGAGCAAATGGTTGGCATACAGCCCCCTCAGGCGCCCCGAGACGTAATCTTCCGGTGAGTGCCCTCAACGTTGACCTAGGTCCTTGCCCAGCCAAAGCTCAGGTACACACTTAGGGTTATGGACAGACAGGCCGATGGTCAGTAACAGGAACTCAGCTCCTTAGCCATGTCCTGCTGACTCCTTGCTGAGGTTCCTTCAGCAAATTAGTTGAACTTGCTGGGCTGTGAATACATTCATTGGGACCTGTGGACATTCCACTGGTATGTGGGTGGGTGGTGAGTCAAGTGTCACTGAGGGGAGTTGGTCAAGCTTTCTCTTTCCTCCCATTCCTAGGACTCAGTTCCTTGACCAGCCCTCCCCCTCCTCAGCCTGGATGGAGCCTAGGTATAAGGAGGCAGCCAACCATTGTGCCCTGCTACAGGAGCATGCTCAGCGATGCTACGTCCGTGGTGAGTGAGAAGCCACAGGAGAGGGCGTCAGGGAGGAGATACAGGGATTACAAGGGCTAGGACTGGGGAGCCCCTTCCAGAGCTTGATCCTCATGGCCCCTTTCACTTTCAGGGCTGTTCCGGACCTTGCAGCAAGCACAGAGTGTGACCTCCCAGGACCTGCTGATGGCAGTGGATGCCTGTGAGGAGCTACTACAAGAAGTAGACATCACCCCTTTTCTGCTCGCACTCTGTGGACACACTCGGGGTTTGCCTCATGCACCCCCAAGCCCTGGTCCTCTCAGCCCTGGGCCCTTCAGCAGCAGCATTGAGGAGGGCCCCGAGCCTCGGGAACGAGCTGTCCTGGCTTCTGAGTCCAGGTTAGGATTGTCCTGGAGAAATGTAGAAGGGGGCACACAGACAAAGTTCCAATGAACTGGGATCTTTTGACCCCAGGGAATGGCCAGGCAAGGTAGCACTCAAGCACCAGAGAGACACTAGTTCTTGGTTGCTGGCTTCCTGCCTCCTACCCAGACTTCTTTCTCCTATTGAATATGGGGAGCAGTCCCCCTCCTGGCTCTCTCCATCTCTCCTGTTCTGGTTTGGAGTGTTAAGCTGGGTTAGGGGTAGGGAGTTGCCAGTTGCTATCAGTGAAAGTAGAAGCTTGTTCTGAAGGACATTCATACAATAGTAATGATCCCCCGAACTGATCTGTGAGTTTCATAGAGGCAAAAACTATTTTTGCCCACTGCTGAGTGCCCAGCTCATCTGAGGGGCACAGGCAGGTCCCTACTGAAGGGAGGGAGAAAGGCAAGAAGGAGACAGCTGTGTGTCTGGTGTGTGCAGTTTATTAGCATTGGGGAAACAGAAGAGGCAGAGGGGTGAGTGATGCCCAGATGGGAACTCCAGCCTGGTTTCCTCTCTGGAGCTCTAGATTCCCCCACCTTTTATGCCTCCCAAATAAATGAATTTTCTTCCCACCAAACCCTGTTTCTCCACCTGCATTTTTCCATCCATGGTGAATAATATCACCCTCCTCCCAGTGGTCCAGGTCAGAAAACTGGGAGTCATCTTTACCCATTCCTGTTTCATATAAATGTCCAGACTTAATAAACTTGGAGGTTCAAGCCCAAATGGGTTGGTTGGTTCTCCTTGCCTCTCTACTGCCCATGCATTTGTGCTAGGCACCCTTCTTAGAGACAGACAGACAGGTATGTGCTGCTCCCAGTTGGGAAGCAGGCTTCTCTAGGACTCAGTGGTTCTTAACACTTCAACACCCCCCACCCCACCCTGACTACTCAGCATAGAGACAGAGGACCTAAGCGAGCCTGAGTTTCAGAGCACCCGTGTTCCTGGCAATCCAGACCCTGGCCTGGAGATCTCTCTGACAGATGTCTGCCAGCTCAGAGGAGAGGCACATGATGCCCTTCATAACCTCATCCAGGTAGGAAGCTTGGAAAGGGTAGGAGAGGGTTGGAGTCCTGCCTGCTCAAGGAGGCAGTGTTCTCTCCTGGGTTGGGGGTGTGTTCTAGGCTAGCAGGTAGTGTTCTGAGGAGTGGCTGACAATATAGCCTCCTTCTAACTCCCAAACAGGAGAAGTTCCTGGAGATAAGTGGTCTCCACTTCCGCACAGTGCCCTCTAATCCCCACTACTTCTTCTATTGCCCTCCGTGCAGCAGGCGAGAGGTAAGTGGCTTTCTTTCTTACCTCCTTCCTGTAGCCCTAGAGGTCCCACTTGGTCCACCTGGATCCTCTTGACTCTTGGTTTCCTGAGTCCCGAATGTGGCTCTTGTCCTGCCTTAGATCAAGCTGTCTCTTTTTCTCTTTTTTTTTTTTTTTTTTTTTTTTTTTTTTGGTGATGTCGTTGCTGCATCTTCTTTTTTTTCTTCTTTTTCGTTTTCAGAGGCCGAGCTCATGGGAGAAGAAGGTGTGTGGGCAAGTGGCTAGAGGTGGGGAAGGTTGCTACAAGCCAGGATTCAGGAGCCTTTAT
>NW_011888916.1:347006-384014 GCF_000151845.1 Pteropus vampyrus
TCTTGTCCTGCCTTAGATCAAGCTGTCTCTTTTTTTTTTTTTTTTTTTTTTTTTTGCCCAGGATGAGGGCCCACGGGACACAGTAGATAGAAAAGTCAGTGACCTGGAGTTTTCAGAGGCCGAGCTCATGGGAGAAGAAGGTGTGTGGGCAAGTGGCTAGAGGTGGGGAAGGTTGCTACAAGCCAGGATTCAGGAGCCTTTATTGCCAACATCTCCCATTGACTACGAAACATGCATCCCTAGGAGACACATCTGCTGGCTGTGTGGTCACTGAGAGTGACCCAGAGCTGGAGGTGGAATACCGAGAGAGCCGTGAGCCAGATCTGGGACCTGCTGGGCTAGATTCTGCCTCACTGTCAGATGCAGACACTGTGAACCCTGATGAAGACTCCTTCAGTATCCTGGGGGGTGACTCACCCACTGGGCCTGAGATCCTCATGCATGACCTGCCACCACTCTTCCTGCACCTCACATGCTCCGTGCGGCTGCGTGGGCAGCACAGCTCAGTACCCGTGTGCAGCCTTCCCACCTGCCTGGGTGAGTTTGAGGTGCCCAGGGGAGGGCCACAGTTCCCAGTACAGCTTGCCTACCTGCCTGGGGTTTGGGGAGAGTCTGCAGGTATAACTCTTAAACACTGAGAACTTAGAATCTATGCTTGTCCTGGGGCCCCCAGCAACCCCTAACTTTTCTTCTCTCCCAGGCCATGTGCTTTCCAGTCTGGAGGGTCCCCCCATTGGGGGCCGAGTACCCCTGAAGGACCTTAGTGTCACTCTGGATGTCTTTGTGCTGACCTTACCTCTGGAAGTGGAGCTCCCCACAACCTCGGACCCTCAGCACCACCGGTGTGGCAGCGTTTGGTGGGGGGGCCTAGGTCCTTGTTGGGGGAGGGGAACCATCGGGCATCTAGGGGCACTTGAGGACTAAGGGCACCTGAAGTATTCTAAGAAAGGAGTGTTGAGGAGGTCTTGGGAGGATGTTAGCTGCTGGCCCTTAACCTTTGCCCCCACCCTATTCAGGTCAACATCTGAGAGCAGTACTTCATTCCCACGATCCCCAGGGCAACCATCATCTTTGAGATCGGATGATGGCCTGGGGCCCCCACTGCCACCCCCGGAAGAAGACAGGTATTTCCTTTTTTCCCTCTCAGAGTTCCTTGCTGCCCACCTCAGTTTTATTTTCTAGATATCAGTGTCTAAACCTTTCTTCCTATTAGGCATCCAGGACTGTCCAATTTGGCTACACCCCACAGACTGGCTATTGAGACCACCATGAGTGAGGTGAGGGTCTTTCCTCCTCCAACCTACGAGACAGCCCCTCAACACTGTAACTGATACCCTTTCCATCATATCAGTTAGGTAAGGCAACCTCTTTAGGATCAAAGTGAGGCATCCCTCAGTCTGTGAGGCAGAGTATCTTCTAGTATCTTCTAGTCTAGGAGTGAGATCATGCCCTTATCAGCAAGGGAGTTGCCTTTCATCACTTCCTGTATTTCCCACTGACTGTAGATCCGCTGGTTGCTGGAGGATGAGATGGTAGGGGCTCTCCGAAGAGGGGGCATCCCCCAGAGCCCTGCCCTGCACCGTGCAGCTGCCCATATCCATAGCTCTCCTGGACGCTCCACCTGCCTTCGTCAAACTCTGCCACTGAGTTTTGTGTTTGGGCCAGAGCGTTCCCTCACACAATTCAAGGAGGTATGCTGCCCTCAGAACACTTCCTGGTCACCTTGGGACCCATCACTCCCTGGACTGCAGATACAGAACTGGAAGGCCCTCTCTTGGTTTGAGTCCTAGGATTATCCTCCTGCCCACCTCCTTACCACATGGTCTGTCCCTCACCCCATGCCTAGCCGCCCAACTAAGTTGAAAGAGATCCAGCTTCCAGCCTTGCCACTGGCCAGTTGAACCTTAGGCAAGTCACTGAACCGTTTTATTCCTCAGCAATGAAGATGCTAGCGTCTGCTTTATGAGGTAGTTGTGAGGGTCTGATGAGAAAGTGTGGGGTACCACAAATAAGGGGGGCTGCTCCTACCTAAATTTTGGCCTTGGTTCCCCGCTCTCCAGGAGTTCCGCCGTCTCCACCTTCCTGGCCATGTTCTCCTTGAGGACCCTGACAGTGGCTTCTTCTTTGTGGCAGTTGGCCAACAGCCAGGTGGGTCCCATGGGGTGCTGCCTTCAGCAGCCTGGGCTTGGAACAGCCACGAGGACAGGACCGAAGGCATTGAAGGAGAGGTGAGTCTTTCCTGGGCCGACCTGGGAATGGCAGGGTTGGTGGTGTGTAGGGGGCCTGTACTCAGTCCTGACTTCCTCCCCTTAGGCCTTGACAGCCAGTCCTCAAGGCCCTGGTTCCCCAGAGGATTCTGAGGGCCCCTCCCTCATCACTCTGCCCAGCTTGCCACAGGGAGGTAAGGGAGGAGTTGGGCAATAATTCTTGGACTTGGTGCCAGGACCTTGGACTTTAACATCCCTGGCTCTGCTTCCATTTTTTGAGGGTGGTCTTAAGTGGGATTGAGAGAGGCTCTAGGCATTTATTTCCCTTCTCTTCCCAGGGAGACAGCCTGGGCCCAGCCGGGGACTAAGCCTCATGTCTAGTCAGGGCAGTGTGGACTCAGACCACCTAGGTAAGCTGGGGCAGGGGGTGAAGGACTCTAAGCTGACGGGAAGTGGACTTAGGGGTGCACAACGAAAGGTCTGGGCAGGGGACATTAGAAGGGAATAACCTGGATAGGCCCATTTGAGCCTGATGCACTTGGAGGCTCAAATGAGCATAAAGGTGGGCTCAAACTTTGGCACACTTGCCACAGGTTATGATGGTGGCAGCAGTGGCTCAGACAGTGAGGGTCCCAACGAGACCCTGGGCGAGAAGGCCCCCTTCACATTGCGAATCCCGCCCGGGCCGGCACCTCCACAGCCTTCACTCTCAGGCCTCCCCGGGCCCTGTCTGCCTGACTTCTGGCTCATCGTACGGATACTGCAGGATCGTGTGGAAGTGTATGCACATGCACGGTCAGTAGAAGCCTGGACACCGCACTCTGACTGATGCTAGCATCTTTTCCTTGGTCCCACACCCCTCTCGAATGTTGTTAAAAAATAAGACATGGGACAGGATTTGGGCAGGGGTCTGACTTATATTCTAAGGTTGGGTGTCCTGACCACTTCCCACAGCTTGTAGCAAACCATGTCACTCTGCTTTCCTAAAGGAGCTGAAAAGCTGATGGGATTTGGCTCCTAGCCGAGCATTAAGGGCATCTACATCTCAGCAGCTTCAGAAGTTGATATATAAAAATAAAGATTAATAAGCAATATTTAACAAATGCTTACTAGCATTTTACCTGGATCAGCTCATTTAATCTATGTAACAGCCCTACCAAGTATTATTATCCTTACAGGATAAATGAAGAAACTCAGGCACCAATAAGTATTTCCCCAAGGTCACGGTGAGAAAGAGGCAGAGCCAGGATTAATACTTAGGCATCTGGTTAAATCCTGCTATATCTATCTTGGGGGTGGGTGGGATTGAGAAAAGGGAAGACCACAATTCTGATAAAGAAGATCTGAAAATAATGAAGAAGTGAGCTGCATGATGGAAGCCTCAGTGTGATACCCATGTGGAGGCCAGTGAGGTAAGCGTGGAGCCTAGGCTTCTAGAGTTGCTATTGAGAATTCCATCTCACCCACTTCCCATCATGTTTACTTTCCTTTGTCCAGTCTTACTTCATTTTCATGGTTTCTCTTGGCTCTAGTTCCCATGACGCCCCCTCCTACATCCTCCCCACTGCAATTCTGTATCTCATCCATCTCTCCTTCCCTAGGAGCCTCATTCGAGAGGATGGGGGGCCAGGCACTGAGTGTCGCCACCTGCATCAGCTCCTGGTGAGGCGAGTTGGAGAGATCTGCAGGGAGGTCAACCAGGTAAGGGACAGCCAGGGACAGTGCTCTCTAGGTATTAGACACAGCCCAGATGAGGAAGGAGTTTCTAGGAACTCGACCTCCAGAGTCTATTGATGATGGATGTTTTCTTTTACTCCCTAGTTATTAGGATGCTATTACTCCTCAGACTCCCCACAACTAGGGAATCCTCCCTAACCCTCCGCCCCGAGCACTGTGGGTTCCTCTCATACCCTCCCAAGGACTATGATATTCCTTCTCGTTGCATTATGCTAGCATTAGGGATATGATAGTGAAAAAGACAGGGAAACCCTGACTCTCTGGAGCTTGTGTCAAGGAGGGAATAGACATTGAACAACTAAATCATACAAATTATTTGTTACAAAGACTTCTATAGAGATCTAAGACTATAGAGGCTGCCGTGAGAGCATATAACAGGATCTGACCATCTGAAGTGTCAGGGAAAGCTTCTTAGAAGTAATTTTTTAAGCCGAGAACTGAAGGATAGCGAACAGATTCTGGCAAAGAGCAGGGACAGGTGCTCTTAACTGTGGTTTCAGTGCTCAGAACCCCGACCCCGACTGTCAGACACTGTCTCCGACTTCCCAGTGGTTACTGATGCTCTGCTTGACCTGTGACCCCCAGTGATAGTGGGCATTTTCTCTGGCCTGTGATCACCTCTCACCACCACCACCAATTGATGAGGGAAGATCCCGGGTCCCTGATATTTCACTTCTTCTCCCAGCGGCTGCTGCTTCAGGACCTCCACGACAGTCACGTGTGTAACTCTCTCCTGGTGGCCGAGAGCGAAGAAGACCTGTGGCGCAGTGAGACCCCCTTCCACTCCCGTCCGCGGGTCCCACCGCCCGCCGATGGTGAGGTCCCACCCCGGAGCCCTCCCCGCAAAGGGGCGCTGTTGCCTTTTCCTGTCTCGAAGTCTTTGGTGAGAAGCTGAGGGCAGAGTCATCATTACTTCGTCATCGGCGCCAAGTAATACAGAGAGTGAGGAAGAGAGGAGACGAAAGGATCACTGGATTTGAGTGTTCCAAGTCCCTCAGTGACTTAGTGAAAGTGCTTTCAGTGGAGAGATGGGAATATAAACAAGAGGAAATTGAAAGTGAAAGGATGTTAGATAGGTGGAGCTGAGAAGAACTATTCTTTCAAGTAGGTTGACAGTGAAGGGAGAGACAAAATAGATATGGCAGGAACTAAAGGAAATGAGGGGCAAGGCAGGAAGTTTAAAATAAAGTAGAGACTCTCAGAAGCTAAGCAGGGTCAGGCCTGGTTAGTACTTGGATGGGAGACCACCTAGGAAGACCAGGTGCTGTAGGCATAAAAAATAAAAAAGGGATTATAAGATGACAAGGTCCTTGCAATGTGTGAGGTCAACCAAGGGTAGCCTCACCTAAAAAAAAATAAAATAAAAATAAGGTAGAGACTTGAGCACATTTATGTTCCACATCAAAAGTCGGTAGAGAGGGAGAAACTGAATACAGGAGAGAAGGGTTCATAGAAGAGGCAGGGGCCGGCAGTGACCTGTCTTCCTAAGGGCATACCTTTGCCTGGCTCTGCCTTGTTTTCTAAAGTGACCATCTTTCCCTTCTAGGGGAATAGACTAGGTGAGGGTGGAGGTAGGGGTGGCAGTGAATGAGCATGCCAGTTCATAGGTGAGAGACAAGAAGGGTGGAGTCTGAGACCCAATAGGAAGATTTGCCTTGTGATTGTCCCTCCAGACAGGCAGACACAGGGCTCCTTTGGGATTTCTGAGATTTCTGATCATTGTTAGGAAACATGGTAATCTACCTGAGATGGTAATTAAAGTCTCCACACTTCTGCTCCCTTCTCTTACTCCGGATGAGCTCTCCCCCTAACTCATAGAGGAAAGCCAAATCATGCTATTTCTTTGCAGTTCTCCCTTCTGGTTTAAAAGTAAAATCAAACCACTCCTTAATTTTAACATTCTCAGCAAGTCTGTAGATGAACATTTCTGACAGTTCCAAAGAGTGCATCTCTCAGCACATCCTGGGATGTGTTCCATATCAAAGCAGAATTCCCGTAATTAGTGGGCTTCCCAGGGTTTTGATAGCATCTTCTGCAAATTGAGCATGAGCTAGGACAGCCCAGCACTTTTTCTTTACAATGACTTCCAGCAGCCTGAGATGTAAGACCAGTCAGAACCCAAACACAGCCCTTCCTCATTTTAGTCTCTCCATGTGGTTCCGCTGAAACCTTAGCAACCAGCATTTCATTCCAGACTGCAGACCTCTGGGTTTCCTACATGCAGCTCACATCTGACAGCAGCTTCTCTGGGAAACTAAATTGCCACCTTTGGCTGACTGAAAGGTTCCTTGTCAACCTGCAAACCTGGAAAGGATTGAACAAGGCATTGGACTGTGGCCATAGGCTCTTGCATACTGCCACACCACTCTTTGCGTTCTTTGGGATAGCTGTCCTCCAAAGCGCAGGACGTAGTCTTCCCCACTCTGCAGTAGGTGCATGTAAGCAATCATACTTTTCGTTTTAATAGGATTATTGTTGCAACTCCTAATGAGTACACAGACGGGGCACACATACATACACACACACATACGTACGTGCGTACATACATACATTGTGACAAGATTTGAGTGTCCTGGCACTACTTTCAGGATTTTCTCATGCGTTGCCATTCCTGATACCTCTTCTTAGTTCCTGTACCACATCTCCCTTAGGTAGTTCTGAAAACCTTTGTACTATGGCTTTTTTCCAAGAGCATGGCCCTGCCTTGTTACCCAAAATGACCATCTTTCCCCTGCAGGGTAGGAGGGCCGAGGAGCTGGGGGAGTGAGGATGAGGAGGCCAGTTTACAGGTGAGAAGTCCATGAGGGCAGAGGGCTGTGTCCTCTTTCTGATCCAATGTCTTCCTTCCCTCCATCAGATTATGCTGCTGATGAGAGCTGTGCACCCCGAGGATACCTAGCAGCCACAATGCAGTTTGTTCCTGGCCATTTTTCTTGTGATGTTGTGTGGGGAACCGTGATTCGAGTCCATTCACGCCTCAAAATGGGGCCCAGCATGGGGGTCTCTCGGGGTATGTGATGGCATGAGAGGGCAGGTGGAGTGTGGAGGGGGAACCAGAGAAAGGAGTTTCCTGAGCCCCCATTACTCCCACAGCCATCCAGGCCTTGCGCTCTGTGCTCAATGCATTCTCTGTGGTGAACCGGAAGAATATGTTTGTTTATCAGGAGCGAGCAACAAAGGCTGTGTACTATCTTCGGTAGGTGGGCCCTGGGAAGATGGGGTAAAACATGAGGCTAAGGATAACGCAAGAGGAGTTATGTCCAAAGACCTTGCTACTCTTTCCCAGGCTCCTGGAGACATCCTGCAGTGAGCGGCCATGGGAAGGCGATGCTCTGCCCCCCTCCTTAGCTCTGTCTCGAAGCCAGGAGCCCATCTCTGAGGAAGCCTCGGCATGTATCACCCCCCATTCCCTGATGCCCTGTGCTCCCTCAGACTTTGCTCCCTGGAGCCAGGCCCTGACCAGAGTTTCCCTGCAGGGTCCTCGTTCTCCCTTGGACATGGCTTCTAGCCGCAGTGCAGATGCTGCTCGTCCCGTGGGCCAAGTGGACAGACATATCCAGCTACTGGTACATGGCGTAGGGCAGGCAGGTAAGAACTGCAAGGATGGGGTAGGAGAGTGACCAGATGAGGTTCCAGAATCCTCTGGGACCTCTTTGGAGCCTTCCTACTCCAAACTTCCTACTTCCTACTTCCTACTTATGCTATGCTTTGTGCTTCCTTCAAGTATGATTGGGTGGGGAAGGACTGACAGCTATGATATTTAGAGGGTAGGACTTATAGCTGATAAAAATGCATGCAACATGGGCAAGAGGAGTCATTAAAGTTGACACTCAGGTATCTAGCCTGGGTGATTGTGTGGATAGACGATGGTCTCACTGGCTGGATACCAGAGATGGGTTTGAGATGAGGATGATGGGTTCAGTTAGAGAAATCTTGAGCCTGAGATGTCTATTGGGCAACTGTATTTTCCAGCTAATATTTATGACTCAGTTAATGTGTACTAGGTCTTAGGCTAAGATTGGTACATATGAGGTAAATGCTGTTATTCCCATTTTATGGCCAAGGGTACTGAGGCTTTGAGAAGTAAGACTTACTTGTCCACAGTCACACAATGAGTAGCTTGGCAGAACTAGAACCTAGTGTTGGCTACCTCTGGAGTGTGGGAGAATGTTCGAGTCTGGGATTTATGGGCTGGTTTGGGGTAGCTGAATCCTCTGCTAGTGTCTCCACCTTCCCACCATGGCTACGTCAAGGTCCCGAGATCACAGATGAGCTAGTGCGGGTTCTGCGTCGGCGCCTGGATGAGGCCACTCTGGACGTCATCACGGTCATGCTTGTCCGGAACTGCAAGCTGACACCAGCTGATGTGGAGGTCAGCTCCCTCCCAGACTCCCTACATGGCACAGCCACAAGCACAGGGACAGTTTCAACTGGAACCTCTTCATGCATCTCTGACTCCCCTTCCCACTCTCTGCAGTTCATCCAGCCCCCTGGAAGTCTCCCCTCAGAGGTGCTGCATCTGGCCCTGCCCTGCTCCTGCAGGCCCTGGCTTCCTGCCTTAGCCTGGTACCTGCGGCAGAACCTGCTCATCTTCCTGCACTCTCCCAAGTACACAGACAGCAATAGCCGGAACCACTTCCAGGTGAGATTTCACCCACCTCTCTTCACACCCCATACACCCAGCTCCCTGCACCCTGCCCCACACGTACCTACGCTATGTAACCATTTCTACAGATGTCCTATATGCACTTTTGCCCATGGATCTGTGTATACCCATGCCCCCTCACACCTTTGTCTACCTGTGTCTTCCTGTGTTTCTGTGTGTACCTGTCCCCCATTCCCAACTATAGATACCCATTCCTTGATGGCTTTTGTCCATTCGCCTAGTCTTAGTGGTCTGTGTCTGTCTGTTCTCTCCCCAGCACCCACTCCCACCACAGGGCAGCCTCCTCGACTTGGATATCTACTTGTATAACAAGCCTGGTGGACAGGGCACTGGGGGCAAAGGTATAGTGCAGGGCACTACCAGATGTGGGAAAGCCTTTTCCTGTCTCATGGCTGAAAGGGCCTTTCCCAGCCTTGCAGGTGAGGGGGACCTGGTGATGAGGCTGGGGGTCTGAAAGTCCCAGACCTGAGTCTTCCTGTGGATTTTCATCCAGGAGTCGCCTGCATCACTCTAGCTTTCGTGGATGAGGGAGGGGCCCCCATCTCACTGGCATCATGGCCCCCCTCTTCTCCGGGGCCCCCAGATCTAATGCAAGAGGAGGAATTTGAGCAGCTGACCCAGGTCACTCGCTGCCCAGTCATGCCAGACAGTTCTTCAGGTGAGGCAGCTTGGTCAGAGGAGGGGAGTTCAGTTAATGCTACGGGAACTAGGGGCATCCTCGAGTGACTGCCGTTCTTTAGCTCACAGTGGAGCCCCACGGCTTCGACTGGATGTATGGGAAAAGGGGAACATCAGTATTGTGCAGCTGGAGGAGAAACTCCGAGGAGCAGCTCGCCAGGCTTTGGCCGATGCCGTTATGGAGCTGCGGCTGCTGCCAGCCTCGTTATGCACAGAGGACATGTCCCCAGGTATGTGGGGGCCAGAGAACATCACAGATCCAGGCAAGATGGTATTTCAAATGATGGTGCAAAGTTGGGGGTTTGGGAAGGCATCACAGAGGCTCCATCTGAAATATACACTCATGGCTGTCTATTACCTTCTCTCAGCATGGTGATACACTGGGAGAAATGTATGTATGTTTAGGGTCACCCACTTAGGGAAATATCCTCAGGAACTCACTTCACATAAATGCATGCAGACATGCACTATCAACTACATATCACTAACAGAGTAAGTGGTAAGTCACTGTCATACTAGTCTTAGGGCTAGGTTGTCTGGAATGGGGATTGATGGTTAATGACATGAGTCTAACGTCTGGTGCCCACAGGAAGTCTCAGGAGTGGATCATTGGAAACCAAGAGCCCTGCAGGCCATGCCAGCACCTTTCCCTCTGGCCCTGGTCCTGGGGAGCCTGTGACTCCCCCTAGCAAAGCTGGTCGGCGTAGCTTCTGGGATATGTTGGTAATGGGAGACCGGGGGGAAGTGGTGAAGTTGGCATGCTCCCCATACACTCTAGTATAGGCCTTGCCTCAGATGGGTTATGTAAAACTACTCTGTCCCTTGGGTAGGCGTTTGCAGAACAAGGCAAATTTTCACTGAGATAGAGAGCCTCAGCTTATTAAGTGCCTTCACCTCCACTTTTCTTATCAGATTCTCACAGCTTGCAAGATAAGCAAGGCTTTTACTAGCGAGGCAGCCAGGGCTCAAGAAAGTTGAGTAGCCTGCCCAAGACTGCTTAGTCAGTCTCCAGTGAAGCCAGGGCCTGAACCTGGGCCTCCAAATCTTCCTGGGCCTCCAAATCTTCCAGCTTGTTACCCTTCCATGATACCTCCATCCTGTACCCCGTTCCCCTTCCCAAAAGCCCCTCCTCATTCACTGCATTGCCCCTAGAGTAAAACAGAATCTGGGGACTTGGGTTCCCCCAAAACAACTGATGACATTGTCCTGGATCGGCCAGAAGACACTCGAGGCCGGAGGCGGCACAAAACTGAAAATGTTCGGACTCCTGGTGGAACTGAGCGGGCACCAGGCCCAGATTCTGGAGCCCAGAAACAAAGGTATGTATGTATGTTGTGTCATGGAGGTGTGATATAAAGTCAGGTCAGTACTGGGTTTGTGTATACACACATGTCATGTACGGGTTCTTACTTCTGCTGTGTCTTCAGACGCCGGACTACACAGCTAGAGGAGGGCGAGGTGGGCACTCTGCAGCCTGTGTTTGCTCATGTTACTCAGTACTGGATGGAATTCATGGTTCAGATTGGTGAGACCCCAGCCTCCCTCTCCCATCTTCAACCCCGTGGCCTGGTCCCCATCCCTCAACCCCATTATGACTTCTCTGCCCTGGATTCAGGATGTGCCTCGGTATCCAGGAGTTCTACCTACATGGTGTCCCGGTTCCTCCTTCCATCTATCCTGTCTGAGTTCACTACTCTGGTTACCTCAATGGCTGGAGACACTAGTGTCCGCATCTTTGAGCAGCATTTGTGAGTTTGGGGTTCTCATGGAGGCTGAGTTAGGAGAGGTGGAGGCCTAAACCTGGGGAGGTGATGGCCAGTGGATGGGGCATGGATGGTCTGCTTTCTGTACATCCTTCCCTCCCACTAGGGGTTCAGAGCCAGACATCTTCAGTCCTTGTTCACTTGGACAACTGGGCCCAACTCCCCACCCAGCAGCTGAGCGGCATCTGCTACTTCTGGGAAGGAACTTCTTACAGTGGAGGAGACCAACCCAGCAGGGTGAGGGCGTGGCCTAGGGGATGCTGGGTTTAGAGTGACTGATGGAATAGTCTCTGACCCTGCGGGGGGCAGGGTGGAATTGAGGGGGATCCACCTCCAGATCCCCATTGTGCCCCTGTCCCCACCCTGTAGCTGCCAAAGCCCTGCAGCGCTTCGAGCCAGGAGGCGATGGGAGCTCAGGGCGAAATGCTCCCCGGCAGAGGTTCTTGCTGTTGGAGGTTGTGGACAAGAAGGTAGATATGGGGCCAGGGGCTGGGTGGGAGAGGAGGTTCTGTGATCTCACTGATCCTGACCCCTGACTTCTAGCTACAGCTGCTGACTTACAACTGGGCTCCAGACCTGGGGGCAACATTGAGCCGAGCACTAGTTCGACTCGTGCAGTGGCAGAACGCACGTGCCCATCTCATCTTCTGCCTCCTCAGCCAGAAGCTTGGACTCTTCCATCATTATGGCCAGTTGGACTTCCCAGTGCGGGATGAAAAGGTGCTTGCTGCTCAGGGGCTCTCCTCTAGTTCTGGCTCCTGAGGGGTCAATTTAAGGAAGTACCAGCTCAGAAGCAGGGGGAGAAGGGACAGACTGAGGGCAGAGGTAGTTGGGAGGGAGAGTCTGAGAGAGGAGACCATGGGGTAGAAGTGAAGGTCTGAGGGCAAAGGCCACGAACCCATTGTGAGGCTCCATCTCTCTCAGGAGCCAAACCCATTCCTACTGCCGACCATGGAAGCAGAGACCCTCATCCGAAGTGCAAGCCCCCCTCTGAGTCGTGAACAGGGCCGGTTGAGTGGGTCTTCTCGAGGTGGGGGCCCCCTTCCCCTGGACACATTCCCCTTTGACGAGGCCCTGAGGGATATCACAGCTGCCCGTCCCAGCTCTTCACTCGGGCCTGTGCCCAGACCCCCTGATCCTGTCAACTACCATGGACAACAGTTCCTGGAGATCAAGATGACAGAGCGCAGAGGTGAGGGCACTGGGCTGGACAACAGGACAAGCTGTGAAGTTTGGGAAGAAGGGGGCTGGCAGGTCCTGCAGGCCACTACTAATGCCTCCAACCCCCAGAGCTAGAGCGCCAGATGAAGATGGAGAACCTGTTTGTAACCTGGCAGCAGCGTTCCGCTCCAGCCAGCATGCCCATCAGTGTAAGTGGCCTGAACCTGCACCCTCTAGGAGCATCCTGTGACCCTTCTCTGACTCCCACTCTACTGCTCACTGCCCCATTTCTCCAGGCTGGGGAGCTGGAGACCCTGAAGCAGTCGTCTCGCCTGGTGCATTACTGTGCAACAGCCCTGCTCTTCGACCCCGCTGCCTGGCTGCATGGGCCCCCGGAGACCTGTGGGCCCCCAGAGGGGCAGGTGAGGCTCAAGACGCCTGGATTTCTCCCCTGGGACTTCCCTTTACCTCCCAGTGACTTTTATTCCTCCACCCCCAGTAAGGTGGTTGACAGTGGGTAGAGCCTTCCTTAATTTCCACTCCTACAGCGGCGCCATCGCCCTGAGTCAGGGTCTGGGAGCCGAGAGGCCCCTGCAAGCTGTGAGTCCTTGGATGTGCCTCCGCCGGGCGCGCGTGAGGAGCCTTGGCTGAAGGAGCTCAGCCTGGCTTTCCTGCAGCAGTACGTGCAGTATCTGCAGAGCATGGGCTTTGTGCTGGTGCCGCTGCGACCCCCCTCGCCCACCCGCAGGTGAGGCCTCACATGCCCTTTCTCTCTTCACACAGGTCCCATGTGGACAACTCAGGCCTTGTGCATGTTCATTCCACATACGTGAGGTTCTCAGACACTTCTATGCAGCCCTCATGCACCTCTGTAAACCTCACACGTCTCATGGAACTCATGGCCACATTTGCACACAAAACTGCATACATTCTCTCAGAGTTTGTGCCCACATACATCTTACATGCTTACCTGCTGGTGTACATCCACAATCCACACACATGGATCTGGTACACACTCTTAAGCTTCTGGACCTGGGTCTTAATGATTGCTGTCCTGATCACCCCACTGACCTCTCCTGAGATTTTACTTGGTTCCTAGCCCAGGAAATTTCCTTGCTGAGGTTAGTTGTCTTTCTCACCAAGGACCCCTGCACAGAGCCTACTTGTATCACTGTCCTCTGGTCTGTTTTTGGCCATTTTCACTCAGCTGTCCAGTAGTGAGACGTCTGAGCCTAGGAAAGTAGGCAGCCCCTCTGTCACCACCTTCCATCTCCTCAGAGCTCAGTGACAAGCCCACAATCACCTTTTCCTCCCATATCAAATATCGAACCCCCATTTCTGCAACCCTGCTCTATGCTCTTCTCAACATCTGAGCCTCCAGATTCTGTGTTCCCAGCCCCTTCCCAGTAGCTAATGGGAAAGCATCCATTCATGTTATAGTTACTTTTGTGTCTCCAGATTTGTCAATTTATTTTCTCCCTCCTCTCTGTTATCAGTTCGATGTCTTTTCAAGCTAGTAAATGTAATTGTACTTCCTTAAGACACTTTGGCTCAGAAAGCCAATTCCAACTCCTTAGCGCTTTTGTAACCAGCTTTCCACCTCCCAGGCCTCACCCTCTTTTCCAGATCTTAGGAAGAGAGGACAGGCATGCATCTCTGGGACCCTACCCCTCATTCTCATCCCAAGGTCGAGCTGCCCAGCTTGCTGCCCTTGACAGTCAAGTCCCAGCTCTAGGAGCTTCTCTGAGAAACTTTAGTTTGCATACTTTTCATTGAGTTATGTTCTTCTCAGAAATCTGAATTCTTTTTTAAAAATAAAAGACACATTAGGGTAAAAGGTGTGTTTCTAGAGCAAAATTTAAAGTCAGGCCAGTCTTTAACTATCACTAGTCACTAGTTAGGTTTTGTCCCTATTTCCTTGAGGATTAAATGGGACATTTCTCACCAGAGGCTTAGACCTCTCCCCCGGCCCTAGCAAGAGTTCTGGCAATTTGTACCTCTTAAATATAATGAGTGAGTCCCACTGGCCCTTTCTATTTATCCTTGTTCACAATACATTCCTTGCTTCCCTTCTCCCCTTGTCTCTGAGTTGAGAAATGAACAGTAGGCCTGTGGAATGCTGAAAGTGCCATTCCCTAGTCAAGAGAGAACCCGTTTTCCTTCTCAGGAAAGTACCTACACAAGGCATCAAGCATCTCCTTGAATTTTCCTAATGAAATCTTAGACATAAATCACCCTCTCCCCTACCATCCTCCCCTGCTGCTCCCAGTAAGCAGACATCTCCATCCCCTCATGAATGTCCCCCATATTTTGAGCAGCCTCTCTTGCCCTACCCTCATCCTCTCATTGGTAGAGAGGTTTCCACCTCCCCACTGAACACTGCTTGCATTTCCACTTAAAGCAGCAGCTGCTATGGAGCAAGCCCTGCCCCCTAGTCTAGACCTGGACTCCGGTCCCACCCACCCTTGTCACTTACGCACCATGGTACCCTGAGCAGGTTCTTCCCCTCTCCAGGCCTATTTCCTCTCCTGCAAAACAATTCCACACAAAATGGATTGTGAGTCTGATAGCTGTAATCCTTCACTCCACTGGCCTGCCTCATCCTCTTGTCCCTCTTCCTTTTCTGCAGCACCAGCCGACTACGGGCCATGGCTGTCCTTGGAACGGAGGGTCGGGGCTCCTTCTCCTGCCCTAAAACCAAGACTGATGGGAGTCCCAAGGTAACATGTCATCATATACCTTCCCTGACAGTGAGGTCAGTGATGCTCCAGACACCAGTGTTACTAAGCCTGAATTATTTCCCCTGGATAATGACTGAATTTGTTGATCCCAGCCTGTTACCATTAAAGTCACTAACCCAAGGAACTTCTTCCCTGCTCCAAGGCTGGTGAACCCATAAACTTTGCCCGTGAACCCATCTTTTTCCTTTCTTCAGAGCACTGGCTCTCCAGTGACCACCTACCACCTGCAACGGGCACTGCCTGGGGGCATCATCCTCATGGAGCTGGCATTCCAGGTAAGCAGGAGGAGCACTGAACGGGGAGAGCCAGACTCACCTGTCTCTTGCCCTCCTGACCTCATCTTCACCCTCTCCCCAGGGCTGTTACTTCTGTGTCAAACAGTTTGCCCTAGAATGTTCCCGAATCCCCATGGGGCAAGCTGTCAACTCTCAGGTATGTGGTGGGGACAAAGGAATATGGGGTCTTGGGCATAGTAAATGCATCCCCAGTGTGCTGTGGCCGGTAAGAGTAGTGCATAGGCAATCTAGCCCAGTGATGATCTGGTGCTGTGGGCTGATTAGGTCCTTGGCCATTCTGGTGACTGGATATTCCACCAATGTCTTTGTGCAGGTGGTTCAGAGCTGTATTCAGCAGTAGCGAGAAGGCAGAAGGCATCCTAGCAGAGTGGCTTGTCTGGCCCTGTGGTCATTCTGGCACTGACAGTAGCCTAGCACTGTGGTCGATCCATAACCATAGGTGGTTAGACAGGACATTTGAGCATAGTGGGTAAGCTGACACATGGGTAGGTCGATACCATGGGCAGTCCTGGCCTAATCTAGAGCTGCAGACGGCCTGGTATTGTCAGTATAGTCACTAACACTTGCAGTGTGGACTAGAGTTCCCACCCACACAGATACCCCTGTCACTTAGTTGTTATTTATGACTCCACCTGCCTCAAGGCAGGGCCTCTGTACCCCATGAGAGCCAAGCACTTAGGAATGCTCAGAATGAGAGGGTCGAGTGGGGTCAGGGACCTGAAGCCCTCTGTGCTTGAGTTAGTTCAGATCTGTCAGGTTGCCTTGTATGTCATGTGAGGGCTTGTGCCTTCTTCGTGCCTCATTTTTAGTTTCTGAGATTTCAGAATCTGCCTGGGCCCAGTCTGTCGCCCTCCAATACAGACAACACAGACTCCTCTCATATCTGGACAGCTCGTATCCAGCCTATAGATGGTTCCCTTTCACTTGGGTTTGGATACCTATCCAGTCATCATGGGATAATGTGATCCAGAAAAGCTTGGTGACTTTATATGCAGGAACCTACTCAGGCCAGAGTGCCCAAAAGGAAGCTATGGGGCAGGCAGGTACTCTTTCACACTTGACTATAGTATTGGGCGGCAAGGACCCAGAGCTTCCTGAAGTCCTTCTGGCTTCCCTGCCCCCTGATCTCCATCTAGCTTGGCTCTTTCTGCCCCTACTTATCTAATCTCTAACCCCACTTAGAGTTCTCAATTGCTTTATTATTGTTATTGTTTATTAAGTGCTTAATATATACACTAAGTGAAGAGGAGGTTTACTCCTACTGTACAGATCAGAAAACTGAGGTTCATGGCCATTCAGTAATTTGCCCCAGTGCACATAGCTAGTTGGGGCCAGTACTGTGTCTCTGTCTCTGATGCTCATCCTTGGTTACTGCAATTTATCAGTCTGCCTCTAACTTTATGAAGACCTTTACTTTATCTCCATGGTAGAGGAGGAAACTGAAGCAGAGCGATTGCTTCTACCACAGTGACTTACCAGAGATCGTGCAGCTACTCTGACTCCTAGGCTATTGCTTCTTCTACAGCCATTTATTTTCTTTCCCATTAACTCCTTTGCCCAGTGCCTCTAAGGAAAAAATGGTCATGTAGATTCTGCCACAAATTCAATTGTTAATACACTTTCAGTAATGGTGATTTCCACCAAGAGAAACATCAGCTCCACCTGTGCCTTCCTTTTTTCTTCCATCAGTGGTTCATTCATTCATTCACAGATCAATTAAAGGAGGCCCACCCTGGCCTAGCCTTGGCATGATGTCCCAGATGAAGCTTTAGGAATAAGGAGAAGTTAGGCAGGTTTGGGGATCAGGAAGAGCCGCATTCCAGGCAAAGAGAACAGCAGGTACAAAAGTGTAGAGAGAATATATGATGTACTAAGGAAAAGCTGGAGAAATGGAAAGGAGTCAGGAAAAACTTTCTAATAGTAAATACATGCCTGGCCTACCCTGACCACCCTGTTTAACCTTGCTTTACTACTTGATTTTCCATAACACCCATCTTCTAACATGCTGTGTACTCATTTTACTCTGTCTAATGTTTATTATCTTCTTTCTCCTCTGCTTAAATGGAAGTTCTTTGAGGGCAGGGGTTTGTTGCCATTTCCCAGTGTTTTCCCAGCACCTAGAACAGTACCAGGTAGACACTCAACAAGTACCACTGAATCTGTTGCATCAGGGAATCTGTGCAAGACTTTAGTGGAATCTGGAATAGAGGAAAAGGCCCATCTTTTCAAAATGGTCAGTTTCATATAAACAGAATTGTAATACAGCATGAAAAAGAATATAACGAGGACTTCCCAGAGAAGCTATTCTGGCAGAAGGGGGCCCACAGCAGCAGGGTAAATCTTGAACTATCTTTTCCCATGTGAGAAAGAGGAAAATGGGAATGTGCTGGTCAGCCTGTGTTCCCATTTCCTGACCCGGCCCCTGCCCTTCCCCAGCTGTCCATGCTGTTCACAGAGGAGTGCGACAAAGTGCGGGACCTGATGCATGTGCACTCATTCAGCTATGACTTCCACCTGCGCCTCGTGCACCAACATGTGCTGGGTGCCCACCTGGTGCTGCGGCACGGCTACCACCTCACCACCTTCCTGCGACACTTTCTGGCTCACCACCCTGATGGGCCCCACTTTGGCCGCAATCACATTTACCAAGGTCGGTGCCTAATGGCAAGAACAGGCCACAAGGTGTCTCCAGGCCAGGGCTGGTGGGACCACTGCCCAGAGCCAGACCTCGTTTCTTTATCCCATGTTGTAATCACCTCATATCATTTGGAATTTGTCCCCACATCTCTGTCTTAACTTTATGGTCTGTTTCATATCAAAGCTTAGACTCTGTTTTATGTACTCTGCCCTCTGTCCTGAGCCACTTTGTGCCATCTAGATGTTCCATAGGAGCTCCCCAGCAAGGCAGAGCCAGTCTGCCTGTCAGTCAGAGCCTTAGAGACTCCTAACCCCCCAGCCATCCAGATTAGTGTGTCTATTCCAGGCTCATTGTACTGTAACTTGACCTTTAGGGACACTGGAGCTCCCCACACCACTCATTGCCGCCCATCAGCTGTACAACTATGTGGCTGATCATGCCAGTTCCTACCACATGAAGCCACTGCGGATGGCCCGACCAGGAGGCCCAGAACATAATGAGTATGCCCTGGTGTCAGCATGGCACAGGTAAGGCAGAGAGGGGACACCAGCACGTACGCTGGTGGAGCTTTGTTTGAGGCCATCTTTGCAGTAGGGAGACCCGTGTTTTCTTGGGCAGAGGGGTGAGGTTGGCTTTATTAGAACCCTAGGGTTAACATCTTATCCCCACTGTACAGCTCTGGCTCCTACCTGGACTCTGAGGGACTTCGTCACCAGGATGACTTTGATGTGTCTCTGCTTGTCTGTCACTGTGCTGCACCCTTTGAGGAGCAAGGAGAGGCTGAGCGGCATGTTCTGAGGTCGGCAGACCCACGCCCCCACCACCTTATACATGCCTACTGCCCAGCCTGCTTGCCCCCTGCCCTTCCTGTGAGTCTCCTGCGGTAACCACCACACTCTTGCTCCCCTCCCCACCTCAGGCTGCAGTTCTTCGTGGTGCTCACTAGCCAACGAGAGCTCTTCCCCAGACTCACTGCTGACATGCGCCGGTTCCGGAAACCTCCCAGACTGCCCCCTGAGCCAGAGGCTCCTGGGAGCTCAGCTGGTAGCCCTAGGGAGGCCTTTGGAGCTGATCTGGCCCCTGGACCAGCTCCTCTGTTTCCCCCACTGGCTGCAGAGGTGGGTGTGGCACGGGCGAAGCTGGCTCAGCTGGTACGGCTAGCTGGAGGGCACTGCCGCCGGGACACCCTCTGGAAGCGCCTCTTCTTACTGGAGCCACCAGGACCTGATCGGCTGAGGCTAGGGGGTCGTTTGGCCCTGGCTGAGCTGGAGGAGCTCCTAGAAGCAGTCCATGCCAAATCCATTGGAGACATTGACCCTCAGCTGGTAAGGAAGGGGCTCTGAGCTCCAGAAAGGCCTGGGATGGATATTAGGAATTCCATGGGCAGCTAGGGTGGAGGATGCAGGGGTCTCAGAGGTGGCTCTAGGAAAGCAGAGCCAAGTCTGTGGACTCTTCCCCAGGACTGCTTCCTGTCTATGACGGTCTCCTGGTACCAGAGCCTGATCAAGGTTCTCCTCAGCCGCTTTCCCCAGAGCTGTCGCCATTTTCAGAGCCCAGACTTGGGAACTCAGTACCTGGTAAGTTCTTTGACCCTCCTCTCAAAGGGGAGACTCAGCAGAAATCTTCACCAGAGAGATGACAGGTGTCCCCCTCAAGGAGCCCTGGCCTGACCAAACAAGCTCTGCTCTGGAGAGAGGCCTAGATGGAATAAGCTTGCACAGATACATGTAAAACCTTGTGAGCACTGAGCATCAAGCCACAGCATGTGATTCACTGAAAACAACCTGGGGTTCTACCTTCATAGGCTCACAAAAACACAAACCTTGGCTAGGGATGCTGAGGGCCATGTTCTGGAACCTCATCAGTGGTTGGTTTTAGAGGCCGCAGTCCCAGAAAGGACCTCTTGAACTTTAGAGCCATGTTACCTGAAGTATAGCCCTCACAGCAGCAGCATCACACCACCTGAGCGCTTCCCAAAATGCACTCAGGCCCCACTCCACACCCAAGACTCAGAACCTGCCTTTTAGCCAGATCCCTGGGTGCTTGGTGTGCCCATTAGAGATTGAGAGCACTGCAGGAAGGACAGGTAGAAGAGCTACGGTGGTGGACGTGCACGTGGGGGTTAAGAGACTAGAGAAATGGGCCTGTGAGAGTGTTAGTCCAGGAAAGGAGACATTCAGGAAAAGACTTCAGGAGAAAAGTAGTTGGTTCATGGTGACGGGGCCTGCAACTTAGTGCCTGTAGGGAAGATGAGTTTCAAGGTGTTCTGAAGGGCTGTCCAGAGAGGCCGAGGTTTGTGAGGGTCAGGCCACAGTAATGTGGATGGCTGTGAGTGGATGTGGGAGGCTTCTGGGGGTGGTGAGAATGCTGAAACAGGAACTAGATTGGTGAAGGGTGAGGAGTTGAATCTGGGGTCCATGAGGACCTTCTAGACCACAGTCTAGAAGGTTTACGTGGACATCAGGGATTGGCGCTCAGGAGATCTAGGCAGCATCTGTATGAACAGGTGACTGCAGCCTTGGGAGTGGAAGAAGTCGCCCAGGGAGAGATTGCAAAGCTGAGCATCAGGGACAGACAGACATTAGGGGACAGTCCCAGGGGAAGTCAGAGAGACACAAGACCCAGGACAGGATAGGAAGCAAGGAGGGGTCAAGGGTAGAGCACTCTCCATCATTGCCGGGCTTCAATGCCAGCTTTGTACAGGGCCTCTAGACGGATGACCTCAGGAACCTTCCTATCAAGCCCCCCTCCCCTTTATTCTGATGAGGCTGGGCAGGCCAACCAGGGGCCTGTGAAGTTGAGGACTGAGGTTCAGTTTGGAGATGAGGTTCGAGGTAATCATAGAGTGCAGGTGGGGTCGGGCGTGGTGATAGAAGCAGGCCTTCCTCAGACTGGTCCCACTTCCAGGATGCCCTCAGGAGGGTCTGTGCCTCCTTAGGTGAGACAGGCCTCACTTCCCATCTCATTTTGTCTTTTGCTGCAGGTTGTGCTGAATCAGAAGTTCACTGACTGTTTTGTGCTAGTGTTTCTGGATTCCCACTTGGGAAAGACGGTGAGAATGGGCTTTAAGGGGCTTTGTGTCAGCATAGTGGGAGGCTGTACCCCAAATGTTCCACCCCAGAGTCCACTGAGGTTGGGGTACCTACCCTGCCTTCCTTTCACCACTGTACTCCCACCATGTTCCCACAGTCTCTGACAGTGGTTTTCCGAGAGCCCTTCCCAGTACAGCCTCAGGACAGCGAGAGCCCCCCTGCCCAGCTGGTCTCCACCTACCACCACCTTGAGTCTGTCATCAACACAGCCTGTTTCACCCTCTGGACTCGTCTCCTCTGAGGAATGGACCACTGAATGTCACTGTTCCTTGAATCATGGATCTGTGATTGCCCACTTGAAGCAGGACTGACCAGCCTTTTTGTGCCCCAACGCAAGCCCAGACACTGAGGGATACCAAAGGCTTTGTGACTATATCTGGGGGGGCAGGGGGAGGGGTGCAGCAACCCTGGCAGCAGGGGCTGCTGTCCCAAAACACTCACAGCTGCTTGCCAACCCAGGGTTCTGGAGAGTCATGTCAACTCCCTGATGTGCCCACCTCGTCTCAGGCCCCTGGACTCTTCCTTCCTGCTTACCTAGTAGAGTCCCAGGAATTCTTCACACCAGGTGGCAAGCTCTCACTCCTGAAAGCTCCTCTGCCCGAATCCTGCCTCCATGTCTTTGATTGCAGTCAGCCACCCGCCTCCCACCTTGCATCCTCTGGTCTTCATTTCCCACTGGGACATCACTGCTGGACATTGCCATTGAGATAAGACATCCAGCTCTGCCTTTGAAGCAGCTGTGACAATAGATAAGTCCCTTTGCTCTCAGACCCTTGGTATCATCTGTACACAAGGAGGTGGGCTCAGAGCTCTCCCATTTCCACAGCAACACTGGCACAGACTGGAGGACCTGAGCTTGAGCTGTATGTCCCTTCTCAATAGGATGGATGTGACCCAGAGAAACTGAAGGATTAGACACTATGTGTTCCCCTCCTCCCCCAATAACATACACATATGAAAATGTTCAACAGGTTGTCTTTAATTCAGAGAAGACTCAGGATGCTCAACTCACTGTCTCAGAGAGGCATGTGGATAGAGAGCAGGACCTCACTGGCCAGCCTATGGGTTGCCTCTCCTATCCCAGTAGGAACGTAGCCAGCTCAAGCCCTCTACCGTGTCTCCTGAAGGGAGAGGGAGGCAGTGGCTCAACCCATGAGAAGGAAAACATCCCCTGTCCAATAACTGTCCCTGCAGTACTCCCTTCCCCAGGGCCAGGCCTGGAGCTTGAACCCACCCCTCACCTTGAGGCTGATACTCGCATCCTACAAAGCCTTTGTAGCCTTCGTCTTCCAGCAGTTGGAATAGATATGGGAAGTTCAGCTCTCCAGGGCTGTCAGGTTCTCCCCGGCCTGGGACCTGTGCCACCTGCACATGTCCTGGAGACAGATGTGGGCAGATGTAGGGCCCAGGCTCCTGCTCAGGCCTGGGATACAGATGCAGGGGGTTGGAAGGGTAGGATGACAGAGGAAGGAGTTAAAGAAAGGGATCCTCTCACCAACGATGGGCAGGAACTCCCGGATGTTTCCTGTCAGGTTCCCATCCATGATCTGCCAGTGGAATATGTCCTAGGGCAGTGGTTACTAGAGTGAGAGACCCCCTCAGGCCCCACCATTCTTCCCAGATATGGGGAACACAGGCCCTCTTGAGTATTCCCTTTCTTCCACTTACCATTTGTAACTGGAGGTTGGGTCTTCCAACCTTCTGTAAGATGGCTGCCGCTGGGAAAGAAACCAAGAGGGGGCCATGACACTCAAGGAGAGCGCAAGAATCAGAGAGGAGGCGGCCCAAGGCTGAGGGTCCTACCCTGCTGGGGTGTATCCAGGAAGTACTGGGCATCAGTGACGCGGGTGTTAATAGGTTCCAGCAATCCCACAAGGTTCTCCTAGAAGCACATTGGATCTGTGAATACAGCTCTTCCCCCCAGGTTTGTTCCCCATCTTTCAGTCACTGGTCAAGCCACTCCCAGTTCCCCTGACCTGGGTCAGTGATCACCTTTGTGCCTTACTGCTTTCCACACTGCACCGCCCTCCGCACACACTCAGACACATTCATTTAAGTATGTGTATGTGTCTGTTTTCACTGATGTCTCACCTGAGCCAAAACCCCAGCTGCATGCCTCAGGTTCTCCAGAAAAACTGTCTCCATTTCACTCCTGACTGCTGCTCGATCAGCACCCTGGGGTACTCGGCCAGCCATCAGGTGAATCCTGTGGGGAAAATGGGACTGGAAGGAGCTATGGAGTCCATCCCAGAAGCATGGGCTTTGCTCCCTATGTGCACCTCTTCCAGCCGTTTTCCTACTATACCAGCCCTCCCACCACCCGCCCTGGTCTCTAGTCCATACCACTTGGCCTTGATGCTCAGGCCTACCAGCACCCTCAGTCACTCCTGTGTCAACCTAAGGCCAAGTCCTTTCCCACAGCCCTTCTGAGGGTCAACCGATCCTCCTGCCTAGAGGCCTCAGAGACCTCAGTCCCTCACTTAGCCCCTCCTGTAATTTCAACCTCTTTTCCTGTGGCCCTTCTCCCGGTGCTTAAGTCTCGCCTTTTAGAAATTATTTTGACCCTTAACCATTCTCAAGAATTCCACACTGCTTGTGTCTACTTGTATCTGCTTCTTAGCTTCTTCCCATCTGATTTCTGCCCCCAACCCCCACCAACAATGACCCCTTGTTGCCAGTTCCTTCTCAGCCTATTTGCTCTGCAGGATTTGACATTTATTTGATCAGCCCCACTTTGAGCTTCCACCTTCTCCCATCACCACCCAATCTTTCTCAGCCACATCCAATCCAAACTAACTCTCCAGCCTCATGAACTCTGCTGAACACACCAAGCTTCCTCCTGCCTCTGGCCACTCACTGCATACCTACCTGGGATGCTTCAAGCAAATGCCCACTCCTTAAGCCACAGTTCAACATCTGTATCTGTAGGAAGCTTTTTCTGATCCCAGTTAGGTGCCTACTCTGCTCCCACAGCCTCCGTGAATTGACCAGTTCTCAGATGGATCCTTCCTCGTTTATTGTTTACGTTGCTAGCTCTCTGCTCAAACTGAGCTCCCAGCATGGGATCCCAGGAGAGGAGTATGAAAGAATTGCCAACTGAGAATGACATATGACATAAAATACAAAAGAATTTACAAGGGACCAGGACTGCTGGGGTGGAGAAGGGCCGGTGCGCTCAGACGCCTGAGCTCTCAAAACCAGGCGTCCTCTGCTCTTGGACCCCGAACCACGTGCGGAAGGGTCTTGGGTCATAGAGGGAGAGGAGAGGCTAAGATACCTGGGACAGCCCAGAGCCTTGGCATACAGCACAGCCTGCTCCAGCCCCTCTCGGAAGGCCGCCTGCCTCCCGGGAACGGCCGCCAGGCCCATTTCCCCCTTCTCTCGGTCTCCTGCGGAGAGAACAGACCTCAGCCCCCGGGTATGGCCCCTGGCCCCCAGTCCCCTGCCCCGGTCCCCACAGCGCACCCGGGGGCGTGTTGATAAGCACCAGCTGCAGCCCCGCTTCCTGCGCCACGCGCGCCAGCACCTCCGGCGGCTCCGCGTACGGCCAGCCGACCTCAGCCGCCTTGAAGCCCGAGCGCCCCGCAGCCTGGAGCCGCGCTGCGAGGCCGGGGAGCTCGGGAAACAACCATGACACATTGGCCGAGAAGCGCAGCGGAGCCATGACCGCAGGAACTAAGCCGTGGGGCAGAGTCCAGGGCGGCGGGAAGGCGGAAGCGGGCGCGGGGCGGGGAAGGCTGGGAGGGCGTGTCAGGATCCCGCGGAGGAGCGCGCGGAGAGGCGAGGCCCGAGCAGGCCGAGCGGGGGCGCGCTGGCGCCGCGAGTCGGCCCTGGAGCTCTCCTTCGGCCTTTTCTGGTTAGAAAAGCTAGACGTTGTAAAAACCGTGAACAGCCCAGAAAAGTGAAATATTTCAAAAGAGTATTAGGGAAAGTGCACGGAAAGGCGAGAGGGCCGAGCGAAGGCAGCGCGCTAGGACAATGCTGGGAGAAGGTGGGGAGCCCCGGCATTCCTTTGGCGGAGGTTGGGGTGGCAAGAAAGAGCTGGCCTGCTTCCGAGGCCCAGTTAAAATGAAGGAAAAGGACTTTAACGAATACTTAGTACTTAACTCATTATAAAAACAGCATCCATTCATTATGGAACATTTGAAAGCTGTATGACCTGATGAACATTTAAACCACCAGTTTTGTACCACATACCTGTTAACTTTCCCAAATTAAAAAATAAACATGCAGTTTTTTTCTTAGAAAATTCTGATCATACTGTATATGCGGTTTTATGGCCTGCTTTTCTTTTAATATTTTGTGATCATTTCCCTGTGCTAAAAATAAAATTCAACCCAGCAAATTTGAAGAATTGGCTTTATTAAACAACTCATAAATCAAGCAACATCTCGCAAGAGCTATAGGGAGGAGTTAATCAAGATGGAAGGCTTATGTAGCGAGTAGGGCAAGAAAATGTTGCCTGAAAGGATTCCACGAGGTTAACTGAGCTCAAATTCACAACCAGAGTCTAGCAGCCAATGCTCACAGCGCACGCACTCGCTACAACTGGGGAGGGAGGAAGCCACAGGTACCACTGTCAAGCTTCCTACACTGTGCTCTTCTCTGCTGAGTCGACCCTTATAAGAGAGCGCCTAGGATCCGAAACCAACCAATAGAAGTGAGACTTCCCCAATCCAGTCCAGCTGAATATTTGCATCTTTACTGATCAATCAGAGTGTCTCCATTCCATCCAATCAGAATAGTGCTTTTCGGACCAATTGAACTGTGAGGATTTGGAGTCCCATTTCCATGAGAACCCACCAATCAGGGACTCGTGGCGGAAACTTTTCCCTATATAAGTCTGCTTTCCCTTTCTTAATATTTCAGCAGAGCGTTTCTGTTGGCGGCTGAGTTTTTCCTGCTAAGTTTTAACACCAGGGCTGTGAAGTGAAGCCGCTTCTTCAAAAATAGTTTTTCCATTCATCGTACACTAGTTCCGGGGTTCACGTTGGTGCTGAAAAAAGTCATTAGCAGGAGAAAAGTGAAAGCTTATTGGAGGAAAGTAAGAGTTCGGGGTGACTGTGGCTTTTCATTGGCTGAGTTGTGGCGTTTTCCATTGACTGGGCTTATATGCTGGGCAAGAAGAGAAATATACTTCCTACCACAGTAGGAAGGTAACTACACCATCCCGTCGGAGATGCAAGGTATGTCTTTTCCTGTTTGGAATAATTGGTGGTGAGTGGTAGGGGACGGGAGCTTACTCTACAGGCCTTCTCAACTCCAATTTTAGCCGAAGTTTCCTTAATTTTTATTCTTATGTTTCTCAATATCTTCAAAGTCATTGTATTAGCTGTTCATTGTTTCACATCTAGACAGACTAGAATTTATCATGCTACTCTGTTGGAGGACATTAGGATTTTCAATGTGTGTGTGTGCACTATAAAAGCACTTTCATATATCTCTCAGTTCCCTCTCTGAACCATTTCCTTAGGTTTCTTTTGTAGAAATGTCCATTACAGTGTTTAGGTCTTGCCTAAAGTCCTTTACAGTCATGTGCCACATTACGATGTTTGGGTCAACAAGGGGCCACGTTTACAATAGTAGTTCCATAAAATTGTAATGGATTGTAAGCAAAAAGTTAGTCTATGATGTTGAAAGAAAATACTGGATCTGACGAAGATGTCAAATTTCCTACTAATTAGCTCTTTGTGATAGGAGGAGGCTCAGTATGCTGTCTATCTACCACTCACCCTCCCAAAGCTGAGGCCAGGAGTTGGCAAGGAAGTGAGAAGAGAGGGCTGGGGAGGAGGGGACCTGGGAGCCCACCACCCACCCTCACCTGTCCTTACTGCCTCTGCACTCATGCCTGTGCACACACAGACTCCTACACAAACTCATTTCCCTTCCTGCTATTTCTCTATCTTTCATCCAATCCCATTCCTCTCCCCCTGACTTAGTCTCCCCTTCTCATTAGGCAGATTCCTAAGGTTGGAATTACATGGTCAAAAAAACAAACATGTTCAAATTCCTCATGGCTGTGCTAAATTCCTTTTTTAAAATGTTGTAAGGTGAATTGGGTGAGGCTTGCTGTGAGGGCTTGGACATCCCTGCTTCCAACAGTAAGCGAGCTGTCACGTGCAAGTGGCCTCACGCAGCACTACAACTGTAGCTGTGGCTGTGTTATGATGTCATCACCTACCAACCTGGCTACTGGAATCCCCAGTAGTAAAGTGAAATACTCAGGGCTTTCCAGCACGGAGGATGGCTGCATTAACCTTCAGTTTAAGAAAAGCCCTCCTAAGATCCCATATGAGGCCATTGTGTCTGCTATAGTGCTGTTTTTAATTGGCACCTTTTTCATAGGCTCCCAACTGCTTTTGGGCTATACCAGCAAAGAGGGGGGCAGACTGGGCCATTCTAGTCCTCGTCATTGGCATTCTAATACTCCTGTCGGGATTTTACTTCCTATGCGTCGCCTACTATGTGTCCAGAGGCTACAGGGGTTACTCCTACAATGACATTCTAGACTTTGATGACTAGCATCCACCTTGGCCCTGAGAAGAGTCAGATGGGACTGAGCCCAGCTTTAAGTTATTGAGCAGAAACTATGGCTGAGGTCTAAGGAATTCTGCAGACGTTTAACAAAACAACGGCTAGGTTTTATGGGTTCATCCTAAAGATGTTAACTGAACTTATAAAGCTAAGTAGGATATGCTCTATTTTTCATCTCCTGGCTCTGGCAAAGCTCCTGACAAGTTTTCCATATGAACCTGTGTCATGGAAGAATAGCAGTGTTAATTGCATGCAAAAGCGGGAAGTTATTTTATAGTAGGAAGTGTTGCTGCCACCACCCTTTTTTGGAGTTGAGCATTTCTTTTCAGGAGTTTTCATTGTCAGTTAGTTCTTGTGGCAAATGAAAGAATGCAGTATGCCAAATTTCTTATTACTAAGTAATTTATTTTGAAAATATTTAAGTGTCTTATCCGCTATTCTCATCTCTAACTTCGTTTTCTAGTGGAAGACCTTGGCAAAATCAAATATCAGTGTGAGTGTATCTATAATATTTTTTGACCTGCTTTCCTATTAACAGCAACCAGTAATTTTTTAACTCTCAGAGCAAATTTTCAAAATGTAAACACTTTTCTCTGTTGACCAATCCTTGGCCAGCTCTGATCTGGTTCACCAGTAGGTTTGCCAGCATGTAATTTGGGTCATGATGTTCTTATATTATGCCTTTAAGGACTGGACTTTTGGCTTTTTCATAAGGAAAAATGGAGATAAGTGGTTGTTATTTAGAGTTTATAACCTCATCATTAGCACCTCATATTACGTCATTCTGCTGAAGGTCCCAAGACTTGGCCTGGATCCCTAGAGGACTCGACTGCCTTCGTTTGATTCTGTTTCCTAACTTGCAAAAAATGACTTATGTTCAAAAGAAATTAAAATATCAAAATCTAAAAAAAAAAAAGTTGTAAGTTTATACTCCAACAGTACATGAGTAGAAATCATCTTGGTCTGTGCTAGCTTTGACAGAAGGATGTTTGAAGTGCGACGTTAAGAGCACCCGACTTTCACTGTTCTGTCACTGCCCGCTCACACCTGGGGGCCAGGCTGGTCTCATAGTTAACCCAAGTACTTAGGTTCCATTTCTTCAGCTCTGCCTCTAAGAACAGGCTGACATCAGCTATTACAGATCACCTGATTTCTTGCCCACTTGCAGCTGGCATTATACTTGGAACTTTGACTTGTCCTGTAACGTGTTTCTTGGGTGTAGTCCAACAGGATGTGACCTAAGTTTAACAATTTAATCAGTCTCAACTTCAGCATGTTTACAATCCAATGTTGACCATTCAGAGTAACATCTAAAGGAATTCCTTTACTAATACTTCACGGTAAATCTCTGAGTATGCAAATTCTGTGTAAGACTTTATAAGCACCACCATTTGCCAGGGTTTGTACCAGGAACAAAATTTGTCCAACTCCTGTGGTCCACTCCCTTGCTTGTATATCTTTTAGGGCAGTAAAGATGGTGTATAAACTAGATGTGCATGACTCACTTCCCCTTAATTCCCTCAGAACACCTTCACTTAATATATCAAAATAAATACAAAAGGAGAACAATGCTTATGAAAATTATTTTTTTTATTCGCCATTTGACTATCTATACCTTATCTAGAAGTCCCCAACCTTTTTGGCACCAGGAACCGGTGAGAATCTAATGCCTAATGATCTGAGATGGAGCTGAGACGGAGGTGTTAGCCCTGGGGAGTGGCTGCAACTACAGATGAAGCTTTGCTCGCTTGCTTGCCACTTACATCCTGCTCTGCAGCCCGATTCCTAACAGGCCACTGTCCGGTTCTGGTCCACAGCCTGGGGATTGGGGAGCCCCTGCCTTACACATAGGTATTACACTAGGTTATTATTACAAATATTGATTCTTTGCATTTAACTCTTAACCAAAGAATTTGCACAGGTGTGACAATTAAGGTAGGAATATTTGTAAATAGTTGAATGGATAATGGCTAACAGTTGAGTGTACAGTTCAGAGTCTCATTTGATCACTAGGTGGCACTTGCCAATTTGGTAAAAAATATGACTCATGTGAAATGCAAATCAAAACTTCAATGAAATTCCAGATTGGCAAAAGTTTTAAAATCACATGATATCAATGGACTGGAAACAGCTAGAACATTCATTTATTGGTGACAGGAGTGTAAATCATTGTTTTCCCTTTGGAAAACAATGTGGTATTATCTCTTAAAGCTGAACATTTATACACCTTTGATTCAGCAGTTCCTTTTGTAGGTGTATTCCCTGGAGAAACATTTGCACAAATGTACTAGGAAATAAGTTCAGTGGTATCCATAGCAGCACTATTTAGCAAAAATATGGAACTAACCCAAATCATATATAGATGAGTTGCGGTATAGCCATACACTGTTGTATATAAAGGTGAAGAGAAAGTTGGTGGCTCAAATGATAAAACTGAGTTCGCTCTTGTGTTAGAGTAACACACAAAGAGCTTGGTGAAGTTTGGGTCAGATTGAAAACAGTGTGAACGCGGGAAATGCGTAAATCTCAGAAACGTAATCTTGAGTGAACGAAGCAAATAACAAAAATACATACAGTATGGTTTCATTTATATCAAGTCAAAAGCGGGAAAAACCAAAAAACATATTTCGTATATCTGAAAGATACAAACATCAGTGGTAAAACTGTGAAAAAGAGCAAGTGAATGATGATCACAAAATTCAGGATGATGGCGACCTCTGAAGGGGGAGGGATGAGAGTAACATTAGAAACTCTATCCCCCCTCTCTTACACCGGATGGTGTGGTCATATATCTTCATTTTATCACTGTTCTTTATAGCTTACGTATATTTTATAAATACCATTTTGTATCTGTTTCATGTTTAATAAATATTTGTATTCATTGCTACCACCTATATGTATTACTACCACCCATTAGCACATTTTATATTAACATTCTCATTGTATCATAATCTCAAGGTTTTTCTTCAGACTCAGCTTGTTTGCATTTAAACTATAATTACCACTTTTTAGATTCGACATGTGAGTGCTCAATATAGTGGTCTTTTAATTGCAATATCTGCTCAGAACCTATGGTAGGCAGCCTATAAAATGGTCCCCAGTGATCTCTACCTCCTGATTTTCGCGCCCCTTCACCTTGAATATGAGCTGGACCTAGCAACTCACTTGTAACAAATAGCATACAGCAAAAGTGGGACAATGTTACCTCAGAGATTACCTTACAGAAAAGGCTGTGGCTTCCTTCTTGGGCGTGCCCTCTCTCTTTTACTCACTCACTCTGAGAAAAACCATCTGCCATCTTGTGAGCTGTCCTGTTATCAGACCTACAGGTCAAGGAGCTGTCTCTGGCCAACAGCTGCAAAGACCTGGGGCTCGCCAACAGCAGTGTGAATAAGCCTGGAAGCAGCAGTTCCACTCCTACTGGGTCTAAAGATGATTGGACCCTGGCCAGCACCTTGACTGCAGTCTTGTGACAGACAAGATTTCAGTCAGAGACAGCTAAGCCACACCTGGATTCTTGACCTACAGAAACATTTTGATAGTAAACGTTCGTTGTTTCAAGCCACTGAGTTTTGGTATAATTTGTTAGCAGCAATAGATAACTAATAGAGGATCTCTTTCTTCTGGGAACAGTTCTCTTGTTTGGGGGAACTATATCACTTTCACCACTTCTTTACCTAAGGTGTAAATGAGCGCTGCTGTCTTTGAAGATTCTTTGGAGCCACAGTGATTGGTCGGTGAGTGGGCACCTAACCCAAGCTGGACCAATCATGGTTCCTGTTACAGACATTGTAGATTGCCTACGCGACATCTGTTCCCTCCTTTCTCCTTTCTAATAGAACCATACCTCATGGGGACATCAGCCAAAGAAAATAAAGCTAACGTATGAGCGATGTGGCAAAGAAAACTGAGAGGCATTGTGTTCAGTTCTTAGAACCTCTGTAAGGAAACCAACCAGCTGACCTTCACCGCTTCATCTTAATTCTTTCCAAAAACAAGATGCCCCAGAACTAACTTATATTTCTCATCCCAAGATCCAGCATTGCGCACATTTCAAGAAATACTTGGTTCTCTTGGTTTAAAAAAAAAAGTAAAGAACTGAACCCTGGACACTGGGGCTACGTATTTCTATCACTTCATGAATTTATATAATTTCATACCACTTGTAGTGATATGCTGGATGGACCCCACAGCAACTTAGAGATTTTAGTGTCTAAGAGGGAATCTTTATCAAAGTTCTGAGTTTATGCTGATATTTTTTATTTCGCCCAGTCTTCATTAAGGCTTTCCTACCTTGTTCTAATATAAGAGCATCTTCATTTCTATTTAACTTTCTATTTTGAGCTACCAGTCTTTTTATCACTTTTAAACAACATGTTCAAATCAGATTTTATATATTATGTTATATTTTCATGTCCAACCATGTGTTCAGTTACAGCTGCCTAGATTTAAGAATATCAACATTCAAGTGTCACTCTATTTTTTGAGCCACTGAGCCTGCATTTCCAAGGCTTCAGAGTTTAACTTTCCTATTTCCTCAATTTACCAGTAATAGTTCGTATCACATGGATTCATGAGAGCTTATAACTGTGTCAAAAGGAAAACTAAATCTTTGCTTAAATTTTTCTTTCATAGGTTTCTATTGTATTCAAGCATGTCATAGAGAAATATCTGTTGTACATCTACATTAGGACTCTAACTAAAATTTCAGCACATTTAAACAGAATCATCTCACATACAGTATATTGAATAACATTATACAGAACAGCATTGAATCACTTTACAAATTTGTGCTTGCATGAGTGATCATCTACATTCTGGAAGAATATTATCTTTGCCATTTCATGTTATACACCCTTATCTTTAAAAGAAGATGCCTATAACTGGTACTTTATCTTTAGTTTTTTTCTGCTACTGATGGGTTGGATCACATCCAGAAACTCTTGTGCTCCTCCCTTACATATGCATGCTGTTAGTAACACAGGAAAGCTCTTGCAGTTTTAACTAATGGAGCGTTAACTAATTACACACCCATTCACATGCAAACTTTAGTTAAATACAACCAGTGTACGTGACTCAAAGGGTGCAAATATGAATATTCAAATTTTTTTACGTTTGGAATTTTGAAAATTTTCAGTAACCCTAATTATAGAACCTTATTCTACCCTTGTTTAATTTTTCCACTCATGAATTTTACCCAGAGTGTCCTGTATATATTTTTTGCAACTCGTTTTTTCCCACATAGAGATATATAGGAAGTCTTTCCTTGGGGGCGGGGAAAATATATAAACTCAATCATTTCCCTTTGGCCATTTTTTTAAACTACATTTTATTCCAAATTATAAAGATTTTATCATTTCCCCTATTGATGGACAACAAGATTGCTTCTAATTCATCACTATTACAATACGCCTCCTTTTATATGCCATTTTTTGTGTGTGTGTGATCAATTTACGTTCCTACTAACAGTCTGAGTGCCTATTTACTTACATCTTCATCAACACTGGATAACATCAGTCTTTAAGATATTTACCAGTCTGGAGAAAATTTAAACAGGTCCTAGATTATTTCCTAGGTTGAACATCTTTCCAAGTGTTTATTTGCCACTAATATTCCTTTTTCTGTGAATTGCTTATTTGTCGCCTTTGTCCACTTCTCAGTTGGATTCTTAGTGTTTTCATTGTAGGTACTCTTTATAGAAATTCTAGATATTAAGTCTTTGACTGTTTTTGCTTGTCTTTGCCTTTATTTAAAGTGTCATTTACTGTTCGAAGTGTTGGAGCAGTGCCACCTTTCTATCAAGCTTCATGTTCGTGGAAGTAGGCCTCACCTCTGTGGGGAAGGCTCCCCCCCACCTTCTCCATCTTACCCAGGGAAAGGAGAATGACTCAACTGGTTGGTAACTTTGACAGAAAGGAGGAGCGAAAATGCTCAGCTCAGTCCCATCCTCTCTCCTCTCCGTTAAAAAAGCACACATCTTTCTCTGTTCCTCCGTGCCATGTGATTTACAGGGGCAAGCCCTTCCTTGCAGGGCTGACCTCGGAGGTAAAATGTTAGCAAACCTGCTTGCCTAGCAGACCTCAGCCATATTGTCCAGTATCAGTTGTGGTAATAAAAGTAATATTTGTCTCTCCATCTGTCACACTCCTGTGTCTGTCTCTTAATAGTGTCTTTTATCAGAGTCCAAACAGAAAACAGATGGCACATTCAAATTAGAATAATTCAGCACATTTAATAAAGGGACTATTTACGAAGGTGTGGGTAGGCTGTAGGGGAGATAAACAGGATAGCACAGCAGCCAAAGGCTAACTCTTCGTAGGCCTTAAAGGGTGAAGGAGGTGGGGGCGTGTTTACTGAAATTCAGGAAAGGTCCTGCAGAGCTGGCTGCCCTGTGAAGAGCAGAAGCCTTCAGGGGAAGAACACAGCTTGAGGCAACCTGCAGGGAGGAAGTGTGAGGAATAAATACCCTGACCTTACTTTCCTTCTCCCCTCTAATCTCCTGCTCTACACTGGATAAACCAACCAGAGCCAGAGGGCAAGGGAACCCACTGATGTAATCAACATAGATCCCTCTGCCTCTAAAGAGAGCAAGGGGGAAAAGAAATCTGGAGAGACAAACATCTCTGGTACAGTTCACCTCTTTCCTCCCTCAGTATACACTTATCCTTCATCCGGGTGAAAAATTCATGTCCCCATCAATGGATGCACAAAGACCCATTGGCTACCATTATATCACAAGGCAATCTATCTGACATAATCCCTCGTGAAAGTGAAAGCTTTACTACTGGTGTTCTTCAAATAGGAATTCGGTAAAAGTGAAGAGCGGTTTGGTAGGCAGAATTGAAAGATAGCCTCCCCAAATTCCTGCCTGCTGGTGTACACACACCTTCTCTCAGTTATTCAATTAAACACTAATCTAGGTACTACTATGAAGAGATTTTGCAGATGTAATTAAAGGTCCCAAATCAGTTATCAAAGGGAAATTATCCTGGGTGAGCCTGACCTACCTTCTTGGTGGTGTAGAGGAATAGGAGTGGAGGGGTCATTTCAGGGGCTTCCCCTTTGCCCTTCTCATCACGATATTCATTTCATGGGTGAAAGGACTAATATAAATCTGCCGGTTAAGTATTTCTCTTTTCACTATATTTTCTAGGAGCAGGGATAAAGCACAGGGTGAGTACATAACCCCATGGATACTATTAGACAGACTTTGGCTAGTCTGTCTAATCAAATGACTTTCATAAATTCCGAGTCTCACTGGTGGATCATGGTGGCACTTTGGGGCCCTGGGGATCAGAGTGAATTCAGAGCCAATATCTATGAACTTCAGGAAGATCTAATATTTCTCTTTCAGTAGTTCACAGTTACTCTGGTAAATGGCTGCAAGTCATTTGGGGAAGACAATATCTGCAGCCACAATGCAGGATGCTTCCTCAGTTGAGGGTCTCTGAGTCTGTGAACTGAATTAGGTCTGGGAAAAGCTACGACCCCTCCAGCATCTACACAGAAACCTAGAATTTTAAAATTTGTCAAGCAGCACCTTCATAGGCCCCCCAACTATTTCATTTCTAGTAATCTTTGCCATAGTTCCCTATAGATCAAAGCACTCTGTCATTCTATATCTGTGGCTTATTGTGGGCCTACCTTATCTCTGATAGTAAAGCATGGCCACCTTGTCTTTTCTACACTGAGATCCTATTTTTCCCATTGAGATCAAGGAACCGAATTCCTTTGCATTATCCTTAACTGTCATCTCCAATCTATAGTCACTGCAAGCTCTTCAACGACTTCTTAATGCCTTCGTGAGGGGAGTGTTCTCTAGGCCTTCCTGAGGGCTTTGGTTGGGGAGAAGTGAGCAGGGTTACCCAGTACAGTTGCTCTCAAAGTGTGGTAATTCCGAGACATTCTAGAGTTTGAGAACCACTGCTGTAGAACAGGACTTCTCAAACTTTAATGTGCATGAAAATCACCTGGGGATCTTTTTAAATGCAGAATATGATTCAGTAATTCTGGGGTAGGGCTTAAAATTCTGCATTTTCTAATGAGTTTCTAGATGATGCCAGTGCTGCTGAGACCACAGTTTTGAGCAATAATGCTATGGAGGAGGGTGTCTGGAGACTCAGGAAATGGGAATATTATGAATCTATTATATCAATGGTTCTCTAAGGTGTGTCAGAATTACCTGGAGAGCTTGTTAAACACACATTTCTGGGCCTTCCTCCTAGAGTTTATGATTCTATAGCTCTGAGGTGAGGTCCGAGAATTTGAATTTTCAACACGTTCACAGGTGATGCCGATGCTGTCGGTCCAGGGACCACACCTTGAGAACCACTCATCTAACATCCTTATAATCCACTCCCGCACCTTTATCTTAGATTCTTCACTACACCTTGGTAAGGTTTTGTAACTCTTTAAATCTGTAGGCTATCTTCTTCTGGAGCAGGCCTTGCATTCCTCATCTGGGCCTTGTTATGGCCCTGAAAGTAATAAGAGGTAAGGAGATGGCACCTAAGGAGAACTAGCCTCAGCTTATGAGGCAACTGCTCTAGTGCAATTATTGTTAGGCTTTTAGGCAGAGGAGAGCTAGTTTCTTCAGTCAGCAGAAGTTTGGAGGAATATGAAGGGTCAAAATTCTCAGCCCCATCAAGTCTGACCTCTGGGCATCATGTATCCCCTTCCCATGTCTCAGAGTTCCACTCTTTCCACCAATAACCTTTCTTGGGCGTGAGAGACTTGGCAGAGTGAGGCATTTAATTGCTGCTGCAAATCTACAACCCTTACAATCAGACCCTAGGCTTGGTTCTTGGTCACTTTTGCTCTGTAATTACTGGAAGCAAGGGACTCCTTCAGTGCCATCATGGAGGTATTCCGGTTTTCCTTGTGTCTTTTAAATTGCATTTCCATAGCTTTCCCCCCACCCCATGTCTAGTTTTTAGGGTGGTAAAAAGAATCCAGTTGGTCCCACTATTTTATAGCCACTGTTGTTGCTATAGCAATTGAGTGTCAGAGCCGCTTGATCTCTTAATGCCTTACCTTCCATCTGCATTTCATCACATGCTGCCACCTCTGATAACCTGAGTAATGATTGTGCCACCACATGCCATGGACTACCCATTTTTAAAATCTTCCCCAGCAGGGTTATCACTGCACTCCTCAAATATATGAGCAACTGAATTCTAGAATCCCATTTCGAGGGACTATTTCCTGATTCCACAATTACCGTATTAGTCCGAGTCCAAATAGGAAACAGATGGCACACTAAAACTGGTATAACTCAAGGAGGGTTTTATGAAGGGACTATTTATTAAAGCTTGGGCAGTGTATAGGGGACCTATAAGGGATAATGTGGTAAACCAGAACTAGAACAGCAGAACTGTTAGCCACCCCTAGGCCTGAAGGGATGAAGAAAGAGTAGTTTCTGGAACCCAGAAGGAAATTCCCATAGAGTGGGCCAGTGGGAGAGAAGCAATGATTTCTGGTCATGGACACAGCCAG
>NW_011888916.1:384283-386756 GCF_000151845.1 Pteropus vampyrus
TTTTGGTAGTAGGTTCCCCACTGATAATGTGAAAAAATGATTCTCTACCAGTGTGTTCTTACATTCCAAAACAGAGAAGTCCAATCTCATCATGAGAAAAAATTAGACAAATCCCAATTGAGGGTTATTTTACAAATACTGACCAGTGCTCCTTAGAACAGTCAAGGTCATCAAAAACAAGGAAATTCTGAGAAACTGTCACAGCCGAGAGGTCCCCTAAAGACATGACAAGTAAAGGTAAAGTAGTATCCTAGGTTGACCCTTGGACAGAGAAAAAGGTAATAGGTAAAAACTTAAAAAATGTAAATAAAATGAACTCTAGTTAATAATAATGTTTCCGTATTGGTTCGTTAATTGTGAAAAATGTACCAGAATGATATAAGATGTTAATAACAGGGGGGTACTGGGTGTGGGGTATACAGGAGCTCTCTGTACTATCTTTTTAACTTTTCTGTAAATTTAAAACTATTCTAAAACAGTGTGTTTGAAAAGAAATGACTCCTTGGCTGACTAGAGTCTACCTTAAATTAGTATTTTTGTTACTTCCCAAACAATATAAGAAACTTATGACATTTTAACTATATTTACCTTTTCTCTCCCAACCTTTGGTGCAATTTTATCATCCTTTTTATTCCTACGTCTGTTTAAATCCCACAAGACATTATTGGTGTTTTAAACAATAATCATTAAATATATATGTGTGTGTGTGCGTGTGTATGTGTATATATAATTTTACATTCCATCCTGCAATGCTATGCTTCCATTTGGATCATTTTCCTTCGGACTGACACTCCCTGTGTGAGTCTGTTGGTCTTAATTGTGGAGATGTGGAGATGATGTCAGAACCTATCAAATCATATACTTTATTTTAAGCACCCAAAAATGTTCCTTGTGTCTCTCTCAGTGATCACTCCCTCCAGCCAGCCCCTCCTTGCCCCTGCCTCATCCCTAGCAACCACTGATCTATTTTCCTGTCACTAAATATTATTTTGCATATTCTAGAGTTTTCTATAAAAGAAATGATATTGTATGTACTCTTCTTGGTCTGGCTTTCGGCAGAATCGCGTTGTGTGTAACTATTCCATGTGCATCAACAGCTCATTCTTTTTCATTACTAAATAATATTCCATTGTATGGATATCCACCATTTAGCAATTCATTCACCTCATTATGGACTTCGTATGGCTTTCAGTTTTTTTGCTGTTGCAAACACAGCTGCTATAAACAGTAGTACAAGTCTTTTTGTATGGACATGTTTGCTTTTCTCTCATACCTAGAAGTGGAATGGCTGGATTATATGGTAGGTGTTTGTTTAACTTTTTAAGAAACTGCCAGACTTTCTCCAAGGTGGTGGTTTCACTTTACATTTTTCATCAGCAATGTGTGAGTTTCAGTTCCTTCAGTGTCTCACTAACAGTTGATGGGGTCAGTCTTTTTAAATTTTAGCCCTTCGAGTGGGTGTGTAGTGCTATCATTGTGGCTTTATTTTGCATTTCCCTAATGACTACTGAAAATGTGCTTAACCTTTAGCAGCCTCTTTAGTCAGTTGAAAGTAATGACTATTTGTCCAGAAATGCCTTTATTATGACCTCACTTTTGAAAGAAAATTTTGCTAAGCATGTAAACAATTGCTTTCTCTGAGCTCTTTGCAGATAATATTCTCTTATCTTTTGACTTCCACTGTGGCTGTTGAAAAGACAACTTTTGGTCTAATTCTTGTTCCTTTGTAATAATGTGGGTTTTTTTTTTTTTACTTTATCTTGTACGGATATTTATTTCCTTTTATTTATCCTATTTAGAAATTGTTTGTTTTTCTGAATCTGATACTGATAATTGTCATCTCTCATCTGTTTTGGAAATTCTCAGTCACCATCTCTGAATTTTGCAGCTCCTATTCCTTCTAGAACTCCTAATAAGATTTGTGTTAGATCTTCTCATTTGCTCCTCCATATCTCTTAATCTTTTACATTTTCACTAATTTTGTCTCTTCTTAATGCATTCTGGGTAATTTCCTAGATTTATCTTCTCTTTCTACCTATGTATAATTTACCCTTTAAGCCTTCTATTTTTTCTACTTTGTTTTTCATTTCTAGGAGTTACCTGGTTTCTTTTCAGCTCTGCCTAATCCCTCTTGATGGTCTGTTGCTCCTATGTCAAGCTTTTGATGTGTTTTGTATTTCTTTAACCATATTAAATATGTATTTTAAATTCTGCATCTAATAATGCAGGTTGCTATTATATGTATGGGTCTGATTGATTCACACACATAGTGTTTTATTACCTCCTGTGTTTGAAGATTTTTGTGTGTGTGTAAACTCATATTCTTTGGACATTTATCTGTGAGAATTGAGGCCTGGGTGAAATTGTGTTCCTTGGAAAAAATCTTCCATGTTTGCCTCTGCCAAGTTGTTGGAGTCACTACAAACCCAGAATCACTTTAAATTTTAGGGTTGGGTTTTTTGTTTTTTTTTTT
>NW_011888916.1:386806-389494 GCF_000151845.1 Pteropus vampyrus
TACTGTTTACTTTTCTTCACATTTATACCTACTGTTTTGTTCTTTGTTTTCTATTTATCTCGTCAAATTTTTTTTTTATTTCTCTTTTCCTGCCCTCTTTGGGACTAATTATTTTATATTTTTCCATTTTCCCTTCTGTTACCTTGTGAGTTTTACATTTAAAAAATTTTTTTATTGGTTATCATAGAGATTGAATACAACTCCTTACATAATACAAACCCATGTTTATAAAGATTGTTACATATAGAAATATATATTTATAAGTTCGTGGACACACACATAAATACATATGTGTGTGTACAGAGGCTAGTATACACACGTATATTTTTTTGCTGTCAGCTAAGAGGAATGACACCTCATTAGCAACAAGCACACCTAGCACTCAGACTTTGGTTTCTAATACCATTATCACATCAAGGAGACCAGGGCTCTTTGGAGAAATGGCTGACTAAAATTAGAGAAAAATATGTACAAGATGAGCCTATGTCATTTTATAGTACCGGAAAGTAAAGAAGTACTCAAAAAAAAAAAAAAGATGAGGGATGTCAAAAGGACATAGGAATCAAATGAAGAGCTTCCAATGGCCAAAGCTGGAATAATTTCAGCAAAAATAAAATAAGTAAAACGATACTAGATTATAAGCCAAAGTGTAAAATAAATATTCATGAGTCCACACTGATGTAAATGAATGAATGGGAAAAAAAAATAGATGGGGAGAAGAGAAAAATCTCTCTTGCACAATAATTCCAAATAATTTATATACTTTACCTCAAGGATGAGGAGGAACAATTCCCCATTCTTTAAGAATGAACCATACATAGTCACTTTCTTCCAAAGAGTACAGTATGGACTGGAGGCAAAGAGTAATTTTGCAGTGGGGAAATCTGACAAACACTGCTTCAGCCAGGTGATCAAGGTTAAAATCCACAATAAGTCATTTTGGTAGTAGGTTCCCCACTGATAATGTGAAAAAATGATTCTCTACCAGTGTGTTCTTACATTCCAAAACAGAGAAGTCCAATCTCATCATGAGAAAAAATTAGACAAATCCCAATTGAGGGTTATTTTACAAATACTGACCAGTACTTCTTAGAACAGTCAAGGTCATCAAAAACAAGGAAATTCTGAGAAACTGTCACAGCCGAGAGTTCCCCTAAAGACATGACAAGTAAAGGTAAAGTAGTATCCTAGGTTGACCCTTGGACAGAGAAAAAGGTAATAGGTAAAAACTTAAAAAATGTAAATAAAATGAACTCTAGTTAATAATAATGTTTCCGTATTGGTTCGTTAATTGTGAAAAATGTACCAGAATGATATAAGATGTTAATAACAGGGGGGTACTGGGTGTGGGGTATACAGGAGCTCTCTGTACTATCTTTTTAACTTTTCTGTAAATTTAAAACTATTCTAAAACAGTGTGTTTGAAAAGAAATGACTCCTTGGCTGACTAGAGTCTACCTTAAATTAGTATTTTTGTTACTTCCCAAACAATATAAGAAACTTATGACATTTTAACTATATTTACCTTTTCTCTCCCAACCTTTGGTGCAATTTTATCATCCTTTTTATTCCTACGTCTGTTTAAATCCCACAAGACATTATTGGTGTTTTAAACAATAATCATTAAATATATATGTGTGTGTGTGCGTGTGTATGTGTATATATAATTTTACATTCCATCCTGCAATGCTATGCTTCCATTTGGATCATTTTCCTTCGGACTGACACTCCCTGTGTGAGTCTGTTGGTCTTAATTGTGGAGATGTGGAGATGATGTCAGAACCTATCAAATCATATACTTTATTTTAAGCACCCAAAAATGTTCCTTGTGTCTCTCTCAGTGATCACTCCCTCCAGCCAGCCCCTCCTTGCCCCTGCCTCATCCCTAGCAACCACTGATCTATTTTCCTGTCACTAAATATTATTTTGCATATTCTAGAGTTTTCTATAAAAGAAATGATATTGTATGTACTCTTCTTGGTCTGGCTTTCGGCAGAATCGCGTTGTGTGTAACTATTCCATGTGCATCAACAGCTCATTCTTTTTCATTACTAAATAATATTCCATTGTATGGATATCCACCATTTAGCAATTCATTCACCTCATTATGGACTTCGTATGGCTTTCAGTTTTTTTGCTGTTGCAAACACAGCTGCTATAAACAGTAGTACAAGTCTTTTTGTATGGACATGTTTGCTTTTCTCTCATACCTAGAAGTGGAATGGCTGGATTATATGGTAGGTGTTTGTTTAACTTTTTAAGAAACTGCCAGACTTTCTCCAAGGTGGTGGTTTCACTTTACATTTTTCATCAGCAATGTGTGAGTTTCAGTTCCTTCAGTGTCTCACTAACAGTTGATGGGGTCAGTCTTTTTAAATTTTAGCCCTTCGAGTGGGTGTGTAGTGCTATCATTGTGGCTTTATTTTGCATTTCCCTAATGACTACTGAAAATGTGCTTAACCTTTAGCAGCCTCTTTAGTCAGTTGAAAGTAATGACTATTTGTCCAGAAATGCCTTTATTATGACCTCACTTTTGAAAGAAAATTTTGCTAAGCATGTAAACAATTGCTTTCTCTGAGCTCTTTGCAGATAATATTCTCTTATCTTTTGACTTCCACTGTGGCTGTTGAAAAGACAACTTTTGGTCTAATTCTTGTTCCTTTGTAATAATGTGGGTTTTTTTTTTTT
>NW_011888916.1:391444-426271 GCF_000151845.1 Pteropus vampyrus
TCTGCATTTTGCTAGGCCACCAATGATGGGCAGGTGTCCCCATGCAAACACCAGCTCCAGCTGGAATTTTTCTGGAGTGAAACTTCTTGTTTCTGATAATTTCCCTTCCTTTTCTGACAATATTGCCATGCCTTTAAAAAGAAAGATGCTTTTTGCATTTCATCCAGCATTTTAAGTGCTCTATACTAGGAGAGTTTCTCCAGACAGCTATTTCTGGAAATAGACTAATTACATTTTTTACCCATCTGGAATTTATTTTTATATGTGGTGTGAGGCAGAGGTCTAAGAACTCTGCCACCATTTTCACTGTTCCTCATTTATCCTAAGAAGTGGTATCTTTAAATCAACTTTTAAAACATTTCTGCCCTATTTTCTGTTGCTCATTGCCAGCTGGATATCCAAAAGAATCATAGAAACCTACTTTTAAGTGAAATATCCCTAAAATAAAAAAACTATACTACTATTGGCTCCTTTAGTGGCTCTGAGTCTTTTTACTTCTGTGTATTACTTTATGAATAAATCAAAAATCCCTCAAAATCTATATAACGAAGTTTTTTTTTTCCTAACAATCCAATTTTATCATGATCAGAAGAAAAGGGGAGCTAGGTCTTTTAACATACAAATGAAGCAAACAGGTCAACAGCATTTGGTATTAAATCATAAATTTGAAAGAAGGAAGAATTCATAACTTTGAATTCTCAAAACTAAAAATCATACTGAGATATAATTTAATATCAGTTTAAAGACCAAGTTAGTTTTCTAACAGTCAAAATCATACCAGTGGATGGAAAACAGAACATGTCGCAAAATGAGTTATCCTGTGTTTTTAATAAATTTTAATGTAAGTGGAGAGAATACACTGCTTAGCCCCATTCACATATAGACAAACATTAGAAAGAGAACATCTGTTGCAGTTTTCACAACATAAATTTATATTTTCAATCATGTTAAATTGTTGCTTAGGAAGCACAATCCCAAAGAAACAATAATTTATGAAGCCCTATAAACACTTTTTAAAAATTTGATTAGCTTTCAATCAAGCTAAAAATACCAAAGAAGACCTTTAGAACAAAGCTCTTTATTCAAAATATCAATCACATTTAGAAGGAAAGATATGGGGGGAGGGAGTTAAACATTTTTTAATGCTTTTTAATCAGTGAGTACAACTCATGGGAGGAGAGACCTCCTGGTTCTTCTATTAAGGTAAAATTTATATACAATAAAATGCTCAGATTTTAATGAGTTTTGACCAGAATATACATCTAAGTAATTATCATGATCAAAATATTAAGCATTTCCATTACTCAAGAATGTTCCCTGGTGCCCTGTGCTATTCACCTCCCACCCTTCCCCCTAGAGGTAACCACAACTCTCATTTCTGTAGCCATAGCTTAGTTTGTTTCAATCGCACATTGAAAAACTTTAATGTAAAGGGCATGTAATACATGTTTTAGGCTTTGCAAGCTACATAGGATTTCTGTCACTACTGCTTCTCCTCCTCTTCCTTCTTCTTCTTTACAACCCTTTAAAAATGTTAAAAAAAAAAAAAAAATTCTTAACTCGAGGTCATACAGAAATAGGCATTGGGCTAGATTTGACCAATGGGCCACAGTCTAAAACCTCAGAAAAATGGAATTGTACTCTTTTGGTCTGGCTACTTAACGTGCTTTTAAGATTTGATTCATGTTATTGCATATATCGATGGTTGATTCTTTTCACTGATTTTGGTTTTGTTGATTTTTCTGTATTTGGTTCTCTTCCATTTGTTTCTACTCTTATTTTTTTCCTTTGTCCTCTAACTTTGGGTTTAATTTTCTCCTCTTATTCTAGCATCTTAGGTGGAAGCTTAGATAATGGATTTTGAAACTTTCTTTTCTGATATTAGCATTTAAAACTATAAATTTCTTCTAAGTGTTGCTGTAGCTGCGTCCCTCAAATTCTCATTTGTTGTAATTTCATTATCATTCAGTTCGAAATATTTTTTGAGTATTCCTTGTAATTTCTTATTGACCTTCAGGTTACAAATGTGTTCTTTAATATCCAAATATTTGGAGATTTTCTGTTATTTTAATTTATTTTTGTTTGTTTCTAATTTAATTCCATAGTGATCAGAGAACATACTCTGTGTGGTTTCAGTCCTTGGGGACTTATTGAGACTTGTCTAATTGCCCAGCACATGATCTACCTTGGTAAATGTTCTTTGTAAAATTGAAAAGAAAGAGTATTCTGAAGTTATTGAATCAGCGTTCTATAAACATCTATTAGGTCGCATTGGTTGATAATATTATTCAGATTTTCTGTATCCTGACCATTTTTAGTGTACTTGTTTTATCAAGTACCAAGAAGAAGTAACAACTTGAAATATGTATATACACTTGCATCAGTCAGCTTGGGCTACCAGAACAAAATACCACAAACAAGTGGCTTAAACAACAGACACTTATATCCCCCTGTTCTGGAGCCTGGAAAGTCTACAATGAAAGTCCAAAAAGTTCCATTCACAGTGAGAGCCCTCCTTTTGGTGTGCAGACAGCCAACCTTCTAGCTGTATCCTCACATGGCAAAGAGAAAAAGAGCTCTGGTCTCTTCCTCTTATTAAAAGGACACTAATCTCATCACAAGGGCCCACCCTCATGATCTCATTTTAACCTAATTACCTCCCAAATGCCTCCAAATACCGTCACTTTGGGGGTTCTGTTCAACATAAAAATTTTGAGGGGATACAAATATTCAGTCTATAACCATACCTAATAATAGAACTTCAAAATACATAAAGCAAAAATTGACAGAACTATTGACAGAACTGGTCAAATCTCCAACCATTAGAGATTTCAACACCCTTTCTCTTGAAAAGTTGATCCTTTTATTATTAAGAAATGACATCTTTACTCCTTATCTTAAAGTCTGTTTTTTTCTAATATTAATATAGCCACACCAGGTTTCTTACACTTCCTGCCAACATGAAGTAACAGGGACTAGATTTACCCTCTCACCTGAAACAACCAACCAAAAGTAGGCAAAATACATGAAACAAGTTTTTAAAGACACTGGACATCAGGCAAAAAAGAACAGTGATCCCTGAGAGATAGGAAATAAATGAAGTGAGTCCTATCATTGCCCAAACTGACAGCCTTCAGAGTCTCTAGGCCATGGCATACGTAGAGGGAATTTTAAAAGAACTTAGAGGTGCCCTGAGTTGAGCAGATGGAACCGAGAGTCTGGAGACAAGGCATCTAGAGTTTACAGGACAGAATACGAGAGAGTGGCGAGCTGCAGAGAGAACCCTGAAGATTTGAAGAGGATTTCACAGAGTACTGGCCAACAGATGTATGTGAAGAAACTTCCTGAGACTGGAGAAAGAACCACCCAAAGGGATTAGAGGGGAAAGTGTCTGGCACTCACACAACACCAGACTGGAAAATTCTAAATTCACCAGGCATTGGACAGAGCACTCCGGCAATGGGTATGACTCAGGAGTGCGAAATAATTAGCTTTACCCTGAGCACTCCTGCAGACCCACCTAGCACATCATAAAAGCAAGACCTAAAAGGATCAAACTTAGCTTTATCCTGAGCACTTCTGCAGACCCACCTAGCACATCATAAAAGCAAGACCTAAAAGGATCAAACTTAGTGGAATCCCAGAACAAAGTTCAAGAAGAATTAAGGGTCCTCTTTTTAAATCTAATCTAGTTTCTACAGTTAATATAATTATAGATATGATTAGGTTTTAGTTGACCATCCTGTTACTTGTTTTCTACTTATTCTCCGTGGTCTTTTCCCTTGTTCTTTTTCTGCCTTCTTTTGGATGAATCAAGTTTTCTTAGTATTCTGCTTTTATCTTCTCCGTTGGTGTTTTTAAAAATGCAGTTTTGTTGATATATAATTAATATGCCATACAATTCACCCATTTAAAGTATACAGTTCACCCATTTAAAGTATACAATTCCATGGTTTTTAGTATATTCAAAGAGTTGTGAGACCATCACCACAGTCAATTTTAGAACCTTTTCATCACCCCTCAGAAAAACACCTCATACCCTTTCTTTCCCCCTCCTCTGCTGCCAGCCCTCTCTCAGCCCTACTCAACCACCGATCTGCTTTTTGTGTCTATAGAATTGCGTATGCTGGACATTTCATATAAATGGAATTATACAGTATGTGGCCTTTTGTATCTGCCATTTTTCATTTAGCATAATGTTTTCAAGGTTCATTTATGTTGTAGCATGTATCAGTACTTTAATTTTTATTGTCAAATAATATTCCATTTTATGAATATACAAAATTTTATTTGTTCATTTATTTATGGACACTGAATTATTTCAACGTTTTGGCTATAATGAATGATACTTCTATAAACATTTGCACGTATGTTTTTTGTGCGAACGTATGTTTTCTTTCTCAGATATGTATCTGGGAGTTTAAGTGTTGGGTCTTATGGTAACTCTGTGTTTAAACTTTTGATGAACTGCCAGACTGTTTTCCAAAGTAACCCATTTTACATTCCACCAGCAATGTGTAAGGATTCCAATTTCCCATCCGATACTTATTATCTATCTTTTTTATTATAGCCATCTTAGTGAGTGTGAAATTATATCGCCATGTGGTTCTGATTTGCATTTCTGATGGTGAATGGTGTTGAGATCTTTTCATGTGTTTATTGGCCATTCGTGTATCTTTGGATTCTACAGGCTTTTAACCTACACCTCTTTGTGTTATTATTTGGTGGTTTCTCTAAGAATTAAAATATTCATGTATAACTTATTATAATCTTTGCTGAATTAATATTATACCACAATATATAAAAGATAATATGCAATGATATAATTCTGTTTGTACCTCATCTTATCTTTTGGGCTGTTATTGTCATGCATTTCACCTCTACATTTTTATAAACACAATACATTGTTATTGTTAACAGTTGACTTTTAAAGTAAAAAACAGTTGACTTTAAAAATAAAAAATAGTTGCTTTAAATTTAAATGTATATATACCTTTTCCAGTACTTTACTCCTCCCTATAGATCCAGTTTTCTATCTGATAACATTCCTTTCCACCAAAAGAACTTACTTTAGTATAGTTTGTAGGCAATGAATTCTTTTAGCTTTTGTTTATTTGAAAATGTCTTTATTTCACTTTCATTTTATTTTTTTCGTTAAGACAAACACATTTTATTTGAAAATTTATTTATGACATTAAATCATTATTTTTTAATGGATAAAACTTTTTAATAAAAGTTTTTGAGAAGAAAAGCATACTGTCAACAAAGTCAAGGTTTAAACAAACTAGGAAAAATTCTTGTAACACATTTGGTGAGCAAAAGACTAACTTAATATTTACTTTTTTATGTTAGAGCATGTTTAGTTTTTATTTTCAATTACAGTTGACATTCAGTATTACTTTATTAGTTTCAGGTGTTCACGTTCATTTTAAAACTATATTTCACTTGATATGGAATTCTAGGTTGACAACTTTTTTTCAGCACTTATAGGTGCTGTCCCATTGTCTTCTTGGCTCCATTGTTTCTGATGAGGAGTCAGCTGACATTTCATCATTGTTTTGCCACATTTTGTTTATCCAATCATTAGTTGATGGACATTTGCATTTCCCTATTGACTAATAATGTCAAACACCTTTTCTTGTGCATATTGGTCACTTGTAGATCTTTGGAGAAATGTCTATTTAGATCCTTTAGGTTATTTTGGTTTAAAAATAACTTAATTTTTAAATTGGATTATTTGTCTTTTTTTATTATTGAGTTGTATGAATTTTTTTTTGCGGGGGTGAGGGGGGCTGTTATATTTGAGTCTCAATAGTTTAACTATGATGTGCACCAGTGTGATTTTCTTTGTATTTATCTAGCTTGGGAATTTCTGAGCTTCAGGTTTGATATAAATCAAATTTAGAATATTTTCAGGCAAAACTTCTCTAAATAGAATTTAAACATGTTTTCTACTCTATTCTATATCTTTTCTCCTTATGGGACTCCAGTTACCTGGGTGGTACCTCTCGTTGCTATCTCACATGTTACTGATGAGCTATGTTTCTCTTTTTTTTAACCTTTTTTCTCTCGGTGCTTCAGTTTCAATTATTTAGATTGACCTGTCTTCAAGGTCCCTAATCTGTGATTCTGTTTTGTCCAGTCTGCTTATTTTTAATTGAGGTGGAATTTACATAACATAAAATTCAGCTTTTTAACAGTTAATGGTTTTTAGCATATTCGCAAAGCCGTGTAACCACCATCGCTAATTCCAGAATATTTCATCACCTTAAAAAGAAATCCCATGGCCATTAGCAGTCACTTCTTATTCCTTTTTTCTCCCATCCCTGGGAAACTAATCTACTCTCTGTCTCCATGAATTTGCCAGTTTGGATATTTCATAAAAGTAGAATCATAAAATATTTGGCTTTTTGTGGTTGCCTTTTTCACTTAACCACAAATTTTCAAGGTTCATTCATGTTGTAACATGGATTGGTACTTCATTTCTTTTTATGCCTGGATAATATTCCATTGTATGAATATGTTACATTTTGTTTATCCAGTCATTATTTGATGGACATTTGGATTCTTTTCACTTTTTGGCTATTATGAATAATGCTGCTATTCATGTAGAATTTTTTATGTGGACATATATTTTCATTTCTCTTGGATGTAGACCTAGGAGTGGAGTTGCTGCATTATATGGTAACTCTATGTTTAACTTTTTAATGACCTGCCACACCGTTTTCCACAACAGGTACACCATTTTACATTTCCACTGGCATTGTGAAGGTTCCAGTTTCTCCACAGTTGAACGAACATTTGTTATTGTCCTTTTAAAATTATTGTTATAACCACCCTAGAGGGTGTAAAGTGGTATCTCATTGTGGTCTTGATTTGCATTTCCCTGATGACTAATAATGTCAAGCATCTTTTCATGTGCATATTGGCCATTTTTAGATCTTTTTTGGAGAAACATCTATTCAGATATTTTGGGTTATTTTTGGTTAAAAATTAATTATTAAATTGGGGTATTTGTCCTGTTTATTACTGAGTTCTAAGAGTTCTTTATACTAGATACAAGTCCTTTATCCGATATATGATTTAAAAATAGTTTCTCTTACTCTGTTGTCTTTTCATTTTCTTGATAATGTCCTTCGATGCACAAACGTTTTTAAGTTTGAAGAAGTCCAATTTATCTATTTTTTTCCTTCGATTGCTTGCATTTCAGGTATAATATTTAAGAAACCATTGCCTAATCTAAGGTGATGAAAATTTATCTCCTATATTTTCTTCCAAGAATCTTATAATTTTAGCTCCTACATTAAGATCTTAGATCTATTTTGAGTTAATTTTCATATATGGTATGAGGAGGAGTCCAAATTAATTCTTTTGCATGTGGAAAATCACTTGTCCCACCACCATTTGTTGAAAAGACTGTTCTTTTCTCCATTAAGTGATCTTGGCATCCTTGTTGAATCAATCTGTCATAGATTCTCAATTCTATTTCACTGATCTATGTGGCAATCCTTATACCAGTACCACTCTGTCTTGATTACTGTAGCTTTAAAGTAAGTTTCGAAATTGAGAAGCATGAGTCCTCCAATTTGATTCTCCTTTGTCAAGGTTTTTTGGCTATTCTGGATCCCTTGCAGTTTCATATGAATTTTAGAATCATCAATGTCTACAAGAGATAGTTGAAATTTTGGTAGGGATTGCATTGACTCTCTAGACCAATTTGGAGAATATTGCCATCTTAACAACAATAGTAAGTCTTCCCAACCATGAAAATGAGATTTTAAAAATTTATTTAGATCTCCTTTAGTTTCTTTCAACAATATTTTGTAGTCTTCAGCGTAGAAGTCTCACAGACATTTATTAAATTTACACCTAAGTATTATATTCATGTTGATTCTATTGTAAATAAAATTGCTTTCTCAATTTTATTTTCAGAATGGTAGTATATAGAAATACAATTGATTTTTGTATATGATCTCAAGTCCTGTACCCTTACTTAACCCAGTTATTTGTTCCAATAGTTTTTTAGCAAATTCCTTGTTATTTTCTGCATACAATACGTTATCTACAAATGGAGATATGTTTACTTCTCCCCTGACAATCTTGATGCCTTTTATTTCCTTTTCTTGCCCAACAGTCCTGGCTAGAACCTCTAGTACAATGTTGAATAGAAGTGGCAAGAGTGAACATCCTTGCTTTGTTCTTAATTTTAGGGGACAAGCATCTAGCCTTTCACCATTAAGTAGGATGTTAGCTGTAGATTTTTCATAAATGTCCCATGTAATATCGAAGAAGTTCTCTTCTATTCCTAGTTTGTCAAGTGCTTTATCACGAAAAGAGGTTGGATTTTGTTACAAGTGTGTTTTTGTGCCTATTGAGATGATCGGGTAGTTTCCTTTTTTTCGTATATTTATGTGGTATATTACATTAATTGGTTTGGGGGTGTTATAAAATAACATTTTAATTGCCTTCCTAGAGAAAATTCCCACTTGGTCTAGGGGCATAATTCTTTTTGTATGTTGCTGGATTCAGACCCTTAATATTTTATTGGATATTCTTACATCCATATTCATAAGAGATATTAGTCTCTGCCCAGCTCTTTGAGGCTTCCAGCTGTTACTTTCCCCTAATCTTTTTGGATTCTCTTCATTCATGTAGTTTAGGGGTCAGCCAAAGATTTGAGTTAAATTTATATATAGATTCGATGCTTCCCCTTTTGTAGCTCCCTCCGTTTTTGTTTTTCCTCCTTAATTTCCTCCTGCTCTGACTACCCTAAATCTGTCCTCCGATTCGTCGGGTTTCAGCTTTCTGTTTCTTCTCCATTCTCATGCTCTGCAAGGAGAAACCATATGAACATGGATCTCACTCAGCATGGTTCCCTTCTGTCAAGAATTGAATCTCCTCAAGTTTCTGCCTGCTTTTTTGTCATTCTCCAGTAGCTTTTAGATTATTTTTCAAAATATTTTGGCCAGAGTTTATAATTTTTATCTGCAAAAGGATTAATCTGATATAAACTACTCCACTAGTACCGAAATTCAGGGCCTTGTTCCAGATCTGTTACCCTTTAATATTAATTATAAAAAGTATTCATTTACTTTTTATTTTATTACACAACTAATAAATACTCATGTAAGAAATTAATTGCCAAATGATACAGGAAAATTTAATTTTAACTAATCAAAAAGAAAACCACTTAATTACCCCATCATACTCCCCTCTGCATAATAGTTTTCTATTTAACTTCACACACACACACACACACACACACACACACACACACACACACACATATTATTTTTACGTGAATGGTATGATACTATACAGGTTATTTGGCAACCTGTTGTTTTTTTTTTTCACTTAGTAGATACTTTAGAGTTTTTCTACGAGTTTCTATTCTTTCATCAGATAGTCATAGAGCACTTGCTAAGTGTCAAGCGCTGTTCTAGGTGCTGGGGGTAAATCAGTGAAACAAACATTTAAAAAACTTGACTTCATGAAGGTTACATTCTAGTGAGGGTGGGAAGTAGTGGATCAAAAATAAACAATAAACAAAATAAATAATGTGTTAAGTGCTGTAACAAGAAGTTAAGTGAGAGGCCATAGGGAGTACGAGCTCTCTGGGAGGGAAAAAGGTTTGCAATTTTTCAAAGGGTGAAAAAGGAAGGCCCGACACAAAAGGTGATGCTTGAGCAGACTTGTAAGAAGTGAGGCAATATGAGAAAAGAACTTTCCAGACAGTGGCAAGAGCAAGAGCAGAAACTCAGCAGGAACATGTTAGCATGTTTGGGGAACAATGAAAAGGCTGATGTGTCTGAAGCAGAGTGCGTGAGGGGGCAGTAATTGGAGATGAGGCCATATTGCTATTGGAGATGAAGTAGGGTGAGTGAGGGGGCCAGGTAACACTAAGTGTTGTCGGCCACTGTAGTTATCTATCTACACATGTCATTCCGTGGAAAGGGATAGTTGACCTCCTTGAACCACTAGTAGTTTTTTCTTTGGTTGATACTACATGTGGTGTTCTATTGAACCTGGCCCCCACAATCCAGCGAATGCTTTTCTATGCTGGTGATAACCCTGTTGGCCTGGATCTTTCTTAATAGAGCTAGAGCTCAACTAAAGTTTCCCCAAAACAATACTATGCTGAGGTACATGGGCTAAAGGCACAGCTTTCCCTATAATGTTTTAGATGCTTGTTTTGAGCCCACAATTTTCTTTCCTTCGTGGTGATTTCTCCATTGGAAACCATGGTGTGCTTCCTGTCAGCAGACCTGCACCAAGACTCTAGCATTCCACTTGATCAAGTCTCTCCAACATCAAATATCAGAGAAGAGGGGCTACAATCACCACCCCTTTCCTCTCAGAGGCTATGGGCTTCTGAAGCAAATCAGTTTACCTTCTTAAAGACCAAGCCTCCACACACCAAGGGCATATATAAGAATCCTGCTTTTATGAAGCCACTGGCTTCATTTCACCATTCTCTCAAGACAAGAAGTGCCTGTCTACTGTACACTGCCATAAATAATGGATCCCACTAAGGCCATCCTTCCTGAATAGAGAAGGTTTGTTTCGAGGTAAAATATTAAATCCACTGAACAGAGAAGAGGGGCAGTTGTGTGGCACTTTCTTACATATTGATATATTGTAACAATTGATCCTTCCTCTACTTTGGGGTATTTGTTTCTCTCCCATTTTTATTACTATAAATAATTCTGCACAAGTATCTTGGCAGGATTGCTGATATTTCTGTAGAATAGATTCTTGAAAGCAGAATTGCTGGGTCAAATAACATATGCATTTGAATTTAAAACATTCCAAAATTGCCCTGCAAAAAATACTTTACTGATTTTTATTCCTATGAGAATATCTGCTTCCTTACTCTATCACCATCACTAAATATTAAGAATCATTTTTCACTTTTGATATTAATATTGTTTCAATTTCCATATCTCTGATTACTGGTAAAGTTGAACATGTTTTTATGTTTATCGACCATTTTTCGTTTTCTGCGAATCGACTGTTTATAACCCTTGCTTATTTTTCTATTGGGTAGTCTATTTCTTTATCTTGCACACATTGTTTTAAGTTTATCCCTAGGCATTTTGAAGTTGTTCTTGATTGATTACTACAGACAAATAGAAAAGCCATTCATTTGGGTATGTTGGTCTTCTTTTTGGCATTTTGTCTGAGCATTTTCTTGGTTTTAATAGTTTTATAGTTGATTATCATTTCTTTCCTAGGGAGACCATCATATCACTTGCAAATAATGGTCTATTGTGATTACTAATATGTTTGGACTTATGCCTGCTCTTTTATTCTATATTTTCTACTGACATTGCTTTCTAGTTTCCTTTTTCCCCTCCTGCCTTTCGAGGGCTTGGTAGTATATCTTTGTTCCTTTTGCTGTCTGAAAGTTCCCTTTTGCGGTCTGGAAGTTCTGCATTCTGATTCTGTACTTCTAGTGATTGTCCTTGCATATTTTGTTGAATATTGAAACAAATTTTTCAGTGTCAAGAATCAAATCAATTAATAACTTCCCACCAAACAAGATGAGATCATTAGTACACCTGAAATCTATTCCTCACCCCTCATTTACCCTGCTTTATTGCAGTCATTTGAAATCTTAGCACCAGATTATTAAAATCTTTTTTCATATTGCATCTCTATTACTTAGGAATCCTTTACTTTCTGCTTTTTGCCATTGAGGATGTTGTTTTCTTTTGTCATCTACCATGATTTAAAAGGTAGTAATTCTGTTTTTTAATTTTAGTGATTGACTTTCATATTTACCAAATATATTCATAAACCTCTATTTCTTTGATTAGGAAAGTTACGAACAATCAGGATCTCCTAACTCTTTTACTTAATGTCAAAAAGATTTTACTGTATCTGTACCTGCCTACTTCGTTCTCACTCATTTCTCAGTCTTTTAAAATGTATTCTGTGTTTATAAATCCAACTTGCATTTCAATCATATATATCTTTTTTTAAGAATAGACTTTTTGTTCAATTCTTATGTTAGATTAGGTTGTTATTAATGCTTACAATGACATCTTTTATGTTATAATGTTCCCATTTTCAAGTTCTTAATTTTAATTCATCTCTTGAGCAGTTGAAGTATGTCTTCAAGTTGTTTACTTAAGGAGAACACATGAGTGGTACATTTTCTACATTCTTCTCTATAAATCTGGAATATATTTATGTTGTTTTTGCACATGAATGACAATTTGTTGGGTACAAAATGCTTGTGTCACAATCTTTTTCACTCAAAACTGTAACCATTGCTCCCTATCTTCTGGTATTTAGAAATGCTGAGGCAAAGCCTAAGACCAACCTAAAATTTTCCTTTTGTAACCCAACTTAATGTATAGATCTTTGCAATATTTTTCCTTCATCTTAGAAATTTTTTTTTCTTTGCCAGGATAAGACCTGGCATATACTTCCTTACTGATTTTCCCTGGGACTCATTTATTTATCTACCCAATCATTTTCAACACAGGAAGTCATTTCCTATTGGATATGAGTGTTGATTTCATTCATTTGATTGTAATAATTATAAATATCTCTTGCCTATTCCCTCCTCTCCATCACCTCTCCCATAGTAAAAGCAACGACCTTTAAACTAGTCGCTCTGCTTTCACTAGGCCCCCCTATTCCCTTTTCATTCTCTATTTCTATCTACGATCTTTGAGGGTGAGGCCCCTTGACTCCTTTGTTCACTTCTGTGAACACTAGCTTCCCACTGCTCTGAGAATATGATCCGAATCCTGTGTGTGGCCATTGCAGCCTCTGGTGAGTGTCCCCCACCCAACTGCCTCATCTCCCAGTGCATTCCCCCTTGCTCCCTACACTCCAGCCATGCTGGCCTCTTCTTGTTTCATATAGGCTTGCTCCCGCCCACCCCACCTTCACACTTTGTGCAACTTCTGCCAACTCCTTTGTGTTCTTTAGATCTCAGCTTAAACGTTGCTTCCTGGGGAAACTCTCTGGCTCTGGCACCTCCACTCTGTTATTTCCAGAACTTTGTCTTTGTTCATTTTTTCTGTAACTATTCATTGAGTGTCCACTATATGTCAGGCACTGTTCTAGACCCTGAGGACACATCAGTGAGCAAAAGAGACAAAGGTCCTTGCCCTCACGGAGCTTAATTCTACAGGTATTCCCCATAGCACCTCTTAGAATTATTATATGACATAATTGATTGTGGAGTTGTTTCACTCTGCCTCTTCTACAAATCGATAAGCTCTCTGAAGGCAGGGATCAAAATCCACTCATTTACTCTTGCAGTCTAAAATATATACAGTGCCTGGTATATAATAGACACTCAGTAAACATTTGATGAATGAATTAATGAGTTAATACTATTTGTAGAAGTTGGGATTCTTGGAGTTACAATCCATCTCAAACTAGCTACAGCACAAAAAGAAGGGAAGGGGTGTGGATTCATCAGCTTGTTCCAGTGGGCAGCTTGTTTCATGGGCAGCTTTGGCACCAGTCACAGCTGGATCCAGAGCCTTGTTTGATGTCAACAGGGCTCCCTTTGCTTCCCTCTGTGTGTTGAACTTACCCTCTCCAGATCTAGATGGATTTCCTCCATGTTGCCAAAGGAGATTAGTGCTGAGAGTTCCAAATTCACATAGTCTCAGCTTATCAACATTGGGGGGAAAAGAATTTGTTTCTCTCAGCATCTTATGTTTGCAGGGCCCAAACAACTGATGACTGATCCATCTTAGATCACATACTTCCCCTGGTCTGAATACTAGGTCAGAGAGAATGGGGCTTTCTGATTGGCCAGGCCTGGTTGGCACTCCTCTACCTGATGGTCTAGGGCAAGTCAGGTGGGCAGGATACCGTGACCTTCACACCAAAATGTCTTCAGAATTCAACAGGTATTCCCCAGTGAAATAATAAGTGTTGCCAACAGGAAAAAAAAAATTATTCTACTTGTTCAAATGCAATATTTGCCCCATGTTCACATGATGGGTTCTCTCGCATTCTTTACTTTTTGCAGCCAGTGCTTTTGCATCTCTCTCCCCCTCTTAGCCTGTTCCTTCTGTCTTCTCTTGAGTAGCTATTTCCTGGAGGTACTGGCTGTGGAGGGAACCTTAAGCCTACTATATGCAAAGCTACCTTCTGAAGACAGTGGCTTCAAATGGCTCTTTCATACACTGGGGGGCTCTGTCCCAGAGTGATGCTCCATTGGAGAAGTGCCACACAGTCTCAATGAAATTTTTTTGCACCTCTGTAATCCAGACATGAAGACCAGGTATTTTCGTGCCAACCACTGCTTTTGTAGCTATGCTGTTCATAGTGCTTTCACATTCACATATGAGCATCTGACCCTCATTAAGTCGTAGTGAGTTGGGCACCGAGCACTTATACATATTGATACACAGATATATCATCTTATATCACTCTCCCTTTATTTCTCCTTTCTATTACTGGTGGGGCCTTATTTGGACACTTTTGACATTGGAACAGTTTGTACATTTGAAACTATATATATAGTAGGTAATATTACCTATTTATTTCAGGATAGTAAAAGGAATGTTATATAGCATTTGCTATAAGTGTGTATTGGGTATGTTAGAGTCGAGAACAAGTCTAGAAGTTTGGCAGATGTCAGCAACAAGGCGGCATATGTTTCTGTTCAGAACTTTCTTACTTTCTTTACTAACAGACCCATAGGAAAGACATAATCTTCCTTTTACCAGGCTCATCAGCCTTGGGTGCTACTGGGGCCCCAATAGTATCCATAATTCAGATTTCTCCATCTGCTCCCCTCACAAGCATCACACCTAGATACTCCTGTTCCTCAAATGGCCAGCCCTAGAGATGAGAGTCCTGGCAGTGACAGACTCGCAGACTTGGAAAGAGGGCCCCTCCCTCCCTCAACAGTGGCCTATGTGACCTGCTCAACTCCACTGCTTTTCCTGGGGTCTCGCCAAGTCCTTCCTTTTTCGCCCTGAAACCCCTATAGCTCTGGAGGACACTTAATGGGCCTAGGATCAAATTCAAGGCAGCTAGTGTGGGCTCCCCAATCCCCTTTATTCCAGACCCATGTCCCTTGAAATGTCCCCCAGGCCAGGTGTTTCTGATCCAGCTGAGGCTGCAGCCAGAACCTGGCAAGCTGGAGTTGGTCTCCAGGCAGAAAAGACTCCCTCTCTTTCCTGCTGGAACAGACATGGGAGCCTTCTTGAATCCCGAAGCCATTTTTCTGCACTGACCAACACCTCTCAGGCTGCATGGAGTCCTGTCTGTCCTGGGGAAAGTAGGAGCAGAAACAGGACAGCTTCATTTGGATTCTTAGCTCGGGGGCCTCTCTCACACCCCCACTTGAATCTTCTCTGGTTTTCGCTAGCTTATCATGTCGTCTGCATGAGATGTGAGCCTCACAGGCCATGCCTGCTCTCCCTCTGACAGCCCTGGGGCCAGTCCCTGTACCCCAGATAAACAGAATTCCAACACCAAAGGCAGAGATGGATAATGTGGATTTTCCCATCATCTGAGGGTTTGTGAGATGACAGGAGGAATAATGCCCCCCACAAGCTCCTTCCCCCAAGTCCTGCCTACAGCGGCTGCCCAGCCCCCTGCTATCTCTCCAACCTTTCTTTCTTCCTTTCTCTCTCTCTCCATGGTGGCTCCAGCCTCCTCTCCGACTTTCTCTCAAAATCAGCATGTAAAACCCCAGCATCCTTACCTTGACAGAGGCTACCAGCCATTCACCCAACATCCCTGGGGAGGCTTTGGTTTATCTCCCACCCTCTCCTGCCCAGGAAATGCTGTGGTCTCTAGCAAAAAAAAAAGTGTGTGTGCTGTTTGCTTGTGTCCTAGAGTCTCTTCTGGCTCAAGCACAGCCCACTGCTCTTTCCTCCCTTCCCACCCCATCCTTGTTCATCCCTGAAGCTTTGCTTAGGGATGTTCTCTCCAGACCCAGCCTGGCTCTGCAGCTACTCTCTCCTCCAGGGCCTCTTCTCAGACCCCAGCTGGCCTACAGGGGACCCTCAATAGTCAACAAAGCCTTTGCTGATGGCCTGGAGTCAAGGACTGTGTGGCTGCTGTGGAGGCAAACCCATGAGGCCTCGGATTCACTAGGAACTGAGCCAGCAAGCTGAAACTTCTGCCAGGCTCTCAGTGCCCTTCATCCAGGCCAACCACTCCATGTCCATCATCCCTCACTCCAAAGAGAGCAGCCTAGACAATGCTCCGCCCACTTAAGATTCCGCCCCTCAAAAGAAACATAGTATTCACTGAGCTCTTCTGCCACAGCACAGTGTGCTATGAGATACCCTTCACAGATGCAATTTATACACATTTGGGAAGGAGAGAGTGGAGGGTTTCATGACACAAAGCCTTGAGACTATTTGGCCTTTGCTGAAGCCTGTGGGGTGCCTGTAAAGAGACTCAGTAATCCCAAGGACCAAACTTGTCACCCCAAAGACAAACTTTGTAGGGGTATCTAGCCAGGCCCAGGATCTGTCTGAGGGGCCCTCAAATTAGGGACTTATCTCCCTACTCCCCAGGCCTCATCTGTTGAGAATTCGACCTGTATCACATCCAACTCCCCATGTCTGTCCTCCTCTGCTCCCAGCCCTCATCCCGACCTCCCTCTCTTCCTACCTTCGCTAAGAGCTGGAATGCGGTTGGCTCCTCCAGATTCTTGAGAGGCTAATGTTCAGGAAAGCCTGCTAAATCATTCCAACAGTGACTGGCTTCAGTGACCCTAGAGTCTCCAAGCTGTGCTGTGCACCTTGTCAAACAGCTTGCTCCAAGTATTTCTGGAGCCTTCTCATACTGTGAGAGCACCCCCCCCCAACACACACACACACACACTCTTGTTGAGCAGAGGTTACTCACAGCCATCAGGTCATAGAGCCACAGAAGTGTGGGTTAGTTCTCCAGAAGCAAACACTGAAAGGAAGATTGGAATGAAGGTGATTTAAGAGTTCTGGGGCCAGAAGGGAGAGGGTAGAATGAGGTGGGATATTGAGCAAAGTCCCAGGAGGGTAACTTTGGCTCAGTCCTACAGGGGGGCATTGAGGGTAGTGTAGACCACCCTGCAGGATCACCCTGCATGGGGAGCAGGGGAGCCCCTCGGTCACTGGTAAAGGTGCCTCTGCCTCACATCGATTCCCAGGCCCTTGCCTGAGCTCGGTCTCTGGTACAGGTGGAACGCAGCTTATTGGGTTGAAAGCACTTGAGCTGGTAGGCAGACATGCCCCAGAGCACGTGGGCAGGCACTGACAGCGTCGGCTATGGCCTCTCTCTAGTCACATCTCAATACAAATTCAACATCTGAGGCCTGCCAGGCTGTCACACTTTCCTGACACATTCTGGCCACCACCGTAGGTCATCTCGCATCCTAGGGGCAGAGGGCCTTGTTGCTCCATAGCCTGTCCTCTGGTGTCTGCTCAGCCAGCAGGTGAAGCAGCACTGGATGCCAAACCACTCCAGGTATCTTCTCCCAGCTCCTCTTCCCCGCCAAAGAAAGATTCAGCCCCTTAAGGAACTGTAAGTGTGTTGAGGCTAGAGTTTCCTGCTTTCTCACAGAGGATGATACAAATCCGTTCTACATGAAGGGTAGCAGGGGCCTGGGCATACCTCATGCCCCACAGAGCAGGCAGCCTCTAGGCAGGTGGAGGGGTCCATCATGGGCAAAACCGTCCTCTGACCCATCAACCGGGTGATTGGCGAATTCCCTTTGCCTCATGGGAGCTAAAACTTGCCTCTCTGCCCCAGCACCGAAGCTGTCCACCCACCTCCTTTCCCTTGGTGATACTCTTCTCTTCTTCCTGTCTCTAGGTTAAGTATTGTGGTGCAGGCTCCCCACATCCCTGTGAAGAAGAGTGGTGTCTTACCACAACTTGGGATCAAGGCACCGCTGGGCTCCCACTTAGTCACCAAGCAAAGACCCTGCTCGCCATCCCCCTCCTCACCATCCGTTTCCCACTTGCTCCTCATCAAGCAAGAAGGCTGGCTTCTCTTTGGCCTCGTTGGAGGCATTTCCTGCTCAGCCAGTCATGGAGGTCACAGTCAGTGTCCTCAGACAGGGGGTCTCCCATCCTTCCAGGTCTCCCTTGGGTAGAAGTTTGTTTGGCCTCTGGCTGCATGTTATTAACTGTCAGGGACCCTGACCAGTCCTCTCTCAGAAATGGATTTTCTTTTAGTGCTAAGCTGTCTCCTGACTACCCGGGGCCGCTAAATCCATTGTGAGACCCAGTCTCCAGTCTGCAACCCTTGCTCTGTGACTGGGTGAATTCATAAGAAACTTCTTCATAGTGTTAACAAGAGCAGCAGCTCAAATTGCTTTAAGTAAATGGGGAATGCACTGGTTCGTCAGTTGAGGAGGCACAAGAGCACTGAGCTTCAGACTCAGTTAGATCCAGGTGCTCAAACAAAGAGTTGGTAAACTTAGCCTGTAAGCTACATCTAGCCTGCCATCTATTTTATACAAAAGTGTTTATTGGAACAAAGCCATGCTTATTATTTATATATTGTCTGTTGTCACTTTCACTCTGAAACTGCAGTTGAGTAGGTTCAATAGAACTGAAAATATTTACTACTGGCCCTTTATAGAAAAGCTTTTCCAAGCCTTCGCTTAAACAAAGCATCAGGAATCAACCTTTATCTCTTTCTTGAAGGTTGGTATCACTATCCTTCACCCCTGGCCCCTAAACTACATAGACTGAGAGTGGCCGAGGTATGGTTCCCCAAGTGAAAATTGGGGTGTGGTCCCCAGGGGGAAGGATAAATGGCTTCCAAGTAGTCCAAAATAATAGATGTCTGCTCTCCAGGCTCTGATCTTGTTTTCTGTGTGGTATTACAACGAGCCACCATGGAGCATGTCCTTCAGCCTGTTGGCATACTAAGTGATACTGTCTTGGTGTGTCCCCTTGTTGTCAAGCCTAAAACAAGATCAATAAGTGGTCATGGCTCCATTGCAACTCTCATGATAGAATACAGTCAGCAGCAACATTCCCAGGGTGTTGTACAGATTAGAGCATCTGCGTACCAGCTCCACTGCCACTTTTGATTTGGATAGAGCATTCCATGCACATTTAATAAAGTCCTATGAACTCCCTTGGGCTGGGGAGTCCCTGTTGGGGAGTGGTCCTAGCCTTGCCAGTTACAATTCTGCTGGTAAAACGATTCTCAAAATCTCACAGTTTTTTGGTGAGGATGCATAAAATAGGATCCCCATATACTGAGAACCTCTCCCATTGCACTCCTGGCACAGATGACAGTGCTTCTGGGGTATCCGGGCACTGGAGGAACTGTGCCATTCAAGTTTTTACTGTCTGGTTTCAGAAGACAACAATCAAGGCACATCATTTCTAAGAGCATGCCACTGAGTCATCTCCAAATAGGCTGGTTGGTGAGCAGTGCTGTCCACATAATGCACTGGGCTCAGGTGTCCCATTTTATTTGGATGTCCTTCATCATCTTGGGCCAGAGGAACCATGCCCTAATTAACCCCAGCATCTGTTCCCTCCCTAAGGCCCAAAATCATCATACGTGGACCTCAGAGCCGTGGGACAGCCTTTTTGAAACAGTACCAACTGCTTCTATGGTCCATTTATGAAGCACACAGAATCCTGTGCAATACCCAATAGACAGGGCAATCTCTGTCATTCCTAGAGAAGGACATTCAGGCCATACGAGGAGTTCGGTTGCTCTCCCTGCTGAAAGGACCTCCTTCTTCTCCTTCACTATCAACCACTACTCACTTCCTAGTAAAGCTCTTTGCTGATTCCCCACCTCCATCTGGGGCAGGGAGGTAGATCTGGGTTATGTAATTCAAGGTTGTAAGTACAGCTTCTGAGGGTCGCCCCAGGCTGTCAGCCAAGCCTGTTTTCCAGACCAATTTGCCGTTCCAAATGGCCTACACTCCCTCATTAAAGATGGTTTCAGCGACCTGAGGACTTGACCTTCGTAACACAGCAGCTGCACCTTCAGAGTAGATGATAACAATGCTGGAATTACAAGCCACTGGAGCTTCCATTCAGCATGCCTCCTAATTTCCAATTCAGCTCTGGTAAGTGAGGTGGATAGCAGTCCACACCTGGAAGGTGTGGACTCCACACTCATATTCCTTAAATGTATTCTTGATAATCTACTTCAGCATTCAAAACTCGAGTCTGTTGATGGGATATTGGGCCTCACTGCCAAATGGGCCTTGATGAGCAAATGTCACAATTTTATTGTCTCCATTGGCCTAATATTACACCACTTTCTATTATTTTGTCCTAAGCCAAGGCCATTTGTCTGCCTGGCATCCTTTTCTTTGGGGAAATAACCCTCCTTAATTCCATGTGATTTAAGTGGCACTGATCCCTACTCTGTTCCCACTTCTCAGAGCCCAAAGGTGGGTTTGGGACATAAACCTGCAGATCATTCCATTTTTCTAGCCATAGTGATTAGTTCAGGGATGAGCACATGACCAAAGCGAGCCAACCTGGCTCTTCCCTGGGAGTTTTCTGTCGGACTTACCAAGAGAATGCTCTCTCATTCTCCAGGAGTACAAGCTGGGGCTACCTGTGGCCATTTCACTGTCCCCATGGAGGAAAAATTCTACAATAGAAGAGAATGAGGCCAACATTCTCTTGAAGCCAGCTGAAGCAGAGATAAGTAAAGATGAGAGATGGAGAGAGAGACAAAGAGATAACTTTGATCACCATTTGAGCCCTCGGACCCAACCATTTCTGAGTATCTACCCTTTGAGGAAATAAAATAAAAGCCCCCAATCTCTTATTTCATCTGTGTTTAAAATTGTAGTTGGAACCAGAGGTTTCAGTAACCATAAATAAGAAAGCTGGAGAGAATGAGAAATTATTGGCATAAAGGCTTTTGAGGCTGCAAAGCATTGGGCTGGATATAATTTTTTGTGTGGCAAAGATTAAGAGTAAGTTGAAAGGTAGAAGGGAAAGAGGGAGTGAGGGAGGAGGAGAGAGAATATTAACCATATAGAGTTAAGGTCTTATTTCAGACTTGTTCTGTCATATCTCGTCATGATGATATTGAGTAGTTTGTATGCAAGAAACTCTCCTATAATATTCTACTCTAACTATAATGGTTTATTGTTTTATAATCCCTAACCTTGAGTCTATGATGCTTGTTTATTGTAGAAAATTGTATTTACTCATTGTAAGTTTGTTATAGGAAATTGAACTTTCCATCAACCTTGTAATATTTAACCTGATGAGTATGACATCAGTGCTCTTGTTTTATTTAAATCAACCAGCAGTATAAGAGTGCTAGAGTTTATTGGCATTTGGAAAAAGTATTCGTAAGTTTTTTCTCCCTTGCAGAAGTTATCCAAGAAAAACAAATATTGATTATAGCAGAAAACATTAAAAGCACAATGGAGAATTTAAACTTTTCCTTCTACAGCCTGGACTTTTACATTGTCCTTTCTCTGCCATGTGCAGTGGAAGGAATCCTGACCAATACACCTTCCAAGGTAGAGCGGTGAGAGAGGCCAAGGCCAGGTGGATCAGCCGAATCGGCACAGGAGCACAGACTAGCTGATCCCTGGGGTTCTGAATACCCTCCCCTCTTTCAGGGCCTGTGGCTGCTACAGACATTTTAGAAGTCCTTGGGCACTAGCACTGACCTAACATTGATTCCTAGAGCTCCAAGGCGCCACTGGGGTCCACTAGTTAGAGTGAGAGTGTATGGAGTTGGGAGTCCACCTCACAGAAGGCCCAGGGAGGCCCCAACCCCATCCTACAGTCATTCTCATAGTTCCTGAAGGCATAGTTAGAACCCACAGCAGCAGCAGCTCCTGATCCCCACCCACTTCCCTGACCTGTCTGGATTAACAGTTTTTTTCATAGTAAGGATCTAGTATGAGCTGCTGGACTCTCCCTCTCCATCTAAGCATAATGAAAGATACACACTACCCCAAACAACTTGAAATATGTAGGATTAGTGATTCCCATCACATGCCAAATACTTCTCCAGTTCTTTTGGCCATAGCCAAAGAAGAACGGGCTTGGAGAGTGGCAGTGAGTATCATATATTTTTTAGTGATGACTGTTTGTAGCTCTTGCTCCAGATTGGATCAGAACATATGTGTCCACGCAGCTCCCTGTAAGGAGCTGCCTCCCCTCAGTGTTTCTGTGGCTGTCTGACTGAACCATCCATTTTCAACAATGACAGCCTCTGGCAGATCCAGAGCTAGGTATGACTGTGGCCTCCATCTTGTCTCTCTCATTCTTCTCATACCAGACGCCCTTTGGTCCTCAGTACACTCGTTACTGCTCCTCAGATGCCACAGTGCAATACATTAGCTCAGTGGGATGGTGGGGTCTGGCCACTGCTGACACCATCTTTGGCCAATACTTCTGGGTGGTTTTCACTCCGATACTACATTCTAAACGCGGAAGGGAGGGAAAAGCACAGTTTACTATAAACAACTATACTATTAGCCAGAAAAACACACACCTAAAGCACAGAAAAATGTACGAAATCAATGTTGACTTCTGGCTTGAGTTTTGCTTCCAACCAGTATGAAGAGTATGCAAAGAAGTATTTTCAGGATTGGCTGAACCCTTACAGTGCCTTTTCATACAGGCTCTCACTGCACCCCAAATGACCTCCCTCTCGACATTGAGAGGACAAAAACCCCTCTCGAACCCTCTTGTTCTGTTCTTTGTCTTCACCAGTTTGCGTCCTATAAACCCTTTCCTTCCTGCCTTCAGGAGCCTGCCTCCTTGGACTCTGGTACAAGCCTGACAGCTGTCAGTTGTTCAGTTCTGTGTTTTCACTCTAGACGAAAAGGAGTGAGAATGAGGAATGGGGTCCTTGGTTGGTAGAATATCTACAAGACACAGTTTTCACACTACCGATATCAGTCTCCTCTTGGCACCTGGCCTGTGTGTTATTATGCAGAAAGAGCTGTTGTCTCCTCGGTTAGGTGTCACATGGCCATATGCCCCTTTTGTCACTTTGGTCTTTATATGTCCCATGCTTCAGGAAGGCAGATACGGGCTCAGAGGGGAACTTGTACCACCACAGTTGTCAGTTTTATCTCAGAGTGGTTTCCACAATTTTCCCCTGACTTTGAGATGAGACTCCAAATTTCCTCACAGCTCAGGCCTGATCAATCCTCACTGCTTTGACTCCTGGGCATGTCATGTGATACAGTGTGGATGGGTGTGGGGAAAATCTGTAAATCTGCACATTTGGCAGTCCCAGTGAGGTTGTACTCTGGAATCTGCGATGAATGGTTTAATCCACGATGCAGCCAAGTATTCCATTAGGTGAAACATTCCAGAAGATCCAGCCTTTAATCTCACATGACTGGATCTTCTTGAGCCACTGCTTCTGCCACCCTCTATTGGGTTTGAAATCAGTCTCTACACACCACGAAATCCCCCCAAATATAAACCCAACTCCCATGTGACCGGAAGTTTCTTGGAGAGCTGGAAGAGGTTACATGACCTTCTGCACAGCAGACTCCCCTCAGATCCATGCTCCTTCAGCACCTCTCCCTGAGACAGAACCCACACTCTCCCCCTTTCTCTCCCTATCCACAGCACTCAGCCTCTCTGCCAAGCTGGCTCTGGCCATTTCCTGTTTTATATATCAAAATCCTGCCAGCCTGAGTATACAAATCAGCAGCAGAGAGGCCAGCCAAAGGGTGCTTTGTAAAACAAAAGCCCAGTCATTAGCTAAACAGCTAAACTAACCAAATATTGTCTTTTGAGTGGCCTGTGATAGGCCTCAGTTTATCCCAACCACTCCCTGTGCAAAAGTTAGAAAAAGCTAAAACATGTTTATGTCAAATCTTGTCTCGTTTTTTAAAGTGAAATTTCACAGCTATCCCCACCCACTTTTCTGCCCCTGTTCTAAATGTGTGAAGTTATGAAAGTAGATTGAAAATTCTTCCCCTGCCAAGGCTGGGACAGAATCACTCTTTCACCAACATTCCAAATTCCAAACATTTGTTTTTACTAAACTACCCTCTAGTCTAGCACTACCCAATAGAACTTTCTGCAATGATGGAATGTTCTCTAGATAACACTGTCCAGTGTGGTAGCCACTACTAGCCCATGTGGCTATGGAGCACTTGGAATGTGGCAAGGGTAGCTGAGGAACTAAATTTTCAAAATTATTTAATTTTAATTATTTTATTGGGCATACATATTGGGCAGCACAACTCTAGCCTAATTCCACCGACAATGAGAGACATTATATAAAAGTGTCAGAAAACCCTCAAAATTAAATTGACTATAGGATAGTAAGCAGGATATTGACTAGTTCATATATTGTTCTCTTACTAGGAAAAAAATTTTTTCAGGTCTAAGGACCTGAAACAGCAAAGCTTCTCTTAAACAACTGGTTAGTTTTGTTTTGGTTTGAATCTTTAAAAAACCATAATTACATGCTCAATTATTTTTCCTTTTTCCTTTGGTATCAGGAAGCTCAGCCAAATTTAGAGCCCACCTCTACCATGTGTACCCTTGGACACTAGCATGGCCCTCAGTTCCATTTATCTTTTTCCTATCCTGTTCTCCTTTGTGTGTGTGTGTGTGTGTGTGTGTGTGTGTGTGTGTGTGTGTGTGTAGCATTCAATGATTTTTAGTAAATTTACAACAGAAAGAATCCTTGTGCTCATTTCTAGTCACTCCACATTCCCACAGGAAACCACTAATCTACTTTCTGTTCCTGTAGATTTGCTTTCTCAGGACATTTTACATAAATGGAATCATACAAATAAGATCTTTTGTGTTTGGCTTCTTTCACTGAGCATAATGTTTTTGAAGTTCATCTGTAGACTCTATCAGTACTTTATTCCTTTTTATTGCCAAATAGTATTCTACTATATGGTATACTACATTTTGTTTATCCATTCACCAGTTGATAAACATTTGAGTTGCTTCTACTTTTCGGCTATTATGAATACTGCTGCTATGAACTTTCACATATAAGTCCTTCTGTAGACATATGTTTTCATTTCTCTTGGGCAGATACCTAGAAGTGAAATTGCTGGGTCATGTGGTAAATTTATGTTAAGAATCTGCCAAATTGTTTTCCCAAGTGCTGCACCATTTCACATTCCCACAAGCAATGTATGAAGGGCTCCAATTTCTCTACATCCTCATCAACACTTGTTACTGCCTGTCTTTTTTATTATAGCCATTCTAGTGGATATATAGTGGTATCTCGTTGTGGTTTAATCCTCATTTCTCTAAGGACAAATGATGAGCATCTTTTCATGTGCTTATTGGCCATTCATATATTGTCTTTGGTGAAATGTCTATTCAATTATTTTGCCCATTTTTAAATTGAATTATGTATCTTCTTATTGAGTTATAAGAGTTCTTTATATATTCTGGATACAAATCCTTTTTATCAGACACAAGATTTATAAATATTTTCTCCTACTCTGTGACTTATTTTCACTTTCTTAGTGGTGTTTTTTTAATTGAAACTTTTAATTTTTATGAAGTCCACTTTATCATTTTTTCTTATATTACTTATACTTTGGTGTCATGTCTAAGAACTTGTCCTAACCCAAGGTCATGAAGATTTACACCTATGTTTTCTTCTAAGAGTTTTAAAGTTTAAGCTTTTCCATTTAGATCTACAGCCTATTTTGAATTAATTTTTGAATACAGCATGGAGTAAGACTCTAAATTAATATTTTTGCACGTGGATATCCAGTTGTACCAAAACCATCTGTTGAAAAAATTATTTTTCCCCATTGAATTGCCTTGGCACCTTTGTCAAAAATCAATTGACCATAAACGTAAGGGTTTATTTCTGGACTCTCAATTCTGTCCCATTGATTCGTATATTTATCCTTCTGCCTTGAAGACACTGTCTTGATTGCTGTCCTTGTTTTTGCTTTCTTCTCAGTTTCTTCACACACTTACCTTTAAATTTACTTAACTGAGAGAATAGCTCATCTCCTTTCTTTCCCCAAATTAGCTCTTGGCAAGAATGTACCTGAGGCTTCCTAAAATCAAGTCATCAAAGCCTCTCTTGTGAGAATCATTGAGAAGTCATTAAAGGGACTACGACCATATTCTTATTCAAACAAATCCCAAAGGGGATCAAGAAAGGAACAGACATTCTACCCTTGCCACAATAATCGGATTTACTGATTCCCAGGGAAAAGGAAAGAATCACTGTTAATTATGAGGCAGTTGAGGAATTATTTTCTTTCTCAATATGGCTTTAGAATGTACTACACCTAAGACGTAATGTCTGTCTTTGAGCTGTAGGTACAAATGTATTTGTTTAGTAGTTTCTATATTTAGGGAAACCAGAATGGATACTGAATATCGAAAAGAATCTCTTAAAGAAAAGAAACCTACCTTGAAGGATAGGATGTAAAATGCCAACACCCTTCCCCACAAAAATGATCTTTGGGAGGAGGCACCAATTCGAACATTACTGATTAACCTGATGAGCCCTACAGACATAACTCATGGAGTTGAGGGACCAAATGGGGGAAGGAAAGGGATCCAGGGAGATAGACCTCATCTTGGTGAGAAAAGAGAGAATTTCTGAAAGTAGGTTTCAAGGGGGCATTGATGAAGAATACAGTCCAGAGAGAAGCTATCTAATGGAGGGCAAGAGAAGGAAGTTAGCATTTGACTGACTCTTGAGATACCTTTCTCTTTTCTCTCTGGGAAAATCCTAGTTATTACCTCGCTGTAATTTTCTCTTTCTGCATTCTAATTCCTTTTTTAAGCTGCCCTACTCTTCTTTAAAGCAAGTCACATATGGCAGCTAAACTTCATATGATGGCCTTAGGGGGGAATAAAAATGTGCCATGGTAAAAGGGCAAGGGGCCTGCTCCACCACCCCGACGTCTCTACTGGGGTTCATGGGGAGGAAGCAAAGTTTTCTTGAGGTATCTACATCCTAAGCTGTAGGTGGTGACCAGCATTATGAGATGCGATCCTCTGCAGAACTCAGAACGTTTAAAATGGTGGCCTCGCTTCCAATTGAACAACTCAGGGGAGGTCTAAAACTAAACCTTCTACTTTTCTGTTTATGTTAAATGAAACCCACCTCTGAAAGGTGAATTGGGGATAGGTGAACATCTGTATAATATTTTTAAATATACTCATTTATTCACAAATATGTAGAGAGCCCTACTATGCACCAGGCATCTTGTATTACACATTCTTTTATAAATCCTTTCTCGGAGAAAATAAGGTAGAGAAGGAGAGGGAAAAGCACTCAATAAATCTTGGTTGAATGAAGGAATTGCAAGAGCCAGATGGTATGAGCCTTAAATGAGCAGGAATTTTTCCATAAGGCTGAAGGAATAATGATCTGGGAGTGGCTTTTGAGAGCCGGGAAGGCACTGCTCCTCCTCCTCCCTCTGTGGTTATGGAGAATGGCGGCTTCTTGGGAGACACTTAATGGGTCCTCTGTTAGGCAGGAATTGGAGAAAGGACCTCTGAAAGGGCTGAAGGCTTCTGGAGGGCAACATGGGAAAGTCGGGGAGGAAGCAGTGGGAAGTTGGATCAGGGGAGAGGAAGTGCAGAAAGTTGATGGATGATGAATCGGGCTCTCATTCAGACAGTAGTTGAGGATTACCAGGGTATGGGGCCCAGTGGGATTAGTTTTTAAATGATCCTCCATGCCTGCGCTATTAGAGGCTTAATTATGCTAATTCTAATAATCATCAAATAGCTCCTATTTTCAAGAACTTGAGATGTAAAGCTCTGGTTAAAGCTCTTTACAAACACAGTTTCATGTCATGTTTATAGTGCTGCAGTAAGTAGTATCCCCCTTTTACAGAAGAGGAAACTAAGGCTTAGAGAAGTAATTTGTCCAAGACCAGACAGCTAATAAGTGTCATGGGTGTAATTCAGTCCAGGTCTGTATGTCCCCCAATGCCAGGCTGCCCCCAGCAGCTGGCCTGTCCTGACTGGGGCCGGTTCAGCCTGTGGCATCAGTGATTTTGGTAGCATGTTGGGGAGTCCTTGGAAACCGAGAGGCACCCATGATATATACTTATGCAGCTCCAAGTCTCTAGCTAGAAGCCCCTAAAACACTTCTGAATCCCATTGCCCACATTGCCTGGAATCCCCGTGGACTCCACCCACATTTCCCACAGGGCTGGGGTCCCAGAGAGATATATACGTATACATAGTTCTATGTGGAAGAAACAGGGCTCTGTAAGCATGTCTATCAGACAAGTCTGATCTAGACGAAGGGTCAGGGAAGACTGCCCCAAGGAAGTGATGCTTGAGCCAAAAGTGAAGAAAGCTAAAAGGTGAAGTGGGTGGGGTGGGAAAGTCTTTTGAAAGAATGTGCAAAGGCCTGGTGGTTGGGGTGGGTGTAGGGGCACATGTGTGTTTGAGGAATTAAAAGGAAGCCAGCACAGCTGGAGGGAACCAAGCTGGGGGAACCAAGCTGGAAGTTAGGAAAGGAGAAGGCATTTAGTACTTGTTAAGGAGTAGGGTCTTTATCTCAGGAGGAATGGGAAGCCATTAGAGGTTTTAAAGGGAGAGTGACAGGATAAAACTGGAGATGGACAGAGCAAATACACTAAGATCAATTAGGAGGCACTGCAGGAGTCCAGATAAGAGGTAAAGATAGCTTGGACCAGCAAGGTATCAGTAGAGATGAAAAGAAGGGGGATAGATTAGAGAGATGCTTTGGAGGTAAAATTAACAGGATTTGATGATGGTTCCTGGGATTCTGGCTTGCCTATTATATGGCAAATTCACTAAGACAGAACATTGGAAAGGTGTCAGAGGATCATGAGTTATGTCTTGCACATGCTGGGGTAGAGGTCTCTTTGAGACATCAGGTTAGAAGTATTTACTAGGTAGTGGGCTAGGCTTCCATTGGTCAGGGGCTTAGATAAAAAGTTCTCCAGGCTAGAGACATAAAGATGTGAATCATTACCAAATAGACGGTAATCAAAGCTGTAGCCATGGATGAGATCAGCAAGGAGAGAGTCCACAATGAGAAGGGGCAAAGGCCTAGGAGTGGGCCTTGAGGAGCATGATGGGTTAGTGGATGAATGGAGGAGGATGACCCTGCAAAGGAGACTGAGAAGGAGACCAAGGAGTTAAGAGACAAATGAGGAGAAGATGGTGCCAAGGAAGTCAAAGAAGCTATTGTTTTAAAAATGCAGTAATCAAGAAATCTAAAAGGTGAATACTGAAAAAAATGCCCACCCAATTTTGAGACATGAACATCATAGCTCAAATGTCATGCTTCAGAAGAGTTGTAGGAGGTGAAAGGCAAATTTGACCGACTGTTGAAGTGAATAGGAATGCCATAATGGCCAACAGTGGGGAGAGGGAGCTGGAGTTAAGGTTGCAGGGAGCAGGTTGATGGGAAGAATCCAGTTGAAAGGTGAGATCAAGTGCTCAGAGAGAGAAGGGATAAATGGATAGAGTGAGGTGCCCGAGAAGCAGGTGGGGCTGGGAAATCAAGGATGGGCAGGAGCACTGGCCTGAGGTAAGAGGAAGGGTGCTTTTTCTAATGCGTCAGGAGAGAGAGCAGATGTGGGGGATGTGGGGGAGTTCCTGCTTTAGCCGTCTGTATAAAGGAGGAGGCAAGCCCACATCTGCCAGCGAGGAAATGGAGGCTTAAGGAGGATGGGGAAGGTTAGAAATAGCCATTGCAGAGAGCGGGGTTCCAAGCTGACTAGAGAAATGAGTCCAAGGCCCAATTACAGTCAGTGGCTATGATTTATGGGAACATCAATCTGACCTGTGGAGTCACTTGGCTGCTTGAGCACAGCACAAGAAGGAAGATAAGGAGGACTCATCCGGAGCTGGGGATTTGCCAGACAGATATGATCAAAAGGCAGAGAGGCAAAGGGGCTTGGGATATTGACAAGCGAATTATTAAAATGTTGGGCCTTGGCATCTAAGTTGGACAAGAAAAGAGGAGGAAGGAGAGAGCTGATACACTAGGAGAACACAAAGAGGTCAACAGGGAAGAGGTGCGATGAGACCAAACAGTTATCTGGAGGTTGCGGGAGTAAGATGGGAGCAGTGGGGTGCAGTGTGTGATGGTGAGGATGGGTGGCCCAAGCAGCCTGTAGGAGACGACCACGTGATTTGGAGCTCAAGGAGCTGGCCTGCATGCACTGGTACTGAAGTAAGCCAGGCAGGTGGTAGGAAGCAGCAAGGGCCACTGACAAGTCCACTAAGCTGAAAACAGAGGCACAGCCATTGGATTTGACAAAACGAGGGTGAATGGTTATTATGTCAAGAGCAATTTCGGTGGAGTGTTGGTCCCAAAAGCCGGGTTGTAGTGGGCCGAATGTTAGCAGAAGATGGAAGAGTGGAGGCTTCATGTAAATGCAGCTCTTGGGTTTGTTGTGAGGAGAGCAGAGAAATGCTCAATCTCTCCCACTCTGGGGGATGGGGGTGGGGTCAAGGAAGCAGATTATTTTTTTAGGATGGGAGAGACTTAAGCACAACTACAAGCAGATGGGAATAATATAGCAAAGAGGAAGGGAAGGGAGAGGGGAGAGAAGCAAAGTGCTCGAGGAGCCAAAGCACCCTGAGCACAAGTGGGGACCGGCCCTGCTATGTGGGGCATGTCCTCCTCGGAACCAAGAGGGAGACAGAGGAAGGCATAGATGTGGATGGGTTTGTGGGTTTGGCAGTTGGGGGAGGGGGAGGGAGTCCTCCCTTTACGGCTTCTGTTTTCTCAGAGAGGCTTGAGGTGAAGTCGCCAGCAGGGTTCTATTGAGCAGTTAACTCCTGTCTCATCTCCCCTCATAGTGAGTCATCAGGAAGGAATGAAAGGCCTTAGCTGGGCTTTTGTGTTCCAAGGCCTGGTCCTTTTTTCTCCCACCCCACACCTGAGAAGGTAAACAAACTGTTTTGCAGTTCTGGTGTCAGAATGCCACTCTGTCTTAGGGAGTTGCTTCTGCCACAAGGGAGAGAGGAGCAGGACAGGTACTCTCCATCCAGCCTGACATGGCCCCCAGGAAAGCGTGTGTTACTGCAAAAGCCAAGGACTAAGAGGCGAACTGCTGCCAGTCTACAGGAGAGGCCCACCTGAGAGAGCCTGCAATAGAGGGAGTGTTAGGTCCCCATCCCAAGGACTAGGCTGGAAAAGTAAGGTCCTGCAGATGGGGAACAAATAATTGACGCCCCACGGCAGCGATGGCTAATGTCTGCAACAGCAGTAGTAGCCCGAAAAAAAGGCCTTAGCCTTTGACTGCAAGGCTGTGGAGCACAGACTGACCACCTTTGGGGCCGTGCAAGCCTCTGGAGTTCTTGGATGATTGGAGGGAGGTGACAGAGGGCTGGGAGTGATATGGAATTCTTGCTGATCTGGTTTGGGTAGGGACTCAAGCTGAATTTAATTTGATTTAGACCAACTAAGAGATGTATTTACATCACGAGTTTGAGCAGAGTGTCCAGTGGGCCCAGGACCTGGACAAAGGGTGAACAGTGACGGGGAGGTGACATCTGGTTCTTCCCTCGCCCTGCACCCTGGGGCTGGAATACGGCAGACACACAGAACAAACACGTGGTACCACTTGGCCTTCACAGATGAGCACAAGGACGTCCCTCCCCGCCAGGCCCGGGAGCAAGGCGGCAGGTCGGTCCCACATGGACCCCGTGCTCAGAGTTTGGCAGTCTGAATAGAGCCTTGGCTCCATTCCTTCTTTCCACTCACAGGCCTGGCCACCTGAGGTTCCTGTCCGTGTGGCCTCAGGGCCTGGGCCTCGAGTTTTTTACCTCAGCCTTGTGCCCAGTTCCAGGTGTTAGGCAAGCTGAGACCTGGGCAGGCTGCTCACAGGCATTCTCATACTCTGTCAAGCAAACACTTGACCATGGGTGGTACTGAAAGGTGAGTGAGCAGGAACTAGAGACCGATGGGTCGAGATTCTGAGACCCCTTGTGTCCCTGTGGGGGTTGAAGCAAGAGCCCAGTCAGCACAGCGATGAGTGGGTCTGCCAACTTTAACCACAGGAGTGTAAGGTCCCTGGCCCACTGGCCACCTAAGTATTGTGCTGGGCAGAGGGAACTGGACTGCCAGAGCTGCAGACCTACTGAAAGTCCGGGCTAGCAGGCACGCAGGTCAGGAATCACCACAGCCCCTCTTCAGCGCATGCCAGGCCTACAGAAGCCCCACGTGTGTTTAAGCTCTGAGGCTTGGTCTCAGGGGCTTTTTGCCCACCTAGTCACTTATATCTGATGGGTCCCTGAGCAAAAAGGGGAAGATCTACTTGTTGTTTCTTTAGCAAATATGTGTCGAGCACCTATTGTGTGTCAGATCTCCATGCTGGCCACTGGGATATGGCAGTGAACAAGGCAAGTTCATCCCTCCTGCCCTCAAGGAACCCACAGCCTGTGGGGTGGGGGGACAGACACAGGTAGGTGGTGGTGATACCTAGTGCTTAGAGCTTCAGCAGGTAAGCCCCCAACCCAGCCAAGGATTATAGATGGCTCCCTGGAGGAGGTGATGGTTCTAATAAACAGGCACCATTGTTTCCAAGGTACCGAAAGCAACTCAAGATAGAGCAAGTCTTAAGAGATGTTTTTCTATGACTACATGCAAAAGATTTTAGGACCGACTTGGTTCTGTGTGGTCCGAAACCCAAAGGTCAGAAACACTTTGTTTCTCATCCTTTCCCTCCCTTCCCTCCCCTTCCTCTTTCCTTCTCCCCCTCCGCCCCTTCCTCCATCTGATGTGTCCCTCACGAGCCACACGGTCTCTAGTCTCTTTCTGTTTTGCAGGACTGGTTTGCAGGACTGGGGACTGATCGAATGGGAATGCAGGAGAGAAGATATTTTCTGACCCAGTGAGTGGGGATGCCATCGCCTGAGATGGGGACTACTGAAGACCAGCAGATCTGGGGCGGGACAGTGAATTCAGTTTACCTGAAGGGCATGCAGGGAGTGGTATGGAGAAGGTTCTAGGTTATGTGCGTCTGAGCTCAGAAGAGAGGCCCAGGCTGGAGACAGAGATTTGGAAATCATCAGTCAGTATATGGTTGATGGTGGTCAAGATGTGACAAGGAGAAGCGACAGAGGAAGAGAAGGAACAGGCTATGATAGACCCCAGGAGGAAGAGGAGATGGTAAAGGAGATTGAGGAAGGGTGGTCAGTGAGACCATGGAATCCAGACCATGGAAGCCAAGGGGAAGAATTGTTTTCACCAGGCAACAATGAGCAGGTGTAATTGACTGAAAAGTATACTTTTTTAATTTAGAGGGGAAAAAGCCCCCAAACAAAAACTCCCTCCCTAAATTCTGAAACACTGGCAAAAATGTCTAAAGATGAATAAAACTTTCAATACTTCCCCCACAGTACATCAGAATTACCAAGGGGTAAAAAACCACCGAATGCGAATATTCATTTTTGATCTGTTTGTCTTCAGGATCTAAATGTTTGCCCAGAATCTCTGGAGTCAGGCCCATCCCCTTCTCACACACCAGGGGGCGCACACACACTGTTTCGGAATCCAAGTACTGGGTAAAAGCAGGCAGCGAATTAGGTGATAACCAGAACTTGACCCCTCAGACTGCACATTATACTGTCATCCCTGAATCCAGGTGCTTCAACGATCCCAAAATGTTGTATATTTCTCACCTGATCCCCAAACTCAACAGAGATACCAGAGAGACCCCAGTGAAGATGAGAGACCCCACAGGGGTCCTCACCTTACCTAGGGCAGCAGGGGATAGGTTCTCCATCTTTCATAAGGGAGGCAGGCAGGAAAGGGCTGGTGTGGCTCTGGCTGACTCTTAAGTGGTAGTGGTATGGACTGGGAGGGTGGGTCTGAAGCTGGGGACTTTGGTGCCAACGTGGGATTCTGGGTTTGGAGCCCACCAAGTCCCTGTGTGTTACGGCTTGGAATAAATCTTCATGTAAGTTATTGGTTCGGCCCAGAAATTTATAGGGTCAGCATATAAGTTTGGCATGAGGAGTCAGAAACTCAATACCACGGTTTATATTGGGTTTGGGAGACATTATCAAGTCTCAAACTCAGAGGCCCATTCAAGACTTGATTCAGGTCCACATTTGATATTTATATAAATATTGGGGTGTTGGTCAGCCTTGAGTTAGAGTTGACATCAGGTCAGAGAAGTAGAGGGTGAGTATGGAAATGAAGTGGATTTGTGTGGAGTTTCTGAAAAATCAATCTCATTATTACAGTTGGGTCAAGTTAGGGTCCTCAATGGCCCCAAGGATGAGTAGGGTTTGCGGTTAGTATTTGTGTTACGTCCTTTTCTGGTGACCTAATCCTGATTCGGGAATTGAGAATCTCAATTCAGAAAGTGTGTTGGTGTTGACCTGGGATTGGGAGTACAGGATTGGAGTTTTATGTAAAGTTTGGGGCTCAGAAGATAGAGTACTGGAGCCCATAACAAGGTAACTATTGGACTTCAGGGATTATATAGGGATCTGGGGCTCAGTATTGGTACTGGGGTCCATTTAAGGACCAAGTGGGTGCTAGTATCATTGATAAAGGGATTTAGAGTCAGAATTGGTATTTGGGATCAATTGGGGCTTCAGATTTAAATTACTACCTGAGCCAATTTCGGGTCAGATTTAAGAGTTTGAACTCAACCTTGAGTTTTGGGGTGGGTTTGGGCTCAATATTAGGTTCAGATATGTATGAGGAGGAACTAGGGTCCTAGGGTACTATCAGGTTCATATTAGGATTGGAAACCACTAATAGTATCTGGACTTCGTATGAGAGTTTGGGTCTGTCCATGCTTATTATTGGGGTTCTGGTTCAGCATTAGGAGTTCCACTCGGTTTGGACTCGAGGTTGAGTTGTGGCCTCACAGGGCCTACTTGGCTCCTTGGCTGTTGAGCTAGAGTGCACGAGGGGAGGGGCGGCGCCGGGGACGCGCACGGCAGGGGC
>NW_011888916.1:426750-519379 GCF_000151845.1 Pteropus vampyrus
CGCCGCCGGCTGGCCGGCTTTTCGCCGCCTTCCCGTTCCTCGCCCGGCCTCCCGGCCGCACCTGAGCCGCAGCCTGTGCCCCCTCCCCCAGTGCAAAGTTTCCCTTTTGCATTTGTGCTCCCCCTCCTCGGTCCCGCCCCGTCTCCCCCCTCTGGCGCGGACGCGCTCCGGGGGCGGCCCTCCACCTCCCACCACCACCCCAGCCCCGGGCGGGCTCGGGCCGCGCCCCCCGCCCCCACCGCACAGGCGCCCCCTCCCAGCCGGCAGGGGATCCGCAGCCGGCGAACCCCAGTCTCGTTCGCCGCCACGGCGCACGTGCGGTCCCGGAGTGCGCCGGGCGTGAGTTTGGAACCCCATCCCCCCCAGTCGCCAGCGCTAGCTGGGGAGGGGCCGGAGTGGACTGTACCCACCCCCACGCCCGTACGACGACCCGAAGGCCCTGGAGCAATGTGTCCCGGAAGGACGTGTCCACTCGGACCCGCTCCAGAAAGTTCACTCAGTCGTCGCCCCGCGTCCCGTCCCGTTTTGGTGCCCTGGTCCTCATCGCGGTGCCCACGTTTCTGTCTCAGCTTCTTTCTCTCTTTCGTTCTGTGTCTCGGTCTCTATCTCTGCCCTTCAACGTCTCTGTATCGCCGTCTCCCTGTGTCACTGCCTCCCAGCCTCTCCTGCACCCCCAACCGGCCCGGCAATCCCGGGGTCTCTCCGCTGTCCCTCCCCCATCTCTGAGTTTTTCTCCTTGGGTCTCTCAGTCGTGTCTCTCACTAGTCTCTTAATGTCTCTCCCACTGACCCAAGTCTCTGCCTCCTTCTGCAAGGCCCCCTCCCCAGTTCAATGGAATGCTGCCCCTCTGGTTCTTCCACCCCGGGGTGGGGGAGGGGCTGGCTTTTCTCCCCATTTAACATGCCCCCTCCCCTAGTACAGGGCCCCCGAGTTGGGGCAGGTTGGAGGGTGGGAGCCCTGTCTCTCTCCGAGCTGTGAAATGGAAAGGAGGCTGCCAGTGTGAGGGGATCCTCTGGATTCCCCAGGGGATAGTGAGGCACAGCGAGAGAGGCTGGACTGCTGAGTGGGGGGGGGAAAGACTCCACTTTGGCTTTGGAACAGACAAGGGCTGGGATCCAGAGTGACCTGGAGCCGAATCTGGCCAAAGAATCTAGGAAAGTGCATTGGGGTGGGAGGCCTGGAAAAGGAGCCAGAGTGATGATTCCAGGGGACTTCTCCAGGGTGAGGGATTCCCTGAGAAGGGAAAGGATCTGCTGAGGGATCCTTTGGGAGGTAGCAGGGATCTAATGGGCTCCAGAGGAGGGTTCTGACAGGAAATCTCAGGAAATTCTATGCTTGGCTCCTTATTAACTCTCGCTTCAGGGAGCAAGAAATCCCTGTTTTTCACTGATTATATGAATGAGCCTAGGGCTTCAAGAAGGAGCAGGTGTAACTCCTCAAGCACAGCCCCCCACATCTGCAGCCCCAGGCCACACACACCTCCTCCTTCCCATACCCAGGTCACCCACCCACATCCACTTACCTTCCTGCCCTCGCACTTGCACACTTGGGCCTTCTCAACAGCCAGAGCTCAGAAATTTGCTGTGTTTGCATAGCGTGCACCTCTTCTATGCTTGTGCTCTCACAGCGCCCCTGTGCACATCCAAGGAGGGGTGTGTGCACACTCACAGTCTTGTGCATTCTTGTTCACATTTTCTTGTACATTTTTGCTTGCGCAGTGTCCCCCTTACCAAATGTCTCTGCAGTTGTGTTTTCTTTTCCACTGCTCTTTCTCTTCCCTCTTTCTTCTTTCCTTTAACAAGGGAATTGTTTTAACATAATTCCTTCCTTCCTCCCTTTCTTCTTCCCTGCACCTCCCAAGCTCTCTTTTCAGCCTTGTGCACCCTGCAAGGGTAGATGTGGTGTGCAGGGCTTCTGAGAGAGGAGGCTAGATTTGGGTGCTGGTGAAACAGTTTGGGCAGGGGGCTGCAGTAAGAGGAGACTGAGTCTGCTGAAACTTTTCTTGGAAATGGCGTTGATATGCAACAAAACGCTGCCCTTGGCAATCCGTGCTACTTCCACTCTCTCCCATCGCCCTAACTGGGAGTCTGGGCTTGAGGTCCCTCAGTCAGGGGAAGTTAGGACCCAGAACTCCTCTATAGAGCCTATGACACACACTGCAGCTCCTCTACTTCCCAGCTGGAGACCTTGAGGAGATCCTTTCCTCCCTGAGGCTCAGTTTGACCCCCTTTAAAATGGGGCAGCTAATCCAACCCTGGTCAGGTGCCAGGGCTGTTGTGAGAATCCAAGGGAACTGTGTGGCAGTGCATCAGCATCAGTGGTAGCCACTTCCCACGTGACTGACACTGCTGTGTGCTTGGACCAAGCTCGCAGCCAGGGCCTTGCCCTTGAGAAGCTCATGGTCCCTGGGGGGACAGATTGCATCATGGGAATGCACAGCAATTCAGTAACCTCTTATTGATTGCTGACTGTGTGCCAGACTCTGGGCTAGGCACTTGCAGCCAGGCCGCCTTGCTTCCAGTGGACTGACAGCTGTGTAGAAGAGGCAGCATCAGCTCACTTAAAGCAGCTGTAATTCTGAGCTGAGGTTAGAATGTTGGGAGTGTTCAATGTGATAAGGCAGGGGAGAGTCAGAGGTCAAGGTGAGATAGTCCCAGAGGAAACGAAGAAGGGGCTATCTCAATTGGGTTTTGAAGGATGAATAGGAGTTTGCCAGTTTAAGAAAGGGCACTCCAGGCAGAAAAACAATATGAGTGAAGATTCAGAGGTCTTGTCACTTGTGGAGTATTCAGAGATATAGCAGATCACAGAGGGCCTTGAATGTCCTGTTAAGTAGTTATAATTTTACTCTGAGAACACAGAAGGGAGACACCAAAGAATTAAAGCTTGGGGTGTGGAGTGTGTTATGATCAGATTTATGTTTCTAAAAGGGGACTCTGGCTGTAGGAAGTGGATGGAGACAGGATGCCCAAAGAGAAGGAAGGTGCAGGTAAGTTAGGCAAGAGATGATGGTGGCTTGGATAGGGCAGTAGCATGGAGCTATTTAGAAGGAATATTTATTAGGACAAGATGATTCGTTGGATGTGAGGTGAGGGAGAGAAAGAGGAAGGGGTTCAGATTCCTGGAAGTGACTTCACAGAACTAGGGACTTGGGAAGATAGGTAGTTTGGAGGCAGGGGGACAGATAATGAGTTCATGGTTGGACACATTGCCTTTGAGATGCAGCAGTTGAGTTTCTGGGGTTGGGGGGACATCCAGGAGGGGATTGGGTGTGAGCATCTGGAGTTTAAGAGAGCAGTCTGGGCCAGAGAAAGGACAGAGAGCTCTGTGAAAGGATTGTGGAGCTGACCTCATCAAGAGAAGACAGCCTCAGTGGTTAAGAGCACAGACAGGTTTCTAACCGTTGGGGTCCAACTCCACTTCATTGCAGTGCGACTTTGAGCAAGTTGTTTAACATTTCTGCATCAGTTTTCTTAGTTGTCAAACATATGTAATAGAATTCCATTCTTCATGGGGTTGTTATGAGGATTAAAGTTAATATGCAGAAAGTCCTTAGAACAGGGCCTGGAATCTAGTAAGCAGTATCTCAGTGTTAGCAGTTGTTTATTATAATCATCATCAACCCACCTCCATCAAAATGGGAAGGAGCTTTAAAAACTCTACGTTGTTGTGGTTAGGGCACCTGCTCACCTAAAGTAGCTGCAGTTCTGAGCTTAGGCTAGCAAGTAGAGGGAGCTCAATAAAGGTTTTGCCCAGCCCACATCCCTCATCATCTATGGGATTGTGTGTGTTGCTTAGGTATTTTTGACCTTCAGGTGGGCTGGTGTGAGAAGACTTGAGAGGAAGAAGCCCTGGGGAAAAGGCCCCAGTGTTGGAGTAGGTAGAGGGGATTCTGAGAAGGGGCAGCCTCAGTGTGTTCAGTTTTCTATTTTCTCCACCCCCAGACATCTAGCGAGGTTCTTTCCTCCTGTTGTCTGCCTCTGAGGTCCAGAGGTACCTGGACTTTGTGTGTCCCCAGCCTCCAGATCTGAGAACAATGGTTTTTGCTCTTAGGCAGTGTTTTAGCTGCTGCTTCTGGGGACTGTTGTTGGTGCAGCCATAGGGGCTGCCTGGGGCTGTTCCAGAGCGGTGTCTGTGCTTCTCTAGATTTCAACTTGTTCCTGCTCCCGCTGCCAGGCCAGGTTCCAGGCCTGGCAGGTGATGGAGAGCCCTTCTGGGGGCCAGCCCCAAGCTGGTGCCAAGGCCTCCTTACCTGGTCTTAGTCATAGCTGCCAAACTCACCCCTTCTGAGGCCTTTCTGGGTGCCAACTAGTGATTTCTAACCTGTTCAATACCAGTCAGGTTCTCTTTGAGTAGCTTTCTAGTTGGTCTTCTGGGTGTAACCAGCAGTTCCAATTATTCTGGGCTCATCCCAGGTTAAGTCTAGAGTGGTTCTGGTGAAGCCGAGGGGTGATTCTGATTGCCTGTCTAGATGGTTTGGGGAGGCCGGTTTGATCCCAGACTGGTGTGGTGCCAGGAGCTGTTCTGGCTATTCTAGAATCCTGCCCTGATGCTGTTCTGTGTGCTCTAGGGTCTTTCTAAGTGCTCGTTTTATCTGTTCTCTGACTGCCTTCAAGCCATTTGGAGCACATAACTTCTTTCCAGGTGTGGCTCCTGCTCACTTTAGGTCCAGCCTCAGGACACTAGGCCCAGAGCTCCTGGTGCGGTCATGGTTGTAGCAGTATTGCCTCCTGGCTTGGGAGACCTCTCTGTCCTCCTCCTGGAACTCTGCTCCAAGGTCCCTGAGCAAAGGTGGAGCCAGCAGCCTCACATCTGGCACTGTGAGCTCCGTGAACATCCCCAGACAAACGGGCCTTTGAGTTCGAGACACGGAAGCTGGTTTGTCTGGCCAGACCCGCCTGGCAGCCTGTGTGCTGGGAGCAGTGGCCACAGGGAACTTTGTGGAGAAGCTCAGAGGGCTGGGAGAGGAAAGTAAGCAGCCATCCTGAGTGAGGCCCGAGGCTGTTGGTTCCTGGGGGCCAGGGTGGGGATGGAGGCAGGAGAGGGTGTGAGCTCCAGGGTCAGTGTTGATGGTATTAGGTTGGGGAGTCTTTAGTCAATGAGGACATCCACCATGTTGGCCAAGGCAGTCAGTCTCAGGTGAGGACTATTCCCAGGTAAGGGAGGGTGGCTTGGGCCGTTAACAGCGCTCCCTGAGCCTTTTTCCTGTGTGTTCTCACTTTGGGAGAAGCCACGATAATGTTGCCGTTCAGGGTGGGGATTGATGTGCATGTGGGGGCGTGAGACTGAGGAGAAGGCCGCTGTGAGGTGCAGCCTGCATCAAGTGGTCACCAGTGGTGCCGAGTCCCTGAGCTGCAGTGAGGTAGTGGTGAGATGGAGTGGGTGTGTCTGACCCCTACCCTCACCCAGGATGGTGCCCACGCTGGTAGGATGTCAGTAATGGTTCTAGAAGGAAGGGGCCGGGCTCTTTCGCTGTGTGTGTGCCAGCGGAGGAGGCATCTAGGGGCACACCTTCCTTTTAAAAATTATAGAGAAGCAGAAAGTCAAAAATAAAAATTCCTTCCAAAGTTTCTTTGAAGGCTGCCTATATGCTAGTGTGGTTCTTCCAGGCTGGGCTGTTTTCTGTGAACTCATTCATGCGTTCATCCACTCATTCAGCAGACCTCGATAGAGCACCTACTATGTGCTAGCTTTCTGCTGGGTGCTAGGGGTACGGTGCTCAGACAGGCGCACGCCAAGCTCATGACTCAGTGACCACTCAGCAAATGTGTAAATAGATCATCACGTTGTGGTCCCTGCTCCAAGGCAAGGGTCCAGCATGTATTCTGGGACACCATGGAAGGCTTCCCTGAGAAAGCGCCATCAGCTCTGAGATCCGAGGGGTATTTAGTTGGCTAGAAGGATGTGGATAGTGCATTTCAGGCAGTAGCATACAGCAAGGCTGGAAGACTGGAAGAAATGTGGCACATTCGAGAATGAGAAGAGGAAGTTTTTGCAGTTGGCTGGTGGGAAGGAGGAAAACATGCGCAGGTGGGGCTGCAGAGGTGGGTAATGCCCGCTGCTCCTCTGGCTGGATGGTTATGCTGAGGAGTTTGGACACAGGGTTACTGCTGAAGTCAGGGACTTGGTCTGTGTTGTTCACAGCTATAAGCTGGGTGGCTGGAAGAAAGTCTGGTAGGTAGTAGGTGCTCAGAAGGTAGTGAGTGAGTGAAGTGGAGATCATCTTACACAAACAATTCCGTAACCTGCCTTTTTTTCCCCTTTGCGTAAACAGCAAAATTTGAATGTCTTTTTGTGTCAGTATATACTCTACTGTGATGAAATTCTCGATGGTCTCATCCTTTCTTCTCTCTGCAGGAAGGAGCGGAGGCCCCGGTGCCCTGCCCTCAATGCTGGTTGTCCCAGAGTGACTGAGAGTGACTGGTGTGAGCCAGTAAAGATTCGGTGAGTATGCCCAATGTGCGCGGCTGGGGGCGCAGCGGGGCCCTGCAGGCCAGGCCAAACAGCTTGGGTTTTGACATAGGCTGGTGGAGAGCCATTGAAGGATGATCCCTAGGGGCTTGGCATGATCCATTGTGCGTGTGGCTGAGAGATGATGGAGGCCTGGACCAGGAAGGTGGCGATGGAGGTGGAGAAAAGGGATTTGAGTGCTATTTAGGGAGGTGGAGTAGACGGGACATGGTGAAGGACTGAATGTGGGGCATGAGGGAGGGGAGGTGTCAGGGTTACTCCCAGGTTTCTGACCAGAACGGATGATAGCAGTGGGTGGGGACTGATATGCAGCTTGTCAGCTGATGTAGGTGTAAAATAGGCTTCTGGGCGACATCCTGGAACTTACACCAGAATTGTCTGCTTTCCCATACACTGTGTTTCTATAGAAAAGACTGTTCTTGTCGACTGTAGATTGTAGTAAAAGGAATAGGGTACCCCCCAGGATCTGGGGCACATCCCTCCTTGTCTCCTCGAGGTCTACTTTTTTCTGTTAGAAGCACAAGTGGGTGGGTTGGAGTTTCAAGGAATGAGGTTGGAGAGTTAAACTGGAGTCAGAGCATGTTGGACCTTGGACGTCAGTCTCAGGACTCTGGGCATTTTCCTGAGGGTGACTTAGAGGCATTGAAGGTTCTTGAGCAGAGAAGCAACATCCATGCATTCATCTCTCCATTTTATCTATTTATGAAACATTGTGTGTCTCCTGTGGAATAAAGCAGCAAACAGGGCATGCTTGAGGGACATGATCAGATTCGCATTATTGTAAGTTAAAAAGGGGCATTGGTTTGTGTGCAGGATGGATTGAAAGGGAGTGACTGGAGGCAGAAAGCCCACTAAAGAGTTAGGCAGTGATAAGGTCTTAACGTGGTGGTGGTTGGGATAGATACAGGGCAGATTCAAACTTACCGACCCCCTAGGTGTGTGGGATGAGGAAAGGGGAGCATTGGAGGACTGGCTGGCTTGGGTGACCAGGTCGGTGGTAGTGCTGTCACTGAGGTGGGAACCTGGAAGAGTAGTGGGATCAGGGAGGGTGAGTTCTAGTTAGGCCATCCTCTCTGAGCTTCTTGAAGGCAGAGCCTATGACTGTCTTGTTCATCACCCTGCCTCCTGGCTCAGGGCGCAGCAGGTTCACTGAACAGTTCTGCACAGATCGCTGAATGAAGAAGGCATGGAAGAGAAGGGTCTGGCCTGGGCAGAGGAGGGAAATGAACACATATTAGGTATCTGCTGGGGGCCAGGTCCTGTGCGTAGTGAGATAGGCTTTGGAATTATTTAGAAGCTGCTGCAAGAAAGGCCTTGTCACAGGTTAGAAAGGTCAGATGGGTTGGTTAGGCGTGGGAATACCGTGTGTCCCTTCACTGTGCAGATACCATCTGTCCCTTTACCTGTTCATCCTGAGGTGATGGGTCTGACCTACCTGGGAACCCAATTTCATCAGAAAAGGTGCCTAAAAGTGGAACCTTGTGTCCTGCTGGCATGTCTAAAGGGATTGGGGTAGGATGTGGCTTCTGGAGACAAGGCTGACTTGGATGGGGAGGGGAAGGTGTTCTGAGGTCCTGAGACCCAGGGACAGCTAATATTAGAGTGAAATCAGGCTGAGGCCTCCTTGGGTACGGGGCTCAGGGTGCTCATAGGGGACTAGGTTCTGGGGCAGGGACCAGAATAGGCCCTAGGTTACGTCAGCAAAAGATCTTGCTGTCTACATCAGGGTTTCTCAACCTCAGTACTGTTGACATTAGCTCAGATAATCCTTTCTTGTCGGGGGCTGGCCTGTTGTTATAGGAGATATAGTAGCATCCTTTGTTTCTTCCCACTAGAGCCAAGAACAACCGCCCCTCCGCAACGGCCCCAAGCCTAAAAAAAGGCCCCGGAAAATAACAAAAGGCCCAAAAGAAAAAAAAATAACCCAAAACGAAAAACAACAAGCCGGAACACCTCTTGCCTTCACTAATCTGTGCAAATCTGGAAAACCAGGGAGATTTGTAGTTATTGGCCACTTAAGCTGAGTTCTGACGGGTGAGTAGGTGGCTGGGGGCAAGAGAAGGGCATTCTTCCCAACAGAGAACAGCAAGTGCAGAGGCCTGGAAGTAGCCACATTGAACATTACCCGAAGGGAGGCTCCACTCCCCTGAGGAAGGAAGCTGAGGGCTGGTGGCTTAGGGATTATAGCTGTAGGAAGGTACCTCTGCTGCTTCCCTTGGTCTGCCCCCAGAGCTAAGCCTCTGCAGGACTTTGTGCCACTCCGAGAGATTTTGGAACACTCTTCCTAATCCCCCAGTCCATTCCCAGGGGAGACCAAGAAGCTAAGGGCTGGGAGTCCCAGCCGTGAAAGGGCAGGTGAGCTGTTCCTGGCTGTGCTCACAGACTCTTTGCTGTCCACCTCCTTCCCCAGGGCCGGGGTCGCTGCTGAGCCTCTGATTTATTCCCGCCATAATCCGGCGGTTGGTTTGGTGAGAGCTAGACACATGTTGGTTTTCCCTTCCCAAGTGTGACAAGCCTGTTTCCGCCTCCGTGGCCACCGCTGCAGTGCCACGCGGTGAACTGCCCAGGACGTGACAGAAGTGCTCGGTTAGCTGCCTGCTGATTAGAAGATGAACAGCTCCCAGCTCTCCCTGCCCTCAGGCTCCTCTTGCCCAAGCACTGGCCTCTCCCCTTGGCCAGTGCTCCATGGGGCCCTGAGTACCCCTCCTGCTGATGTCCATTTTAGGGCCACAGCCTCCTGGGAGCCAGGATCCTGGTGTGGGGAGGAGACAAGGAGGAGGCTGGAGGAACAGGTGGTATTTGGAGATTAATTAATATTTGTGAATAATAACACGTGCCCAAGGGAAACAAATCAATCTGTGTTTGCATATTCATGAGGAGGACTCTGGAATGATCCTAGGTATTCTCCAGCCAGGGAACCCCCCTGAAATCTCTGGCATCACACAGTCTCTGTGGGCGGCTCTAAGGCTGATGGGTGGTTAGGTCAGGCTGCATGGAAGTGATAGGACCTCTGTGTAACATGCCTTTTTGTGACGTTCATATTTGAATCCTGTGGCTGGCTGTGTGTGGTATCTGTTCCTCCTTCCTTTTTCCTCAAAACAGTGGCTCCCAGGGTCTTCAATTTCACCAACTGGTATAATTGCCAAAAGTACTTGGGGCCAGACATGGGGTTGGCAGTTTTTTATTTTGTCAAGTAAGGACATCATTAAAAATAAAGTGCTATCTTCTATCACTATCTTTTCATACAAGAAAGGACATTTTAACACCAAGGACAGAATTTGAGGAGAAAGGACGGCTCTTCCCAAGAAAGGGCAGTTGGCAGCTTAACACTGACATAGCAAAGGAAAAAGATATGTTAAAATTATTCTCTATTTAAAAAAATTACATCCAATTATAGTCTGTAGTATCATACAGTATAGAGTTGTTTTCCTGCCCAAGTATGCCAGTTTGGTATAACCAGTGGTCCGCAGTGCAGTTCAGAGACACGCCTGACTGTGAAGCGTTCAGGCCTTGTTTTCATCTCAGGCGTTAAAAGCCCAGACTCACCCAGCCATGCTGGCGGAAGTGGACGCTCTGCTCTTAACACTGTCATGCCGGATTCAGAAGGTTCCCAGCAAGGCTAACATCAGTCCCGCCTCCCTGCTTCTCTCCTCCCTTCCCCCACTCAGGTGACCCTGAGCACTCTGGAGTGGGGACAGGCCGGGGGATCCGGGACTCTGACGGCGGGGCCCTAGAGCTGAGAGCGGCCTGCACCGCCTGACACGGGCAGGCTCTGTGCCCAGAGCGGAGTGGGAGGCAGCTTGCTAATGCCAGGAGCCGGTGAAGGAGAGGCCCTGGCTCAGACAGCTATGTGATTGCCTGAATCTGAATAGTTCTCCGAGGATATGTCTATGTTTGTGTGTCCCCGTGTCTCCCCTTCTCTCGGCAGCCATGTCCCTGTGTCCGTGGGCCACTGGGAGAGCTCTCCGGGGGAGGAAATGTCTTTTTGGCTTCTCCACCTTTGTCTATCCTGCTTTCTGGATCAGAACAGTGTCTTGAACACCCCAGACCCAGATACACAGGGGGTTCCTAGAGTCAGTCCTCAAGTAAGGGCTCCTTGTCGTTGTCACATTGGAGTGGAGTTATCAGAGGCCCTGGTTCTCCGACACTTGTGATTGGAATCTCATCCACGATTGTCCCCCATGGTGTCTGCTCTGTAGTTATGCCCTCATGATGGTTGTATAGGAGATATATACCCCTTTCATATTGGTAGCAGGGACTGATATCTCCATGATGTCTGTAACGGGCTTACACCTCTATGCTAATGTGTGGGGCAATTATACCCCTGTAATGTCTATCAGGCAGCTACACCCCCTGATGTCTGGACTCTCTGTGTACACGTGTGCTGATGTCTGAACCAGACGGCTACACCTCTGTGATGTCTACACCTGGGAATTATACTGCTGTGTGTACCAGGACAGCTATAGGGGATTAAGACTATCATGATTGTACTGGGGAGTTATGTCCCAGAGTGACTGTGCTGTTTAATTGTACTTTCATAATGTCTGTTCTACGTAGCTTCATCCCTTTTGTGTCCATCCCAGGGAGAAATGCCCCCATAATGTGTTCCTGAGGGTTAAGCCCCTGTGATGTCTGCCCTGAGGGGTTCACACCGGATGCTTATACCTGAGGTTAAACTTCTGTGAATATTTTTGCCCCCATAATGTCTGTACTAGGCCCTTAGCCTGTCCTTTGATGCAGCGTATCACTGAGCTGTAAACCCATGATGTCTGTACCAGAGGCTATAGAATGATTGTATCGGGAGACTATATCCCCATGACAGCCTAGCTGAGCAGTTTGCCACCTGATGTCTGCTGGGACGTTGAATTCTGTTGTTGGCTACACTGCTGCACCACTGTGCTGTGATGACCAAGCCCAGACAGGACTTTGTGATATGTGACCTCCATTCCAAATTGGCCTTCATCATAAGGTCTCCCTCTCTTTTGGTATCAGCCACCTGAGCTCTTTGATCACTGAGCGGGAACTCGGCGTAGTGTAGATGGGGCTGGATGCTCACCATGCTTCTTCAACTTTCTTTTGCTGCTCAGCTCCTGTCTTAGACTTTTGGCAAGATCTGGGACAAGGGACATCTCTTACCCTTTTCCCTTTGTGGTCCGCCCCTGTTCCACTTCACGGTCCTGCCTGCTTTGTCCCGGCACCTTTGCTCACCTCTTGTCCTGTGATTTCATGACCTTTGACTATCTCAGTTGAGACTAGGGTTCAAGTTCTAGGAAGAAGCAGAGCCGTTTTTGAGCCCTGCCTCTTGTCACCTGCAGATTCTCTTTTCAATTATGGATCTATTGGTACCTGGCTCTGATCACAGCTCTCCCACCAGAGTCAGTGGGTACCATTGCCGGGTCTCAAGGTGTGTTCACCACCACTTGCTCCTCCTCTCGGTCTTGTGGTGTTTTTAGAACATTAACGAGGGACTTGTCACGTGCAGCCCTCGCTCAGAGCAAGGTATGAGCAAAGCTGGTGGACACTGGCGTGAATCCCCTAAAGCCCTATAGAGGACATGAGAGAACGGCCCTCAGGAGCTCCCCGTCAGGATGGAGTGAGAGCGGTGTGTCTGTACTGCATGGCCTGGCCATGTCGGAGGCTTCACACAGGTTTCTGGCAGAGTACAGAGGGAACACCAGGAGAGGAGACCTGTGAGCAAAGGCCGGAGGCATTCAGCCAATCCCAAATGCAGTCTTCCCCATGCACGGGTTCCTGCCTCAGTGTGGTTGGCACCTTTGAGCATACGGCTCCCTGAAGTTTGCCCATACCTCTGCTGTGACAAGAGCAGAGGAGGTATGGGGGCAAATCTTAGGGCCCAGCACCCTTATTCCTGGCCACTAGAGCCTCCCTGTAGTTTTTCTTTGGAGTGGGAAGGTGCTATGGGAATCGGATAGGATGAGGGTAGCCAGGTGGGCAGGTACAACTCATCTTGAATGTCCAGATGAGCCCAGACAGGTTGTGGCTTTGGCTTCAAGCCTCTGATACATGGGTCTTGTCTGTTTGCTTTTTGTTCTCTGGGGGCTGCATGCAGGGTCTGGCCGCCTTCCTTGTCCCTCCTTGTTGGGAGAGGAAGGTGAACAGGGTGCTCCAGGGACTCTGGAGTCCTTAGCGTCTATGGGTCTGTTCAGTTCTTCCTCCTCCCTATCTGTCTTGTTTTGTTTGGTCTCTGTGTCTCTCATACCCTGTTTCTCTGTCCCTGTTCTCTTATGGAGGCAAGTTGGAAACTCAGGGTCCGAAGGAGCATATCTTGTACACCCTCTGGTCTCAGTAGCCCTCCCTGCCCCTGATTCAGGTTTAGGAAATGACCTAAAGGCCTCTTGTACTCTCCCTGTAGTGTGACTGTTGGGCTGTATTAGAGAGTCACTGGAGATTCACTGAGGAGCCTGCACAGTCCAAGGGGGAGGGGGACTGTTGAACTGGGCTCTGGATGCTCAGTGAGGATGAGCAGGAGTCTGGGTGGTGAGTGAGGCTAGGAAGTGGCATGGGTGGGCAGTAGGGACAGTAGTGGATACCAGCTAACTGGTCCTGCCCTTCTCTCCATCACAGGTAGATTGTCCTGGGCTGTGGCTGGCCGTGCTGGTGGAGCCCTGGATGGCCCCTGATCCAGTCCCAGGGAGGACGATGGTGCCCCTTGTGCCTGCACTCGTGATGCTTGGTTTGGTGGCAGGTGCCCATGGTGACAGTAAGTCTGACTCCTCAAGGTGTGGGATCTCACAGGTCAAAAGGAAGCATCTCTCCTAGCAGCAGGACTCTGGGATAGAGAACAGGACCAGCTACTAGGAGAGATAGGATGGCTAGATAGCCTTCTAGACCTTCTGTCCTAGAAAGAACCCCTCATATGGAGAGCCCTTATCCAAGGAGTACCCCAGCCCCATGCTTCTCGGTGCATCCTGTGAGGTCTCTGCACATCCCTGAAGGCACTGCAGGGTGGGGCATGTCTTAAATGTGACCCTGTTTTATAGGCGGAGGGTGAGACATGTCTGGGATTCATGTGGTCATTGGGTGACGTGCTCAGGCGTGTGCTGTGCCCACCACTGCATATCTGTGCAGAAGGCACAGCCAGAGCCATGTCAGGAGTTGGCATGAGCATAGGGGAAGGAGTGCAACACAAAAGGGAAGTGTAATGGACGTGGGAATGGGGTACCACATGTGTCCACAGTGGTCCCAGGAGGGCTCCGAAGCCAGAGCATTGTAGCTCATCCCCTGGGCTAGACCCTCAGGATTCAGGTGTAGAGACATTGAGCCCTTCCTTTTGTCCTCCCAGCCCCTCAGCCATGGGAATCAGGGGAAGATCGGGGGGCCCGGAGGGAGCTGGGCTCCAGCGCCCCTCTCTGTGTATGTTGGGGGAGGTGGGATTGTCCCCTTCCCCTGCCCAGATCCAACTCTGAACTTTGGTCCCTTTCCTGCCGCCCTTCCCCCTGCCTGGCACTAGGAGACTGGCCGCAGCCACCCCGTCACCATGGTTACCACTGCTTGGTTACTGGTAGGAGGCGGGGCACAGGGCTGATTTAGCCAATCTGCACACTGAGGGGGAGGGGCGAGGTCGGAACCAAGGTCCCTGGGGGATGGGGCTGTTCCCAGCCTGTCCTGAGCCCAGAAGTGGCCAAGAGCCAACCCAGGGGTCACCCTGGGGGTCAGCAGGCCATAGAGTTTCCCCCAACCCCCTCTCAAGTCTCTAGGCAAAGATCTCTCTCTTTGCTCCACCCAGGCCCTTTCTCCTAATGGCTCATTAATTATTCAGGACCAGATCTGGAGAGGGGTTGGACTGGAGCTCCCGCCCTTTGTCCTCCCAGTCTGGGCCCTGGTGGGGCTAGAAGGGCAGGAGGAAGGGGAAGGCATAACTCCTGGGATGTGGGGATGAGGGGTAATGGGAGCATTGAGGTTCTGGCAATGAGAGGGCTGGGCAAGCTGAAGTAGAGTGGAGTTAGGGGGTGGGGTGATCTCCAGGCCTGGTTGGGGCCGCTGGGAGAGGGCTTGAGCCTGCAGGGGCAGGTTGGGGTAGAAGTCATCAGGTGTGACTTCCACGCTGGCAGAAAAGCAAAGGCTTGTCGAGAGTCAGGTGGGGTCAGTAGCCTCTGGACATTACAGTACTATCCTGATCCCCCTACCCCACCTTGGACACTCTCAGGGCCTGCATACAGGAGCGTGAGGGCAGAGGGACGACCGCCCATCTGGGCTTTCAGAGTCAACATATCCTGAGAGAATAACTGCCTTCCCCTCCTGCTTCAGGCTTCAACATGCCCCAACCTGTACCCCTCACTCTCATCCCCCTAAACCTGCTCGTCTTCCTGTGTTTTCCCTCCTGGCGAATGGCATTACCACCCACCCAGTCACCCAAGTCAGAAAGCTGGGCCTCCTCCCAGTCTCCTCCCTCTCATACCCCACGTCTAATCCATCACCAAGTTCTGTTGTTTCTACTTTCTAAATATCTTTGGAATGCATCCACTTTTCTCTCCACTGCCTTCACCCAAGCCACCCTCGGCTCTGGTTTGGGCTTTTGTATGCAACAGCCTCCTGATAGCTTCTCTGCCTCCATTCTCTTCCCGCATCATCCATAATCCATTCCAAAGTAAGAGTCATGTTGCAAAATGAAAGCCTGATCATGTCGCCCATCGTTCTCCTCTCCTGTTGCCTTCAAGAACAAGCCTAGAGGCCTCAGCTCTTCCCCAGGCCCTGCGTTGTCAGGCCTCTGCCAGCTCCATCCTGCACTCTGCCCACCACCCCACACCCCCGCCATGCTGACTTTTCTCAGTTGTTCATGTGCTCTCCAGGCCTCTTCCTTCTGTTTCCTCTGCTTGGAACACTCCTCCCCATCCATTTCACCTGACCGGCTCCTTCTTACCGGGAGCTGTCACTTCCTCTGGACGCCTGGGTCATGTGCTGCTCCTCCATGCTCCTGTCAGATTACATCATTGTGACCATCTCCTTCAGGCCTGCCTGTCCCATTGGACTGTGAGTTCTTGGGTGGGGAGAGGTCAGGCTGTTGTCCAGCTCAGGTCTTAAGAATGTGTAGTAAGTGAGTGAGTTGAGGGGGAGAGTCAGGCCTAGACCCCCAGTAGGAATTGGGACAGATCAGAACAGTTTTTAGAGCAGCGTCCAAGAACCTTTATGCTGGTTCCTTAAGGACCAGAGCCCAAAGGCCAGGGTCTTGAATGTAGAAACCAGCTAGAGACACTCAAATAGATGTATTGGGCTCTGCTCTTAGGCAGAGAGCTGTGGGACAAGGACCTGGGCTGGGGGCCATGGCGACGTGGCCGCAGGAGGAAGGTTCTGTCCTACAGGTCTGCCTTACGCTGCACACACTTTGGATCTGTCCCCTCCCCGTTGGTCAGACTTGTCTGGGCTTGGTAGACTTCTAGCTAAGGTTGAGCAGCAAATATGGACAGAGCTGCTGCAAAAGGTAGGGCAGGCACCCCAGAGAATTAACGACCAGAGCAGTGAAGCGCGGAGCAGACAAATGTGTTTCTATAGGCCTCTTAACGAGACAAATGAATGGTGGGGGCCCTGGCCTCTGAGGGAAGCGGAGGGAGGAGGGTGTGGAGAAGCAGCTGCCAAGAGTTAGCCCAGAGGCCCCAGCGTCAATGCCCAGTCAGCTCCAGTGGAGACCTCGGCATGAGGGGCTTGAGCAGTTTCCCTAGCCTGGGGCTTGGTGGCTCTCGAGGGGAAGGCTTGTGGGGCCAGACATGGTCCTGAGCAGAAAGAGGTTTCTGCTGGTCTACCGTGTGTGTCACGTGCTAGGTAGAAAGAAGCCATACAGGCCTGCCTTCAGAATCTGCAGTGTGCGTTATTGCAGCGTGTGCTGTGTTGGGGGCACACTGGCACAGAGGCAGGACCCGAGCATCTTGGGAGGAGGGCTGAAAGGCTTCCTGGAAGGGCCCTGAAGGGTGAGTGGGCATTTGCTAATGGGGTTATCGTATAATGAGACGAGAAGAAGCAGGGACAGGCCCTGGACTCCATGGAGCTCATGGGAGAGCCACAGTGAGAACTATCTTCCTTTTGTCTCCAGACCGCATGGGACAGAGGCAGGAATACAGTATGAGGTGACAAGGTGAGGGGCCCTGATTATAGCCCAGTTACTTGGCATCGTAGGAGCCTAGAGCAAGATGCCTGATGGCTGGAGGGGTGGGTGGTGGGTGGGGACAAGAGCCTGAGTAGCGGAGGATGCGTCTGTCATATCTTTCCCCCTCTCTCCAGAGCCTGTGGAGCTGGAACATGGCAGAGTGCTACACACAGTTTTGCAGTGCTCTGCCCCTTGTCCTTATGGGTAGACAGGACCTGGTGGCCTGTCTAGACTGTGCCCTCTGTGCAACTTCCAGCAGGTTGCTTTCTCTCTCAGTCCTGTTTTCCTATTGCACAATGAGGATGATCACTACTACCTGGAAAGGTTAGCTGAGGTCACGTGTTCAAGGCACCTGGCACCTAGTATGTGCTCTCCCCAACAGAGGCCGTGACCTAGGGCTTCCTGTGTGTCCCAGGGAACCCAGAGTTGTCTCCGAGGGGTCTCCCTCCTGGGGACATCAGCAGTTACAGGAGCCAGCAGTAATGAGTCCTTAGCTCATTAGGCAGTTTAGGGCCTGGGAAATCCGCCTCTCCAGGAGCTCCCTCCCCTGCCTGGCAGTCCCTTGCTGTTGCGTGTCTGCTCTCTGTTTCCGTGTGCTGTTTTTGTGGTGTATATGGGTACTCCGCAGGGAAGGCACAAAATAGCAGTCAGTCTCCCATGGAGGAGCCTTGGAGGTGGCCCAGTTTGGCTGTCCCCAGGGCTGGACCCTGGGAGGTGTGCCCACCCACCCCCAGGCCAGCCTACTGTTTCCTTTCGCAGGCCACTCCCTCCCACCTTGCAAGGGCTCAGCAGCCTGTGCTGCCTGAGCGTGCCCCAGGGCACATGCTCCTGGAAGCTGCTGCCCAAAGGGCTGTGCTGCCCCTGTGGTGGGATAGGGGACAGGTGGAGTCACGTTCTGGTGGGACAGAAAGCTCTTCCTGGCACATGGTCTCGGAAGTTCTTTTCAGACCCTCAGCTCTGGGTCAGCACTGGGCAGAGTGGTCACGTCACCTGGTTTTTGCCCACCGACCTGGGGACCTGACCAGTCACCATGACATGTGATGATCAGTGCTGGGCTGGGAAAATCAAGGGCTTCGGGATGCAGAACAGGCTTCCACAAGCTTTGGGGGTGGGATGCCTCAGAGGGGCAGGGCACAGGCAAAGGCAAGGAGGTGCCCACGGGCCTGGCCTGTCAGAGCAGGCCTAGGTGGGGGGTAGCGAGTCCACTGGGGCCAAGCTGTGATCTAGAACAGTGCTTGGCCCATGGCACATGCCCTTTTTTGAAAGAGTCAAGACGGGTGAGCCTGGAGAGGTTAGCAGGAGCAAGTGTGGGGAGGGGAGAGGGGAGACAAACAGGGTTTGGAGCTGGGAAGAAACATGGTCAGATTTGTGCTCCCCAAAGGTCTGCCTGGTAAACAAAAGGTGAGGGCATGGCAGGGCTTTCAGAGGAGGATGAGCTGGAGTTTGCTTTGGTTCCTGTGATGTGTGAGGTGCCCTCTGGTGGGGGTGGGGGTGGGTTTGAGGGAAGCCAGGGTGAGGCCAGACTGAGGGAGGGGCCTGCCCCCTGGGCAGCACTGGGCTTGGGCAGCACTGCCAGTCTTGCCAGAGTCTGGTGGGTGGGTGGGCCGGGTGGGGCACTGGCCCCTGTCCAGACTCCAAGGGGTGTTCTGGCTCCTCCATGGCCCCAGGTCTTGGGCCCTGTCCAGCCTCCACACAGTACTGAGGCCTTTCCCCTTCTCTGCTCTCTCTCTCCTGACCCATACCTGGCTCTCCCCGGTTTCTGGTTCTTTGTTTGGCGCTGAGGCCCCGCCCCACCCCACCCCACCCCCTAGGCATACTCGCCCAGCCATTCAGGTTGAGCAGGTTCCAGTCTCTGGTTTCTGTGTAGACGTGTTGAGACTGGAGCCAAGAAAGGTTTCTACCCTGGGCTTCTCACCTTGGGTTTCTCTCCCTGGCGGAGGGGCTTCCCCCTGTGCGCGAGGGGCTGCAGGCTCCATCCTCCTTAGGCCTTCCCTTGTCAGTTGCTCCTTTATTCTTCCACACCTCTGTGTGCCAGGAACTGGGCTGGGCACTATGACCGGCAGGAAGCAAGGCAGGCATGGTGTCTGCCCTGCCCAGGGCTATTGTTCTAAGTGGGGAAACAGCTATGACTCAAATAGTCATTTCCCCCAAATGTGGAAAAAGTGATCACCTCACACACGGACATAACAAACCATGAGCAGTGGTAGGAGAGAGGCAGATGGAGTTACCAGAGAGCTTTAAACCAGAAACTGATAATAGAGGTAGGGACCACAACGGCAGGACCAAGGAGCGTTTCCTGAGGAAATGATGTTTAAATTGGGTTCAGAAAGGTAAATAGGAATTAGTGGGTAAAGAGGTAGTCTGAGAGGTTTGTGGCAGAGGAACAGGCTATGCAGAGACCCTGATGCCTCAGGGGACAGTGCCAGGGCTCGGGGCCAAAGGGGATGGCTGGGGCTGGGGAGAGTGTCCCGGGTCAGACCTGTCCAGGCTGTGTCCGCCATGATAGAGTTTAAATTTTGTTTTGAGAGCAGTGGGATGCCTTTGAAGGGTTTTGGTCAGGGCAGAGAGACTGTCATTTCACCCTGGCTGCTGAATAAAGAACAGGCTGCGGGGGGCAAGACTGGAGGCAGGGACACAGCTTGTCAGATGGGTGGAGTCAAGGGAAGGTGGTGTCCAGATTAAGGTCGTGGCAGTGCAGAAGGAGAGCGGGGAGGCTGCTTCCTGGAGGTCCTCAGGTGTAGGTGAGGGTGTGCAGTGTGTGTGGGGATGGACAGATGTGCCCCACCCTGGTGGAGCTTGAAGGGGCAGAGTCGTATCTGACAGGGCCTATCTGAAAGGGACAGGCAATGCAGACAATTGCAGAACTGGGAGAGTCTGGAGCCTCCTTCAGAGGGCAGTGGGGGGAAGCGTGAGACGAACTGAGGCTTCCTAAACCTGTGTTGTCCCCATACCACTCTGGTCCCCACCAAGCTTATGTGCTTCTCTATCAAGGTTGCCCCTGGCTCCTCTTAGCCAGCTGCCCTCGCACCCTAGCTGCTCCAAGAGCAGTCAGGTGGGTCCTGAGTTTAGGATTTGGAATGCTGGATCAAATCCTGGCTCTATCTGAGCCTCCATTTCCCCATATCTAAAATGGAGATGATAATACTACCTACCTCGTGGGATTGCTTTAAGGCTAATAATGCTAATGAGAGTGATGGCTGCCCTCATGCAAGGCCCACCATATGTTGAGCCTGTAAAAAGCAGTTTATAGTCATCATCACATTTCGTCTGCACAGACCCATGTCACCAGCACCATTTTGCAGATGAGAAAGCAGAGGCTCAGAGATGGTGAGTGACTTGCTTAAAAACTACAGAAAACCTCCAGAGCCCACTGGACCCTGGGGTGCTTAGTAAAATGGGTTCCTCCCTGCTCTCTGTAGCTGCAGCTGCCACTCTTGACCCTGGTAGTCCCCCTGGACCCTCTTCTCCTCAGAGACCCTGCCCCATCCACTGTCCCTCCTCTCTCCCCTGGATTGACACCCTCTTCCTCTCTACCGGCTTCTTCCCATCAGCATTTAAACATTGTCTTTCACATCTTAGAGACAAAAAATGTGAAAGTCTCCTCCAACCCTCATCCCCTCCAAGCACCACGTTTTCTTTATCTTCCCCATCACAGCCAGTTTTGTTTGTTTGGTCACTTACTCGTTTCTCCTTCTTTACCTCCTACTCACTCCTCAACCTTCTTTAGGCTGGCTTTGGCCCCCATTCTGCCACTGACCCTGCTCCTGACAAGGCCTCCAGCAATACCATGTGAAATGTTTTTTGCCTGGTGTTTCGCTAGAGACAAGACAGGTTTGAATTCAAGTCTTGGATGTACCACTCATTGACTGTGTGACCTTGGGCAAGTGACTTGATCTCTCTAAACCTATAAAGCGGGGATAATAACGACGAAGGACTAAGTAAGACAAACTACCTGGTGCAGAGTGGATGCTTAGTGAAGTATTGTTGTCACTGAACACAACCTTCTGTGCCAGAGACCAGGCCAAACCTGGACTTATCAGCACTGAGCGGATAGATTGAAAGGTCATTTCTCACGGTGTTAGCCTTCCTGGAGCTGGTCATTGGCCTGATTAATAGGAAATGGATCCGCTGTCAGGATTAACGAGGCGTTGCTATGTCTTAGTGAAGGCCAGATTTCTCTAGTCTTTTGACCCTGGGCAGTGAGATTCATAGGGACAAGTGCTCCAGGCTGGCCCTGGTGCTCACATCATGGTGATGTGGGCATGGCAGTATGGGATCCGAGCCCCCTCCTTCTCCCCTCCCCCTGCCACCCTGTGGACCCTTTGGGGAGACGTCCAGGCTGTCAGAGAGCAGTAACCCCGTCAGTGGGGGCAAGGCAAGGGGAGCAGATTTACAGGAAAGCATTCATCTGGGAAGACGTCCAGAGATATTTAGGAAGTGGACTGCTGGTATGTGGGGCCGATGGAGAGGAGGAGTCATGGCTTTCTGGCTTGAGCCTTGGGGTGGATAAAGGAACCGTTACTGAGCTAGAGAGCAGTGGGGGAGAGACAAGTCTGGGGGAGATACTGGGGCTGCTCCCAGCATGCCTTTGTCCCAGAGCTGGGAATCGATGGGAGTGAGAGACAAGCGTGTAGTGGTAGAGCATATATCCTGTATTCAGAACTCCTGAATTCAAATTTCAGCTCTGCCACTAACCAGCTGTGTCATGTTGGGCAAATCCTTTAACCTCTCTGTGCCTTGATTTTCTTCTCTATAAACAGAGGTTTTTGGCACCCACCTCATATGCCTACAGCTCTTTGAATAGTGCCTGCCACGTAGAAAGCACTGTTTAAGGGTTAGGTGTCAGTGCTGTTGTTTCCTCTATAGATCTTCCTTGCTGGGACCCCCATCCCCATGACCGCCACCTAGTATCGACCCTGTTTATAGTGACTGCACCCTGGTGACTTGGTGCCTCCTTCTCTCCAGGCAAACCTGTCTTCATCAAGGTCCCTGAGGACCAAACTGGGCTGTCGGGAGGGGTGGCCTCCTTTGTGTGCCAAGCCACAGGGGAACCCAAGCCACGTATCACATGGATGAAGAAGGGGAAGAAAGTCAGCTCCCAGCGCTTCGAGGTATGTCCTCGGGTCTGAGGGGGAAGGCGGGGCTCAGGGTCTTCCTACCTCAGGGCCTGGTCCTAAATCCACTCCCCTTGGTCTCCCTCCCCAGGGGCCTTTGGGAGGCAGGAGGATGACTGACCCAGAGCAGGTTGTAACCACATGTGTGTTCTCTGGCAGGTAATTGAGTTTGATGATGGGGCAGGGTCTGTGCTGCGGATCCAGCCGCTGAGGGTGCAGCGAGACGAGGCTATCTATGAGTGCACGGCCACCAACAGTCTGGGAGAGATCAACACTAGTGCCAAGCTCTCAGTTCTTGAAGGTATGTGCTGGGGAGGGACATGGCATGGTGGGTGGGTAGACCGATGTGTGGGAACAGCCAGCCAGCCAACCCTGTCCCTGCTGTGGGCCCGTGTGTGTCTGGCAGAAAAGAGAACTGGCTATCCTGGGGTTGACAAGTGGTGGACAGGGAGTGTTATTGGATCTGGCCTGGATTCTTTGGCTTGTGCTGAGGCCAGCTGTGTGCCTAGTGTCTTTGTATTCTGCTGAGCCCAGGGTATTGCTCAGGTGGGGTCTAGGGTCTGACTTAAGGCGAGGGCCTGCAGTAATGTATCTCTTGGCTTACATGGCTTGTGGCAGTGGATCTGATTTTCATGTGGAACTTGCCTTGGGCTTCAGGGAAGGATGTTTCCTGTTGCCAGGGCCCTAGGCCGAGGGCTAGGGCTCTGATTGTTGTTTTTAGGGTCTTCCCTCGCCTTGTGGTTCCTCCATTTATTTATAAACTCTAATGCTGCTTTGTGTCTAGAGGGTTAGCTGACCAGGCCCTTGAGACTTTAGTCTCCAGTAAGTCCTGTGGAGACACCGGGGAGACTGGGGGAGCGAAAGGGGGAAGGGAACTGTTGTCTAAGCTGAGTCCTGAGGTTAAGCGGGAGTTGGGATGGGGACTTATGCAAAAGGAACAGCATGACATGTGCCAAGACCCAGAGTCAGGAGAGAGTGGAGCTTTCAGGGCACTCCTAGCTTAGTTTGGTTTTGGGTGGTGGGTGGATCTGGAGGGCACAGAGAGAAGGGGATAAGAACAATTTAACACTTTCTGGGGGCATACAAAGCCATAAGTGGAGTGAGGAATGACATGATCAGCCCCCAGCCACAATAGATTCATCAGTCTGAATATATCTGCGTGAATTTTCAAAATATAGCATTGATTGTTGCTTTTTTAAAAAAATTACAACAGTGCATGGTCACTGTTGAAAATTTGATAAGTACAAATAGTGCATAGGAAAAAGTAAAAATCACGTTATCTTACCTCTACTATTAACATTTGATTATTTTCTTACAGTCCATTTTCTGTGCGTATATTACATACATAACAAAAACAGGATCACATTCTGCCCAATGATTTGTAGACCTCTTTAAAAAAAAAGATATCATGAACATTTTCCTCTTTATTAAATATTCTTCTGCATCATTATTTTTAATGGCTGTGGGTCGGTCTCACTTGGAAGTACCCTAATTTATTTAGCCATTCCCTTATTGTTGGACACATATATTGTTCCTAGTTTTGCTTTTATAAATCAAGTGCTGTATTTTTGCAGATAAGATGTGTTCAGCTTCCTGATTATTTTCTTATTCTAGATTCATGGAAGTGGAATTGCCGAATCAAATGGCACATGCATTTCTGAGCCTCTCAGTATTTTCAGAAGATTGTGTCAGTTTACACTCCCACCAAGCAGGTCATGAGAGGGCCTCGTTTCTGCACATCCTCACCAGCAGTGGGAATTATCACTAAAAAAATATCTTTTCCAAGCTAATAGGCAAAAAATGGCATCTCAATTTAATTTGCATTTCTTTGATTACAAGAGCAGTTGAGCATCTTTTCGCATTGGCCATTTTTACGCTATGGCTTTATATGTTCAAACACGCATCCACTCGGTAGTTCCTTTGTGTCTTGTGTCTGCTGTGAAATGAGGCGGGGCCCTCCAGCTTCGAGGGGCAATGGAGGACAGTGGTTAAGAGCAAGGCCCCTGGACCGCTTATTACTCTCATCTTATGAACTTGAGCAAGTAACTATGCCTCTGAGCCTCATTTGCTCCATCTGTAAGGATATGATACCTACCACCCAAGCTGGTTTGGAGGGTTCACAGTATGATGTAGTTAAGCATTTCACAAGATTCTATCATGTATGGTAGCTGGAATGTTGGGCTGGAAGCTATACATCATGAGAACCAGGTGTGTCAGCTGGTTTCTGGGTTGCCTGGCATTATCTGGGTGGTGTCTACTCCCATGGAGGTACTTACCTGTGGGGCAGAGGCCCAGAGGACAGGCCCTAGGCCAGAATCACTGATTACTGAGTATTCTGATTTTCCCACCCCTGACCTCACTTATGACCTGAGGAGGACAGGTATTTTAGCACTGCCCTCCCTCCTGTTGGTATCTGCCCCAGCAGGGAGCCATCTGCCCTGGCATTTATAAGAGCAAAACTAGGAAGTGGCTGAAGGGCCAGACTGTGACTCTTGTCTCAGAGGGCATCTTCTCGAGCTCTCTTTGGGGAAAGAGGGCCTCTTTGTTAATATTGAAAGAGAAGTCCCCTCAAAGCCCCTACACCCTAGCTCTGGTACCCCGCCCCCCAGGTCCTCTGTGGACACAAGCCTACCCCCATCACTGCCCCGGGCAGCTTTATCTTTTAAAGGATTGAGGGGGATGAGGGTGGTCTTTCAGGGCCTGGAGTGAGGGGAGTCTCTCCATCCTGAGGGGCCTTCTTGGATGAGGGTCTGAGATATGTTTGTGCTTCTAGGATATGGGAGGTCCCTGATGAGGTTAGGGAGAGTGCGGGGCAGGTCCCTGTCCTACCCATCCTCCCTGTCCAGGTGGGGGTAGAACTGTTGGCCTGAATGAGCCCCTCCCGCTCTTGAAATACAGCACCAGGAAGATGAAATGCTGACTTAACACGTTGGTCTGTGTAACCTTGACCAACTCTGGGCTTGGCAGAACAGAGTGGAATGAGAGGCCTCAAAGGTGTCAGGGGGCAGGACCAGAGTGTGACTGATCTGCCTCCCACCCCACTACCCCCCAACCCTGCCCCTCCAGGCCTCCTGTGCTGGCCTGGAAAACCAGGTCTAGGAACCAGGTGAAAGAATAACTGGCTGTGAGCTGGGGCCACTCTGCAGAAGCTGGACTCTTCAGTGAATGGGCTGAGGGCTGCCTAGGTCAGCCTGGCTCAGGTGAGGGGTCAGTGCACCCCCAAAAGGGAACCCAGGTCTGCAAGTCCATCCTGTGTCCTCTGCTGTGCCTTGCTCCCAACCAGGCCCAGCTTCCCTCACACTCGACTCCGCTGGACTCTCTGGGAGAGCCCCTGGTCATGGCCTTTGCATCCCGATCCCCAGGCAGAGTCCCCGCTGCCCTCTGTTGCCCAGGCGGCTGCTCAGCGGCGCAAGCTGGCTTGGGGTGAGCCCATCTTGGGCTGTGAGGAGTGCAGGGCCCGCCGCCCAGCGTTCCTGTCTGAGTGGTAATTGAAGCCATTAGCGCGCCAGCCTCTCCCTTGCCGGGTAATGGCAGGAAAAGCTCTTCTCGCTCCACACTCTTGAGGCGGCTGAATCACTCCCCCTCCAACCCGCCCGCTGCCACTGAGACAGGGAATCTGACATTTTCCCTCGTGAGGGAGGTGGAGTGGAGGGGGGAGGGGAGGCAGTCCTTGCTTCTTGGCCTTTCCCTCCAGAAGATGCGGGGAGCCAGGGTCTTGGAGCTCAACCTCGAGGTCACAGATTCATCTGGGCCAGTGGGTTCCAGGCCAGGCAGGACAGTAGTCAGGAAAGCCCTGGAGGAGGCCAGACAGCAGAGGTGTGGCAGGGCCCTGGTAACTTGGGAAGGTTCAGGAATGGCCGAGAAGGAGGGAGAAGGGGAGGGGGGTAGGGGGAAGGCTGAGGCTCAGGGATGAGCTGTTTCTGACTTTGTCCTGGAGGGCCTCGCTCTGAGGGCTCTGGGTACAGGCAGCAGCATTTGACTTGTCATTGATGCAGTACATAATGGGCACTCTGTGTGCGGTTTGGGTGCCCTGTGTGCCATGTGTAAGGTGTGTGTATGTGAGATGTATGTCGAGTGTGTGCCTTAAGATTCTATATACAGCAGGGTGTGTGCAGCAGACTGTGTGCACACATGTGTGTGTATCAGGCATTATGTGGGGGGTGGTATATACAGCAGGTGGTATACATCATACTATGTGTGGAGGGCTATTGTGTACAGCAGGTGGTGTACATCATGCTGTGTGTATGTGGAATGTTGTACATACAGCAGGTGGTATGCACCTCATGGGCTCTGTACAGCAAGTGGAGTTTGCAGCAAACAGTCTGAGCTGAATATGCTTTAAGTCTGGTGCCGTGAGAGGTCAGAGATGCTGAGTCTGGGCTCATGGTCACTGGAACCCCACAGGATCCCTGCTCGGAGCTGTTGGTCAGCTGGGACAGCTGGACAGAGATGAACGTGGGACAGTGGTCGGGCTGAGCTCTTCTCAGTGCCCTCGATGGCACCTCAGCAGTTCCTCTGCAACTAGGCCAGGAGGGAGGGTGTACCAGACAGAGATCCTGCCTAGACTTTAGGACTCTCTCCTTTCCCTCCCCTCCCTGCACCAAGCCCTTTACCTGTTTTCATCTGGCCTTGGTGTCTGCTCACTGACCAAGACCACACCATTCATGCCACATGGGACCAGGAATCCAGGTGCCTGCAGTGCCTAGTTTCACCTAGGGCAGGCTTTGGGGGCCGACTGTCAGGCATGTGGGGTGGGTAGTAACTGGGGTAGAGGAGCGGTTAGTGCTGGGTCTGATCTCTAGGTTCTTCCCTGGCTCTGACCCTTGCTGGCTTTGGGACCTGTGGGGTAATAAAGGACCTCCTAAACCCCCCTCCACCTACCTCCACACATAATCCCTTTGGAAACAGCCCCAAGGACATGAGGGCTAATGAGCAACCTGTGCCCCTATCCTGGGCTGAGATAGGCCTGGAGCAGAGCTGGTAAAGGAGCTTATGTTTCCCAGGGAGTCAGCTCTCCCTGCCCCAACCCAGGCCTGACTTTGGGTGGGGTGCGGAGTTTGGATAAAGGGCTACCACAAGCAGAGAATAACTTCCCAGGTAGCAGGGTGTGCTCCCTTCCTGTTGCCTGCATGTGTGTCTGCGTAACAGGCTGGTTTTGTGGAAGCAGAGCCTGTCATTTCCCTAATTTGTAGCCACAGAAGACCTAGAACCCAGGCCAGCTTCTGCTTCTCCCCTCGCAGCTGAGGCATGACTTACATGCTTCTGGTCCACTGACTGGTCTCTGTGACTTGTCCTTCCACACCCAATCGTGGCCACAGTAGCATTTGAAACCATGCAGATATGAGACTCTGCAACCATTTCCTGGAGAATTTGGAGCCCCAGACATAGGGATGAGAGATGTCAGGAGGGTGGACACTGCTAGGAGGCCCTTGACGGTCAGACTCTGGGTTTCTTGGTACCTGGAATCTCCCAGTTTTTCTAGTTCTGATCTGCCTTCAAGGGCCCAAGTGGACTCCCTTCTGAATGGTCCCTCTTGTGGGGTGGGCAGTATACCTGCCTCCTCTATTAGTCACAGACACTGGGTACCTGGATCCCCTGTGCCCACCTAGCCCCTCTACTCCTGTAGCCACAGGTGTTTACAAAGCCCTATTATGTGCACGGCCCCCTTGATTACTCCCCACTCTGATTACTCCCCACTCTGCTAGCCTCATAACCACAGTGAGGAGCTGGCAGCTCTGGGAACAGCTATCCAAGTTGGAGGCTTTAAATGCCCCTGTGTGTGCATATTCTCTATTCTTGGTGAGGTGCCCTCTTCCTCTGGTTGCCAGAGGGAGTTTTATTCAGGAGAAGGGCACAGTCAGATTTATGCTCCACCTGGAAGTAGAGGTGGAGGTGGAGGAAGACCAGTGAGTAGTTGGGGTAGCCTTGCAGCCCAGCAGTAGGTAGCAGTCACCCAAAACCAGGCACTGGGGAGGAGAAGAGACTGGGTTACAAGCAGTTTAGAAAGAGTGGTGGCCTGTCTGCCTACCTATTGGATTGGGAAGGTGGCGGGAGCCTCTGAGTTACTGGCTCTGGGGCCAGGTAGATGACAATGCTATTTTCCAAGATTCAGGTATGGGAAGAAGACCAGGTTTGAAGGGGCAGGTGGATGAGTCCAGTTAGAAATTCGTTGTATCAGGCATGTGCAGGCATCCGGAAGAGACATCAAGGAGGCCTTGTTCAGATTCGCCTGGCACTCTAAGGCAGGGGTCCCCAACCCCCGGGGGGAACGGGGCCATACAGTAGGAGGTGAGTGGCAGGCGAGTATTTGCAGCTGTTCCCCAGGGCGAGCATCACCGCCTCAGCTCCACCTCAGATCATTAGGCATTAGATTCTCATAGGAGCACCGGTTCCTGGTGCCAAAAAGGCTGAGGACCGCTGCTCTAAGGGACATCTAGAGATGGAGTTTTGAAGGCCCAGACGTGGCAAATTTCAGGGAGCCAGAGCCAAGAGGGGAAGAAAGGGACCTGGATGGAGTCCCATAAGCTAACTCTTCATGTTGGGAGGAGAGTTTGCATAGGAGTCTGGTGAGGAGGGCCCTGAGAGGTAGGGAAACAGGAAGTAAGGCCATGGAAGTCAAGAGGAAAGAAAACATGAAGAGGGAGTGCTGTCCAGGGGTCAGGCAAGATGATGCTGAGAAGCGTCCTCTGGGTTTATCTCCATGGATTCATGGTTGACCTTGGGGAGCTTCCTGGCAGGAAACAGTGGGGGTGACAGCTGGGCTGCAGGGGCCTGAGAAGCGAGTGGGAGGCTGTCAGTGGTCTGGAGTGACAGCCCGAACTGGTGTGGGGTACGGGGCAGGTAGTAAATGCATCAAAAGAACCTCCCTGGAGCTGGACGGAGGTGGGGGAACCCCAGGAGAGTCCAGTATGGGCTAGGGCCCGGAAGCCAGAGTGTATAGGGTATGTGTCCAGGAGATGGCCTCCCAGTCAATTGGGTGTGTGTTGCGGGAAGGCCACACCAACCAGGCTGAGTAGGGCTGTGCAAGGTGCCAGGGAAACCCTGGTTGGGGGTGGGGACTGAGAGGAGGAGGCCACGGCTGCTGCCGACAGGCCCCAAACAGCTCAGATTCAAAAACAAAACAGGCTTTTAAGATGCCAAGTTTGATGAAATCTGAGTGCTGAAAGAGGTGGGAGTTTTCTCTTGGAAAAAGCTGAAAATCAAGACTGAAATCTGTGAAGGGAGATGGGCCCAAGGCTCCCCAGGCCCCCCTTACTGCCTGGAAGCCTGGGGGCAGGGCGGGGGTCTCTGGGAAAGAGTGGGATCCTGCAGGTCTGTGGAGGCCTTCCTGCTTCTAGGGTGTGTCTCCATCTGACTCTACTGAGGACGGAGCTGTCTCAGGGATAGGGACTGAGGTGGCCTTGTTTCCTGAGAGTGCATAAGGGCCGGGGGAGCCTCAGCTACCCATGAGGTTCCTTCGTGTGTCTCTACAGGTCTTTGCATTTTCCGTATCTCTATCCCTGTGTTTGTCTCCAGGCGCATGTGCCTCAGCACACGTGTGTCTCTTGACTGCATGTTTCCACATATGTGTTTGTACGTCTGCGTGCACTGCCTCTGGATCTGCTTGCATGAGTATTTCCACAGGTGCTTGTCACTGCAGGTGCCCTCCACACGCACATGTTGGTTTCTGTTTTTGCACCTGTATCTTTCGCCATGTATATCTCCGTGACTGTGCATGTTTCTCGGTGTCTGTGTGTTCAGAGACAGGGGGGTGCCAGGCCCAACACGCACAGGGGAGGGGGTCAGGCTTAACAGACGGTGCCGCCCCAGGGAGCCTGTGTATGTGTATGCAGTTGTGTGCCTGCCTATGCTCAGAGACGCCACGAAGCCGGGTAAACAAGGGTGAGAAGGTCATGCTGACAGCCGGTGCTGCCCACCCTGGGACCCCGCAAGGCGTCTCCATCTGTTGGCTTCCCTAGTGCAGCTCCCTCCCTCTGGCCCAGACTCTGCCTCAGGCCTCCCAAGGTGAGCTGGACAAAGAGATCTGTGCGTTTTGTAGGGGCCCTCAGCAGCCTCCCTCCCCCAGTCATTGCAACCAGCCTAAGCCAACTCCCTGTCCACCCTCACCCTAGTCTCATCTATCAGGACCCCAACATTTTCCTTAGCTCCAACCAGGCTCACCTCAACGGTCTCCCCACCCTCCCACAGCCTTTACTGAGGCAGTCCCTCCCTCCCCCCGAAACCTCTCCCTGCCTCCCATTCTCAAGTGTTTCCTTCTCTTAAATCTCTGTTCTCCTCCAGAAGCCACCAAAGTGTCAGGTGAGCTGTGGAGTTGAACTGATCCACTCCACCACTGCTGTGGGACCTCAGCCAAGCTCTTGCCCCTATCTGAACCTTAGGCTCCAAACACCCCGCTCCCCACACACACCTTGTTATCTTCCTCTGCCCAGTGAGGACAGGGAAAAGGGATCAGGTTTCCCTTTGCGGTCTCTGAAAACCAGCGCAGTTCAGGAGCAGGAGCCAGTCACGGACACATGTGCACCCAGCACAGGTACACAGGGGTCTGTGCGGGCAGACGGTGGAGAATGTTTGCACCCTACCTGCGCGTGTATCTGGAATCCACAAACAGCTGTAGAGACTTGGGCTCCTGGTACCTCTTAAGTCCCCTAAAGTCCCCAAGGGCTTATCTTTCCATCCCTTATCAGAGGGTAGAGGGATCTCGGCCCCACTGCAGATTCCACGCATTGAGGCTGCGAGGCAGGTGTGGAGACCTCCCCTGCCGCTGTGGCGGGCACACGGGGCGGGGAAAGCCCTCCACCCCCCCCACACACCCTCAGCTGCCCTTGGGGAAGGAAGCCTAAGAGGGAAGGTTCCCTGGAGTTGGGAAGCAGAGTCCTGGGAGGGAGGGCGGTGGCTCCACCCAGACTGGGGTAGGGGCGGCAGCTGCTTGGATCACAGATGCAGGCAGCCTGGACACAGGCACGCGCAGCCCTTTTTGCGCACCGCTCGCCGTTGCCATGGTTACCGGGTGGCCTGGAAGGGGGAGGGGCCCTTTCTCCCCGCCCGATCCACAGGACAGGGTTTTGAGTGGACTCAGCTGTGACCGGTACTTTCAGGTGTTGGAACGTTGGAGCGTGCCCGCAGGTGGCCACGTGTGGGGACAGTCAGGTTTGTTCTGCAGTAAATAAAAATGCCGCAGTTTGTGTGTAGAGGGGTCGGTGGTGGAGCCACTGAGCCCCTGAAGACCGTGGAGGGCGTGGTTTGAGGGGTGCAGCGGGAACCTTGGGAAGTGAGTCAGGATGGTGGCGGGGCATCCCCAGGGACACCCTCACCTCCCTGCCCTGCCCAGACCCAGCCCTGCCAGGCCACCCGGTCTTATCCCAGCCCCCACCTCCCATCTAGCTCCATGACCTTGGGCAGGTTTCTAGATCTTCTAAGCCTCCATTTGTTCACGTACCACAGGGTTTTGGTAAAGATTAAATTTTGGTGAGCATTTTAATCCAGTACCTAGCACGTAGTAAACGCTCCATTAACGTACTCTTCTCCCTCATACCTGGGCCTCAGTTTTCCCTGTTGTTGCGTTTGGAGTGATCGTGTGATATCTGCATGAGGAATGTGCGCTGGTCTTTAGCCTGAGTCGTTCCGGTTATAGTGGACCCAGCTCCTGTGGGTACTTGGCCGGGAGGGCGATAAATGTGCCATTCAGTGAGGTCACTTTACAGCAGCATGCCCAGTGCTCAGGTTGGCCAGACACGAGGTGGACATCAGTAATCGGCTGCAGTCCTTGGCTACATACGAATGTGCTGGAGGCCCCTGGGTGAGTATAGAAGGAAGAGGTAGCAGCAGTCACTCCCGAAGGGCTGGAGTCCTCCTGTGAGGCACGCTTCTCCTTTCTGAGGTGTAGAGCTTTGGCCTTGTGAGTTCTGCCTGGAAGCCTCGTTGGCACAAGGGACTGGCTTTTGGGTCCTGCTGTTTTATGGCTAGCTCTTTACACATGCCAGTTGTAGGCTCTGGCAGCAGTGCCTGAGGGATGATCTAAGCCAAGGACAGAGCCATTGAGGGCACAATAATTGTAGGAGGAAAATTAATTTCCTTAATTTGGCATAAATCCCGAAGACCTTCCCGATGTTAAGAATTCAGAGTAGATTCCCGGGACACAGGGCTGCAGATGTTTGTACTTCTTCCCTATCCTTGATCGGTACCTTGCTGATAGAGTTGGGGGCCAGCTGACTCCTGGACCCTGACTCTGGCAGGCTCTGTTCCCCTTCCCCTCAGGAGGGCTAAGCAGGTAGGATTGAGACCTGGTACCCTGGCAGAAATTAGACTAGTACCCTGGTGGGCCGGGATGGCTTTGACAATCCTAAGTGTCCCCCAGCTGCTGTGGAGGGCAGAGAGATCGGGTGGGTTTTCCCCCCAGGCCTCAGGCCCAGCCTAGGCCTTCCTGTGAAAGCAAGAGATGGCAGAGCCAAAGGCAGCTCTTTCCCTGCTTGGTACATCCCAAGTCCTGCCTCATTTTTGTCCTCTCTTTTCTCACCACTGTTTAACATTAAAATAAAAAAATCGGAGCTGAAAGTTAGGATGCTATGGGATCATATTTACAGCCAAGGAGATGCCGGGGTCACGTCCGGAGTTTATAGGGCTGCAGGTAAGGAAGCATACTGCTAGCTACCAGAGAGGCTGGGGAGGTGAGGCCATGCTGGGAGCCCTGCTGCTCCCCACCCCCAGACCCCATCTTCCAATGGGACTACAGTTCCTTTGGGATGCCTCTGGCAGCTGGAACCTTGGCAGAGCACCCCCTGGGGTTTGGTACCACACAGAGGGATGTCTTAACTCTGTTTTTCGGGGCTACTTCCTGTCCTGCCTGCCCCTCATCCTTAGTCAGTCTCCCTGGGTCTCAGAGCTGGCAGAGACGACAGTGCTGTCAGCCTTTAATTTCTTCCCTCCTCAGGATGCCACATGCCTTTTCCCCAGCATAGGAGCCTGACCTCAGCAAATGTTCCCACAAACCCATCTTGTGCTGGACCTGTAGAAGGGAGATACAGAACTGTGCTAGTCTCCTCGTCTCCACTGTAGAGCCCCGCTCCCCTACCAGGAGACTGACAATGGACAGTGTTCCTCTTCCCACATTGGGCTTACCAAGCACCCACGTTGGTGGAGAGGCTCTGGCAAGTTCTCACACACTTGATTTGTTCCTCGGGGAGGGGCCTCTCGCCAGCCCAGGATGAGAAAGGGGCCCCAGGCCCTGGTCTTGGTACCTGTCTGCCCCAGTGGCTCAGCCCTTTCTAGGTATAATAGTGCCAGCGAGCAGTCACTGGATGCAGATTCTTTGTCATACACATTCCAGCGCCTCGCGCACATCATTATCACATACAGTCCTCACACTGGCTTTATGAGGTGGGCACTTGAACCCCATTTACAGGTAAAAACAGACGTGGAGAGGATTAGTAACACACCCAGGTCACAGCTAGTGAGTGGCGGAAGTGGGAGTCCCACTCGGTCTGCACCAGCCTGTGCTCCCAGCCCCTGTGCTTTCAGGGGAGGGGAGTGAGCAGCCTTGCCCCATAGCCCCTCAGGGCTGCCTCAGCAGTCCATGCGCACTGCAGTGGGGGTGTGATGCTGATATCTGTTCCTGTTGCACCCGTGGAAGTGACTCCTCTGCGAGCCAGGAGATGGCAGGCGGGGAGAGTTGCCCGCCACCCCACCCCCAATCAACTTTTGGTGTCCTCAGAGCTTTTTTATTTCCTTAGCCTTCACATGGTCAGACATGGCCCCCAGGGCTGACCATGGACCCCAGAGTCAGGACTGAGTGAGGGAGGAGGGTCAGGGTCAAGGCTGCAGTAGAGAATGGGTCAGAGTCAGGACCCGGGGTCAAGGGTAGCTAGCTCATTGGTAGGGCGGGAGGTGTTCAAAGTCAGGACTAGAACACAGCTGTGACGTCGGGCTCTGCCATATGATGGAGCTAAAGACTAGATGCAGGAAGTGGAGGGGACACTACATGTGCAGACAAGAGGGGTGGGTGCTGGACAGACAAGGAGCCTTTGGGCTTAGTATGGCTATCGATGCCACCACGTCAGCTGTGGGTCCCCCTGCAGCTTAGCGTCTGTGTAGCACTTTGTGCTGTGGCCAGCAGAGCATCAATCCTCGTTTTTCCCAGGGCCCAGAGAGATAAGTGCTGACATCTTCAGTCTGAGGCGTTGCTTCTCAGACCTGGAAACCAGCTCCCTGTGGAGGGGAGGGCCGGCCTGGGCAGTGGGAGTTGGGATTCTGTTTAGAAGTCGGGGATCGGAGAGAGAAGAATCTTGAGGATCCCAGCCAACCTGAGAGTGAGGGGAAGCAGGGTCCCAGCGCTAATGCACACATCTGCTCTTTGTCTGCAGAGGACCAGTTGCCCCCTGGCTTCCCCTCCATCGACATGGGGCCTCAGCTGAAGGTGGTGGAGAAGGCACGCACGGCCACCATGTTGTGCGCAGCAGGCGGGAATCCAGACCCTGAGATCTCTTGGTTCAAGGACTTCCTTCCTGTGGATCCCGCCACAAGCAATGGCCGTATCAAGCAGCTGCGTTCAGGTGAGCAGAGGGTAAGGGTCAAGGGGCCGTACAGTCGTGAGGAAAGGTGTTTGGTCAGAGTCCAGCACAGCCTTCCCTCTTGGGCCTGGGTGCCTGGAAGCTACAAGAGGCCTCAGCCTGGGGCTGACCCTCCACAGCTGAGCAGAGGGCACCCAGTGGGTGGGCTGGATTTTGCTGTAGACCCACCCAGCCTGGGAAGAGAGCTTGGCAGCTAGGACTAGTCATCAAAGATTCTTTTACCTTCCCGGACTGTCAGACTCCGGATAGGGCCAGCTCTGCCCCTCACAGCATAGATGTTGTGCCCAGCCTGGTATTGGGCTCTTCGAAATTGCTCTGTGGGTGTTCATCCTTTACCTTCCCTGCAGCCTGGCCTGAGAGGGGGCCTGGACGATGCTTCTCTTTGCTTCTCCAGACAGCAGGGAAAGAGGCCAAAGATGCCTGATTCATCAGGCTTCAAAAGGCTGGACCTCAGAGGCTTGCAGCCAGGGGGACTTCTGCCATCCCTCGGCCACCAGGGCCACCTGTCTCCTATGGATGTCTTAGTAGAGCCAGTTTGGAGCCCTGGGAGCAAGGTTGCCATCTTGACCAGGACGGGAGGTGTCGCCCCATTGATCGATCTGCCTGTAAGGCTTCCGCCAGGATAATTGATTCCGCTTTTGTGGAAACAGAGCAGGCGGGAAAGGAGGCTTAGAATCAGCTTAGCTGCATTCTGCATCTGCCGCCAGCATGGCTGGACCGATAGGCCTTGGTCCAGAAGTCCTCCTGCTAGCTGTGGGATGGGGGGCTCAGACAAAATGGCCAGTGCCGGCCAGAGCCCCTGCCGCCCCTCAGCTGTGATTTCAACACTGCGAAGGAGGACACAACTCTGCTCCTTTCAGGGCTCTGCCAGCTTCAAAGGCACCCCTGCCGCTCCCTGTAATGCCAGCCCCTCCCTACCAATTCCCACCAGGTAGACACCCTCGTGGGGCCCGGGAGAGGAGAGAGAAATGATTTGCCCAGCAGGGGCAGGATTCCGGCCCCAGCGATGGCCGCCTGAGACAGCCTACAAAGTGTTAGCTCATTTAATTTAATTAAAACTCAACAAGATGGAGGCAGCTGTAGCGCAGTTAATTAAAACAGCCATAATCAAGGCAGGAAACAGTCCGGCAGCATTTGCAGCCGTTGCCCAGCACTGCCCAGCGGCCGGCATGATTCGGTTCCTATGTTTCCACATAGTCCCCCAGGCAGGCTCCCCAAGCAGCCAGATGGTCCTTCCCGCAGGTCTGGCCTCCACCCTAAATGGCACTGACTGTCTGTGGCATCAGTTCTGGAAGGCACGCTGTCTTGCACATTCGATCATCAAGTATTTATGTAGTGCTTGCTGTGTGCCGGGCCCTGTGCCACCCATTCACTGCCCTGTGAGTTGGTTCCTGCCCTGTGAGCACTTCACCCAGTGCTGCTCAGGCCTCAGCCTCCTGGTCCTCTCAGCAGGAGTCCACACCCCTCCCTCCTTCTCACCTACTCCCTCCCCGTCTCCTTGGCTTTCCTCTGTCTGCCCTGCAGCTTTCTCTTCCTCTGCTTGTTCCTCTAGCTTGGTAGCCCATGAGCCCTGCCCTTGCCCCATGGACAGAGCCCTTTCCTGGGCCAGCTCACCCACTCCTGTAGCTTCAGATACCCTTTCTACTCCTGCAACTCTCAGTCCTGTCTCTCCAACCCATGCCTTGTGGGTGTCACCCTGACAGTGATGAGTGATAACCTCCTTCTCAAACAGCTGTCATTCTCCCACTGACCCTCTCTCTGTGGGTGGTGGCTCCCCAACCTATAACCTGGAGTATACTCTGACTCCTCCTCCAATATGAAACCATCAAGTCCTCTTAAACCCACATGGTTCTCAGGTTGGTCTCCTTTTCTCCTTTCTCCGACTTGGCCATGTCCCAGGTTACCAGACACTACTCTCCCTGCCTCCAGGCTCTCCCCTTGAATGCATCCTCCAGCAGCCATCAGAGCTTTCTGCTCGTGTTCCTCTGTGCTCTGACAGCCTCACTGCCTACACGGTCAGGTGCATGCCCCTGAGCTTGGCACACGCAACCCTTCTCTATCTTCTCCTGCTCACGTCTCCAACTTTATCTCATCACGTTCTGGCTGCACCACTTATTGGCTCTGTGCCCTCAATTGTTTAACTTCTTTGAGCTTCAGTTTCCTCATCTTTAAGAAAGACTTAGAGAAAGGACTGAGACAGTGGTCATTAGAGCTTTAGTTTGTGGCCTGGTTTATGCTGAGGGCTCCAGGAATGGGGCTCTTCTTAATTTCCAGTCGCTCTGACTTGCACTGAGCCACCTTGACCCTATCCTGGCCCTCCAGTCACATTCACCAGCACATGAAGCCTGACCCTTCTCTGCCCAAGGCCTGCTCCTTGAGGACTCCCGCATTACATTTTACCACTGGGCTCCAGCTCTGCTCACTTAGACGGGGCACTCCTTGCAGGGAGGGCCTGGGTCTGGCTCCTGTCTGCGAGGCCCTCCCCGCCTGCCACCCCCACCCCCAACACAAGCCCAGTCATAGACAGGTATCTCTGAGCCGTTGTCAATGAATGATTGCATGAACGTGGCCTTTGAGCCCTGTCCGTGCAGACCGATGTCCACTCCTCCTGCTTCCCAGGTCCAGGGAAGATGTCTTCGACCTTTCCTGCCCCCTGGCAGCTGTGACCTGAGGGTTGTGGGTCCAGAGTCCAGCTGCTGAGATGGAGCCAGATGGCACCTGAGGGGACTCAGTCATCCCACCTTAGCAATAATGGACAGGACTCTTCCCCCGTCACTGCCTGATTCTGGCCCCTAGCTCCTAAACCTAGTAGCTGCTATTCATATCCTGTTAACCATTCAGGAAGGTGCTGGGGCTGTTCCATGCACATTTATAGGGACAGTCCTTCATGGAGTGGAATCAGGCCCCGAGCACTGGTTGTTTACAGGGACTTTCACGGTTTATGCATCACCGACAGTTTACAAAGCGCTTTCCTGCCTCTGGTTGCACTTGATTCTCTGAGAAGTAGGACAGGCTGTGATTATCATGCCCACTTGACAGCTGAGTTAAGGGAGTCACCTGGGGTCACACATGGAGATGCAGAGCCAGGGAGCTCCCCTGCAAGGTTCCCCAGGAGCCTTCTAATACCACGTATACAGAACTTGGGCCCTGGGGAGTGGCGACACTCTGCTAGGGCTGCAGAGCTCCACAGTCTCATGCTCTCCAGACTCAGGCCCCCACTGACTAGTACCCAGAACTCCTCAGGCATCTGTGGGCTGAGCCACAGCACCTGTCACCAGGGTGTGGCCCCAGAACAGAGCTTGGTAGGAGGGTGATTGTGGCCTGATCCCAGGTGTGAGCTCTGCTCAGCAGATTCATTCTCCACTGAAGTCACATGACCTGCTGCCACAACATGAGCCTCTTAGACAATCTGAACTTGAGACCCAGGGTGGGCCCAAGAGGAATAGGGACACGCTCAGAGAGAGTAGAAATTGAGCCAGGAGTAGGCACTGTCGCCAGAACAATATGTAGGGGCTGACCTCTCAAGTGGGGCTCTGAGCTGCTGCTGGGTCCTGAAAGGAGCTGTTGGCCACATGTTCTGCCAAGCCTGGATGGGGCCCCAAGGACACCCCCTGTGCTCCACTCATCCCAGAGGCCTGGGTGTGGTAGCCGCCATCCATCCCCGTCGCCATCAAGGACCACCCTAATGCACATGTCCATGTGCTTACCCAGAGAGCTATCTCCTTCCACACTCCGTGACCCCTGAACCTAGACTGCAGGGCCTCGAGCAGAGATGCCAGCATCTAGCTGCTGGAGGAGACCCACTGGCCCCAGCAGATGGGACCCAGAGGGAAGTGCAGAGCAGTCCTCAGTGTGTGCCTGCGGCCTGCAGCCCCTTACTCTACTGGCCAGCCTCAGCTTGTACGGGAAGAGCCTGTCTCCTCCCCACCCCCACTCTGCCCCGCCGTCTGCTGCATCTCTGCCAGGAGGGCACACACGCATTTGGTATGTGGTCACCATTTCCCTTTGGTCTGAGCACACTGCCACCCATTATGTGCAGTGCTGATTCCCGGGTTCCCTCCAGTCTCTCACAACTACTTTGTGAAATGGACAGATGGGCACATGGCTTTTCTGAGGTGTCCAGAGACTCATCACACAGACGGTTAAGGTTTAGAAGAGGTGAAGCCAGAAGCTAGGCGTCCCAGACCTTGGCCATTTACCCTGCCACCCCCTCCCAAAGCAGGCCAAGACTATAGCAGTCGATCAGTGGTGTCAACTTTTTGGTCTCAAGACGTCCAATTATAAGTATCAGAGGACCTCAAAGAGCTTTAGTTTGTATGGATTTTATCTATCAATATTTACCATATTAGATATTAATGCTGAGAAGATCTTAAATATTTATTAATCCATTTTAAAATAACTTCAAAACCCATTCCATTTAACATAACATTTTTAACAAAAAATTATTATATTTTCTAAAACAAAAACATCTAGTGAGAAAAGAGTAGCTTTGTTTTACACTTTTACATATCTCTAATTGGGCCAAATAGAAGTCAGCTGGATTTGCTTTTTTTTTTTCTTTTTCTTTTGGATTTTCCTATCTGCTGTATTCGATCTTTTGTGATATCACACATCGTGGAGCCTCTGGGAAACTCAACTGTGTGTTCATGAGCGGACGAGAGTGAAAAAGAAAAATAATTTCTTAGTATTATAAAAATTGTTTTGACCTTGTGGACCCCCTGAAGGATCTCAAGGACACTAAATTTCTCTGGACTGAGTTTGGCAGATCACTGTAACAATGGTTCTTTCTAGACGATCTCTCTGCACTGCCTCACATACACACCTCAGGTCCCAACAGTTGCCTTTGCCTTCTCTCCAGTCTCTGTGTCTGCAGGAGGCAGCCTAGTCTAGTGGGAAGGCCATGAGCCAGACAGACCGGGTTAGTTCCTGCCACCTCACTCACAAGCTGTATGACCTTGGGCTTTGGGCAGGTCACTTAATGTTCCTCAGTCTGTTTCCTCACTCCTTCACGGAGCTGGAGAATTCCTCCCAGGCAGATGTTGGCAGGTTCAATGAAACATAGTGATCCGTTTTTCTCTCGGTATACTTCTATCCCCCACAAGTGGACAGAGAGAAGCAGGATGGACAGCACAGGGCCTGGGCCCGCCCACAGGCTTCTCACTCCTCTGGGTGAGATGGTGGTAGAAGAAGAGCCTGAGCACAGCCTCAGAGGAGGCCCCCGTTGAGAAGGAGCCTGCTCAGACCTCACACGAGCCCTGCACCAGGCTTTTGGAGGCTGAGCACTTGGCCCTCTGGCTTCTGATCCCCAGGATTATGAAGCACTGAACAGGCGAGGGGCGACCACTGGCCTCCGGCTCTCACCGGTCAGTTTGGGGAGAAGCTCAGTAGTCACTCAGTTTTTAGCAGAGTTGAGTGGGCTTTACAGGGAGTCTGCCACTGGGTTGCGTGTTTAGCCTCATCCATGGCAAGGTGGGCTGGTGTGTGTGTGCAGGGAAACCTGGTCTGGTGGTCACCTAAGGTGAGCCCTCCTTTTTTGCCCTTTCTTCTGTCTGTTTAAAGGCCCTGTTTTATTTTGGTAAGTGCTTTGTTTTAAAATCTACCCACCTGTGGATTTGGGTGGCCCTGCAGGATGGGGTTGCCACCTCTTCACCTCCGCCATCTATTGGCCTCAGCCAGCAGGGTCTACATGTAGGAGCCCTGACTCACCGTTCTGATTCCCATCACCCCCAGCCCTGCTGACCCCTGTCCCACTCTCCCCCTCCTCAGAGCAGTGCCAGTGACCTGGGGGACACACACTTCACCCACACTCAGCCTGGTTCTTGCACGCACATTACCTGCATCAGCCTAACTCAGGCCTCGATTTCTCCATGTATTTAAGGCCCTTTCTTGTGTTTCATTTTATCTGATTTGGCTTTTTGTGGCTTTCCTTCCTTTTGTACTAATGCTTCTCTCTGATCTTATTTGCATTCAAATTACCTCGCCAGGTGGTTCACCAATTAGAGGTAAGAATGCTGTCCGTGCATCTCGCCACGCCACGCCTTGCCACTGCCGTCACCACCACTCCATCCCGTCCAGTTTGTCACCTCCCCCATCCCCATCCTGACCTCTCCAGCCTCCTCATCTCCAGCTCTGGCCCCCTCAACACCACCAGCCACCACACACATCCACTCTCAGTCATTCCCTCCTGTGGATTCATCCATTGCAAGTCTGGATTGTGGAGCTACTCAGCTGAGCCCTGCCTTGGGGACAGCAAGCCCTACCACCTGGGCCTTCTGGGCCAGTCCCACAGAAGGGGCCTGTCGGCTCTCGCAGTGAAGCCCAGCCCTGGTCCCCAAGGCTGGCCACAGAGGGAGAGTATTCTTGTGAGGTGAGGGAGCATGACCAAGTCTTGCCTTTCCTCTTGAGAACCTTTTTTGTCTTGGGGCCCTCAATTATTAATGCCCCCTTTAACGTCCTGGATCTGTAGTAGAATGAGGACCATCCTGTAAATCCCTCAGCCCAGCAAACACTAGGGGGAACATGTAGTAAAGACTTTAGGTGCTAGGATGTCAGCTGAGAAATACAGGGTCCCATGTGACTGAATCCCCTGCCCTATCAGCACTCAGCCGTTTTCATGCAGCAGGGTCCTGCAGCCTAGGGGTTCAAAGCCCAGACCCTGGATTCAGAGATCTGGGTTCAAGTCTAACTCACCACCTGCACAACCTTTAGAAAATGGATTTCTCTCTCAGAAGTCTGTTTCCTCCTCTTTAATTTGGGACCCAGGCCCCACCTCATGGGATTAGAGGAGAGAGTGAGGATTTGGGTAGTGTCTGGCTCAGAGCAGACAGCTTATAAATGGTTACTTCTGTATTTATTTACATTATTTTCTCCCTACCTCTCAATGTACTTGGGCACATCTAGACCCTCAGAGTTCAGGGCCAGGGTGGTCTCAGCATAGAAGTTGAGGCTGGGAAGAACAGCTGCCCCCCTGTGGGCTTTGGTTCCAGATTTGGGGGTTTCTCTGTACAAATAGGCTCAGGGTCCCTGACCAGTCCTGGCTCTGAATACAGGAGAGTTTCCACCCCCAATAGGGATCTTACCCAGGTACTACTTCCTGTTCCTGCCTGTGGCACCACCCTTCAGCTGAGCTGACCTTAGTGCAGCCCCACCCAGCCAGGGGTGTCACCCCCACCTGCTCAAATGAACATTTTCTGTAAACAGTGTCCATTCATCCCATGACCATGACCTGTTGGGTACCCTTGGGCTGCTCTCGCAGGAGATGGGTATTTGGTATGTGTCCTGGGCCCTCACACTCCCTGATGGTCAATGGGGAGGCTGAGGCCAGGACCATTTGTCCTATATCAGGGCCAAGCCTAGGCAGCCCCTTGTCCCATCTCCAGCTCCCAGGCCCATGGTGGTTCTCCCTTCGGGCTGGGCCATGAGAGCATGGCTTGGTACTTTTCCTGTGGCTCCTGTCTAGTCAGGTGGGCTAGCAGGTTCTGTCTGTGTCCTGTGTGGGTATGACCATCAGCCTGCCTGGGCCCTGGGAGGGAAAGAGCTGCTAGGGTCACTCTGTTCTGTGCAGGCAGTGGTTTTATGTCAGGCTTTGTTCTGTGGGGTTATTAACTGTCTATTGGATCGTCCTATGTGAATGTGATTTGTCTGCTGGCTTGTTTCAGGGAAGTGGTGTTACCTGTACCCCAGGGTGTTACTGTCACAGACAGCTTGCTCAGTGTGCTCTCATAAGCAGTTTTTTCAAGTGTTTCTTGCCTGGCCTGGAGAGTGGGGTGGCCAAGTTGAGTGGTTTTGCCCCACACCCCACTGCCACCCTCACCTTGGGCTCCCCCGTCTGGTCCTACCAGGACTGGCCCTGAGCCTAGGTTTCCTCTATCCTCTGTGAGGGTCCTTTTCAGCTGCTCCCCCAATTCTGGCTCCTGTCTGTCCGTCTGCGGCCAGAGCAGCCCCTCAGGGCGCCGGCCTGAGTGGGAGCTACAGCCTCCATTAGCCTCCTGAATTATGCAGGAGCCGTGGTGGGTCGAAGCACTTTAGTGGAACCAGGCTGAGGAGAGGAGCCGGAATGGGTGGGGCTAGCAGGGTGGGGGTAGGGTAGGAAGGAAGGATGGGTGCTGTGAACAGAGGCTACTGGGCACCAGGCCCCCAAGGCAAGCCCCATCCTTCCTCTGGGGTTCTGGTGGGTGGCAGATTCCCAAGCTCTTGCCTAATGAGGGCATTGCATGCTTATAAACCACCCCAGGCCTCAAGGTCTACAGGCTGCTCCCACCCACACCTGGCTCCGTGTGACTTGGCATGGCCGGGAGCACTAATGGGGATGCATCCTGGCCAGAGCGTGGTGGGCACTCAGTGGAGTTAGGGGTAGGGGTAGAGCCTTTGGCAGAGCCGATAGGCCCGACTGAACTTCAGGGTGGGGCAGGATTGTGCTCCAGAGTGCAACCCTCGTTTCCAGCCCGGAGGCCACTGGACTAGTCGGGAGAGCTTCCTGGAAACAGCACTGGTGCTGGGATATGGCCCCAATGTCTGCAACATCTGGTCAACACAAGCCACAAATGCTGTCGAGACTCCTATCCGTGTTCCAGGCCTGAACTCTGTCTTCATGTCCCCACAGGTGCCTTGCAGATTGAGAGCAGTGAGGAGTCGGACCAAGGCAAGTACGAGTGTGTGGCGACCAACTCTGCAGGCACACGCTACTCGGCCCCCGCCAACCTGTATGTGCGAGGTAAGGACTCGAGCAGTGCCTGGCCCTATCTTCATGGAGTTGAGCTGCCCCTGCTGGGCATGCTGCTTGGAGCCCTTGGTGTGGACACAAAGGGGGCTGCCATGGGCCTAGTCTTTTCTTTACCCCACGTCTTTCTGCAGCAGCCATGACAGCAGCAGCAGCTCCCAACGGGCAAGCTCCTAATGTCCGCCACTGCTCTGCTTTCCTTCCCTGCAGGCCCTTTGGGAAGCAGTCACTCTTGGGAGCATTTGTATCTCTTGTAGGTCCTACTGCATGGGCCCAGAGCCCCATGGGAATCTAGAGTCTTCTGAGCAGATGCGTGCGCGCAGGCACGAACATTTGTGTGTAAACTTGTGCGTACCTGCCTGGTCTTCCTTGAGTCTGTCCTGCCCCCCGCCACGTACATCCCCCATCCCCAGTGGGGCAGGTGTCAGGCCAGGTGTGCCTGCACTCTGCCCTGGGGTTTTCCAGGGCAGAATACAGGGGAGCTACCTGTATTCTGTCACCAGCCAAAGACCCTTATGTAGGAGGTCAGGCTGAGGCAGCCCTACGGGTAAGCACCTACCGTGTTCCAGGTGTTCCTTGCTGGGACTAAGTAGATCGTGCATTTTCACAAGTTCAGCAGAAAGGGTCTGAGGACTTTTGAAGTGTCCAGTCTCTGCTATGATCACAGCCCAAGGGTGACCAAAGCTGGCCACCTGCCAGCTTCCTTCACACATTGAAACTGATGTGCATGGTGCCCAGGAGGGGCCCTGGGAGCCCCACCTTCCTCCCACTGTCCCCTTGTTTAGTCCTCTTGCACAGATGGGTGTCATTAAAAGTGAAACCGTCTCTCGGGATTTGTAAAGGAAAATGGATGCAGCTTTCTTGCAGTGATGACTTCATCACACTTAAGTGCTTAGTGCAGCTTCACTAGGAGTATCCATCTGTCTGCTCAGGGCAGGCACAGGGCGGGGTGATGGCAGTGGCCTGTCCAACTCTACGGGGCCACATGGTCAGATGGAGCAGAGAGAACTAGGCTGTCATCTATGTATTTATTGAAGGGCTGCTCCGCATCAGGGCATAGGTTCCTGAGAGGCCACAAGCTCCCAGCCCGTTTGGTGATGGGCAGATTGTGCTCCAGAGACAACAAATGATGCTTCATTGGAGTTGGCGGTGTGTGATGAGAGGTCTGCACTAGCCCCCTTGTCAGGTATCCTGCACGTTGAGGCTCACCTGAGCTGCCCCAGGGCCTGTTTTAAGGAATAGCATCAGGGCAGGGAGGCCAGGAACTTGAGAGCCACTCAGAAGGCCAAGATGAATGTTGTAAATTACCCAGCTTCCCCCAACACTGCTCCAGGCAAAGCTTCTGACAGGCACACAGGGGCCTGACAAGTCCTCTCTGAGAGACCCTTCTTTGTCAGAGACTTACTTTCTCCTACCCGGACTATTGCAAATGTTGGGTGGTCTTGACCAAGCACTTTTTCCAGAAGACCATAGTGTTGAGAGAGTGGAGGTCCTGGACATCAGCAAGAAAGCCATTTGGGCATATTTTCTGAGGCAGAGCTATAGGAGGCTGTATAGAGGCAAGAGATGGCCCAGACCCAAGGTGGATGGATGTTGCATTGTCATCTCGGCTGGGCAAGTCACCATCACAGTGGCCTCAGCCGAGACAAAGCAGTGAGTATCCTTTGGAGATGTCCTGAGTTTGGTTGCTGTAGCCAGCAGCTTGGGAACTGACCAGGGAGCTCTGATCCTCAGCCCCTTGGAGCCTTCCTGTCTGTGAGGCCTCCACTATCCCAACATAGTGGGCTCAGAACCCTGACTAGCTCCTGCCATGGCCCGTCCCCCACCCTCCACCAAGTCTTTCTGACTTGCCTTCCTGGTGCATTCCCATAAGCCTTTTGGGTAGTGAATGCGGGAATTTCTTTAGGTCTAGCCCCGTTTGCCCAGGGCCCTAAAACAGGCTGTCGGAACCTGGCTTTAGTTATCTTTCTCTCCCTGTCACACACACATTGCTGTGGGTCTTGGTGTCTCAGGGCCAATCCTAAGTCTCCATCCCCAGGCCCCATCTGAACCTGCACCTGCCCTGCTTTACTGAGAGTAACACTTATAGTGCTAGGACAGGCCCAGATTGTAGATACCTAGAAAGCCCTGCTCCTAGGACTCTTGCCTCTGGTGTTGCTCTCGCCCTCATCTCAGTCCTGGCACAACGTCTGCTTTCTGACCCCAGCAGTGTTGAGGGCCCATCAGCCCCAACTCCTCTAGGACAGCCTCTGCTGTACTAGCTACCAGCTCTGTATACTAAACTTTGCTTGTGGATGGGTTCCCCATGGAAAAGGCCCACCACTGCAGTGCTGGCCTGCCTGCTGGCCCGTACCCACCCGCCTCCCTGCAGAGCGGCTGCCTTTTACCCTCCAGGCTGGTTGGATGCCCTTGCTGGGTACCAGCTATCAGGCCGTGGGCCTCAGCATCTGGGTCATTGTACACTCTAGCCCAGGGTTTCTCAGCCATGGCACTGTTGATGTTTCATGCCAATAACTATTACTTACGTGGGGCTGTCCTGTGCATTGTAGGCTGTTGAGCAGCATCCCTGGCCCACTAGATGCCAGTAACACCCCCTAGTCATGAAAACCCAGAATGTCTCCAGACCTTGCCCAGTGTCATTTGGGGAAATCCTCTCAGTTGAGAACCACTGTTCCGGATGGACGGCCTCCCACTGGCAATCATCTTGTCCAGTAAGCTCAAGGCTGCATCTCGTCAGATCTGGCTTCAGGGTCTACCTCACATCCCTCCTCTGTCCTCCAGATTCCTAGGGCTCCCACTACCTCTCTGAGGCCCTGTAATTGATACATTTAATGGGGCAGTGAGTATAAAGCTTCCTGCATGGCACCAGGCATGCAGGAAGTGCGTGACAGTCAGCAGCCGCTGCTGCTGTTGGGATGACACCGTTGGAGGATGGATGCATCATCCATTTACGTCTGACTTTGCTCACAGTTGCCCACAGCTCCACCCACAGTCTAGCGGGTCCAGGCATGCCTGGTGGACCAGCCTCTCCCTCACCATCCAAACTCCCCTCTGAGTGACTCACTCTCTCCTTCCATCCACAGCGTCTCTCTCCTCCACCTTTCAGGATGTACAGCTGCTGGAGCCAGGACAGGGCCACACCCTTTGGAGAGCCTGCCCTGCTTGCCCCTGATGTTCCCCACTCTCTGCAGAGAGCTGGCTACTTGACCACAACTGTCTCTAAACGGGGCTATATTTTCATGGCCTTTCTCCCCACAGGTGTCCAGACTGGCTCCTCACATGGTGCCGTGCCGCATGGGGCTTCCTCAAGGTGGCGGGGTTCTAATGGCCCGTGTGCCTGTGGGGTTTGTGGGCTGGGCGGGCCCCTACCCCAGAGCCCAGCTCTCTGAGTCGATCAGAGCCATGGGGGGTGTGTAGGGGCCTGCCTGTGCCCCACTCCCACCCCTCCCCGTCCTACTCTTGGTGTCCCAGCACCTGCCGGGAGGGGACTCAGCCCTGTCCACTGTGTCCTCCATAAGTCCTGAGTCTTTTGTGAGCGCGTGGTCCGCGCGCACCTGCGTGCACGTGCGTGTGCGTGGGGCACAGGAGTCTTGTCTTGTTTCCATGCTGTGTGGGCAGATGAAGGTTGGCCTGTTTTTACTCTCTCTGTGTTTCTCCTTGTCTTTTTTTTATTCCCTCCTCATCCTCATCGCACTCTGCCATCAACCCAAACTCTCATCTCTCAGATCAGCGAGAAGGTTGGTCCTTTTCACTTCTTATCCATCTACAGTTCGCCCGTCGATGGGATACTCCTGTCAGGGACCAGCAGGCACGGCCAGCTCCCGTGGGCTCACTCCAGCCAAGCCTGCCCGCCAGTCAGGCTCTGCTCTCCGTTGTTAGGGCTGGCAGGCGGGCAGGACCAGGGGTGGGTGGGCAGGCTCCCCTGCCCCGCATGTTTCTGCTGCTTGAGTCACTGATGCACCTTGTGTCTGCATGTCCCCTTAGCTGGGCTCCCCTGCAGGGGTGGTCGGGCGGACGTGGTGCATGGCATGAAGCTGCACTCCACCTTCATGCCCAGGCCAGGCTAGATCTCTGTTCCATGTGGAGCTCAGGTATGGTTGTGGGAGCTGTAAGAGCTGTAGTGCTTTATGTGTACTTGTGGGGCCTTCCACAGCCCCCACTCACCTAAACTCCATGTTTGCCTGAGCTCAGCTAAAACCACTGGGAAGACAAAGGGAAAAGGCTCATTTGGAATGAGCTGATCCTTCAAGATCCTGCAGTGCAGGACTAAAGTCTATAGCATCTGCCCTGTCCTTGCCCCCGCCAAGGCTCCATGGGGCAGCAGCCCTGCTCTGCCTGCTGAGCTTAGTGTCCATGGCACAGGGTGGGTGGCATCATCTTGTTTGCTGAGTAAGTCTCCTACACTCTTGTCTTTTCTTTCTCTGGCCAGATCCAAATAAAGAGTTTCCCACCTGCCCCAGGCCCCTCCATCTGCCTGAGTCTCATAGACAGTACACATTTTCTCAGTCTCCTCTTGGGTGCTGGGCATTGAAACCCAAGGAGATCACACCTGACTAAATGGTCAACTGCAACTTAGGCCTATGTGGGAGCCCAGTAGAGGCCCTGGCACAGCCACAGGTTGGGAAGGGCTTCCTGGAAACTCTGCTCCTGCCCATTCCAGAGCAGTCTTCCATGTGTCTGATCCATCAGAGGAGGCTCATCTGTCAACTGGGCTTTGGGCTGAGCCCCAAGGAGCAGAGCTGGGCCACTTGGTCCCCTCTGCATCATCTCGGTGGCTTGAGTTTCTTTTATGAGGGTGAGGGAGCCAGTTGGGAGGAGGGCTTCAGCCTCGGCTCAGATATCAGCTCTGAGTATCCGTCCATATGCACTCCTGAGCTCTGGGGCATTTCGGTTACACTATTTCGCTGACCGGGCGGATCTGCCCAGGCAGTCAGAAAACAGTCATCAGCAGAGACAGCCTAGCCCGCAGCTGCCTCCTCCCATGCATACCCTTTCCCCCACCTTCCTGGTCCCTTGTCCCCCCTCCTCCATCAGTGGTCCCCCCAAAAATAAGCACGTACACAAATATTTAACGGGAAGGCAGAAATGAGTTTCTAAATATTCCAGGGGGATTTGCTGGGCTGGTAATTTGTTTGGCGCTGATAATTACATCTTACATTTTTCCAGCTTTACTTAAAACTGTGTGCTGAGTGCACCGGCATTTAATTAGTGCTCTGCGGCAGCCACAAGGTTATTTATTAAAGAGTTATTTTATCTTGATACAGTGGATCCTGCCCCTTATCCCCTCCTTAATGTTGTGTTATTTTCATCAGAGAAATTTCCGCGAATGAATGCGGATTGCGGGGCAGCCTCCCCCTGCGATTAGGCTGTCACTCCACTGAATGCTGGTGCCTCTGGGCGCCGCACCGCCCTATTATAGGGGTTGTCAGCGCAAATAATTAGACTTAAAAGTTACAGTTGAAATATAATCCAGAAATGGCAGGGCCCTGTTTTGGAAATTGTCTATAAAATGTCAGCACTCAGGATGCACAGGGAACGGTACGAGAGCAGCATTGTTGGAGCTCAAGATTAGACCCTAAGCACATTTTTTCTAGCATTAGTTTTTCCTTTCCTGCTGTCGCTTCTGTCAGTAGACTGAGTCCAAAGCAAGTCCTGTCCCTTTTGGAGGCCTTCTGTTTGTGATGGTGAGAGGAATGACGGGGGGCTGCTGCCAGAGGCGCCAGCCACTCCTGGCTGTTGGGAGGGGGTGGTTGTCTGGGCAGGTCCAGGATTCTGGACCCTGCGGGCACTGTCAATCCTAGGCGGTTGTCTCTCACTTCTCTTGCCATGTAGCTGAAGCCCAGTGTCCTTGTGAAAGCGTCAAGGGTCACACACCCAGGAGCCTCTGGGTTGGAAGCCCTTACCTGGTGCTAGGGATGACCCTGAGAGTCACAAACTCATCCTTAGCCCCTGGAGTTCTCCCTTCTACCTGCATCTAGCAAGGGAAAAATAAAAGTGAAACTAGTCTCAATGTTTGTTTCTGAAAGGCCTCCATCTCCTAACAGTGGAACAGAAGACTTTATCCTGCGCACACTGTTTGCGGGTAAAGTCCAGTCAACTTTACGTATCGCTTAGGTTGGAACCCAGGGTTTATTAACCAAGGATCTACTTTCTTTTCCTGGGGCTCTTTTATGTCCAAGGACCTGATCAGGCCCCAAGATTCTGCCACTGACGGGGGTCACGTTTGCAACTGAGACCTCTCCCCCTGAAACAGACCAAGTCCCGTCCTTATGCCAACTGGAGAATATATTCTCCCAGCCTTGGCTAACCCAGAAATCAAGAGGTTTCTCCCTGGAGCCTCCTAGATCTCTTTTTTCAGCCCTGTCAGCCAGGGCTTGAAAGGGTATGAGCTCAAAAAAGTGTAAGCTTTTCATCACACAGATCTACTTATAGTACATGTATAAACTGAGGCATGTCACTTAAATTATCAGTCTGAAATCAGTTTCCTTGTCTGTAAATGGGAGGCGATAGCACCTACAGCAGCAATCTCCAACTTTTTTGGCACCAGGGACCCACGATTCTATGAGAATCTAATGCCTGATGATCTGAGGTAGAGCTGAGATGGTGATGCTAGTGCTGGGGAACGGCTGCAAATACAGATGAAGCTTCCGTCGCTCACCCACTACTCACCTGCTGTGCAGCCCAGTTCCTCATAGACCATAGACCAGCACTGGTCCGCGCCCTGGGGACCCCTGACCTATGCATGGAAACCTTCAGCACATATGCCATGAATGAGGAGGAGATGGGGCAGCCACTGGTTAAGAGTAAAGAGCAGTTAAGGCTGCTCCCCTGTGCCTTTCTGCTTGAGCCTGGACTACACTGGATTCCTCCCTTTATTGGCAGGCCTGGTTTTGGTCTGCATACAGACCTGCCTATGCCTCTGTTCCCATGGCCCTCCCCTCAGGCCTAGCTCCAGAGCCCAGGGTGTTGCCTGCACCACCAAGTTAGGCAGTGCTTCTCTCCTTGCTTCCTGGCCTCACCCTTGTGCAATTTGAAGGGTGTGCTCAAAAGGGGCTTTGTCATGACTTCCTCTTGCCAGCCCTGCCCCGGGATCCACCTGTTCTCTTCCACACAGAACTGTTCTCTCTACCCATGACATACTATCATCATTTGGTGTTGACTTCCAGCTTCAGGACAAATGACAGAAACCTACGTATATCAGCTTAGGCAAAACAAGGGAACTCCTGTCCTGCCATACTGAAAGACATAGAAGTAGATTTGGTGTCAGGCAAGGCCGGATCCAGATATTTAAACAGTTTGGGCAGGCATTTGTCCTTGTCTCTTAGCTCTGCTCCCCTCCGTTGACTGCTTCATTTTCAAGCAGGTCTTCTCATATTGTGAAAGGTTGTCCCCAGTCCCCTCTAAGGTTAGCCACCACAGTAGAGAGAAAAGGTCGCTGTTCTAAAAAGTCCAAAGGCTGTATCTCGTTAGCCAGATCTGGATCACATACCCCACTTAGCAAGAATGGGATGGTTCCCCTAAGGGAGATGAGGCTGCCATTTCTAGGAGGTAGAATGCTACGTGTTTACGAGATACTGAGACCTCAATGAGCCAGGGGACACAGAGGGAAATGACCCTGCCCATGACATCAGTCATGCCTGGCCCGCTTAGGGGACTAGCAGTGTTTTCGGTTCTGTCTGGAGGCCTCAAAGTGAGGTGATGTGGACAGAGTGGAGTCAGGCTGAGTAACATAGGGTCGGGTATCTGGGCGGAGGAGTTGTTGGGGAACCATGCAGGAGTTTTTGACAGGGAAGTGATGTGAGCAGATTTGTGTCAGCTGTTTGTGAAGGGCCAGTTATGGGAGTGGGGGCCAAAGGCCGACAAAGCAGGAGGAACAGTGAAGATCCCAATGCAGCAATCCAGGCAAAGGTAGCAGTGGCTTAGACTTTGGTGGTGCCAGGTGCCCGTGGATTTGGAGAGAAATTAGTGGGTTTGAAAGATTTTAGGCAATGCATTAACAGGACCTAAAGAATCATTGGATATCTGGTTTCTGGGCTGCAGCTTGACCCCTGTGCAGTGAGATCAGAGGTTAGAGCAGGTGGTCTCTGCAATTGCTTTCAGCTCCGATTCTGTAGTTTTGCACTACGCAAGCAGCAGTGTCTCAAACCTGTAGTGGAGGTGCTTCTGATGGGACACCATAGGTCTTTTGCATTTTAGGGGTCCCCAGCAAGGGTCTTCTGAGATCCACACTTTCTTTGGTGCCCTCTGGTCACTTAGCTTTGCTGCCTGCCTTCTCTGGCCCTGCTGCAGGGGTGCCCATGAAGGACACACTCATCCTCTGCCCACCAGCTATGACCCGTCCGCATGCCAAGCATGCCTGCCCGTGACTAGGACTTGCCTGCCTTCCCTCCCTCTGCATGTTCTGAATGTCTGCCAAGCTTGCAACTTTGGGGGAGTGGGGTATCACCAGGCTGCACCTTGAACTGAGAAGCTCAGAAGTGCTTCTGATTCGGGGAGCCCAAGGCCGGAGGTGGTGGCCTGGCATAGCCACCCTCCCCCTTGAGATCCTTGTTCATTGGCGCAGAAAGCCGTCTGCTTGGCGCCCTCATCATGTTATTGCCATCATCATGCCCATCCTGCCCGCGGACCACGTCCCTGGCCCGCCCCGACCCCTTACCCCTGCCCAGTCTTTCCTGAGGGGCAGCCCCTCCTCTTGTGTTCCTAGGCTGTGCCTTGAGCATGGGTGAGGTCCTGGCAGGTGGTCATGCCACTGTCCTGGAGGTGGAGGCAGTGTCTCCAGAGAAGGTGGCCATGTCACTCTCAGAGTAACTCTGCCATGCCCTAGCCATGCTTCAAGGACCCTCTGCTCTAGGGTACCTGGACTACTCTCACTGGTGCCCCAGCTAGCCCCTCTGGAGACCCTTGGTGGGGGTGGGTCAGGAGCAGGTAGGGGCAGGCACTAGAATGTGGCCTGACTAGGTCTGGCCCTTGCACTGAGTCCCTCTGTGACCCTGGGCACTTTTGTGGACTCAGTTTTCTAGGCTGTAAAATGGGAGCTTGATTGCGGACCCTCGTGTTCCAGACAGTCCCTGAGCGGGGGCTACTTCCAGCCCAAAAGTGGGGTGGGAGATGGTAAACCAGGGCCCAGGGACTCCACCCCTCCTGACTCTGAGGTGGGTTTGGCTCTGACAAGAGGGAATTCCTGGATGAGGGGCCCCTGCCCTTCCATCCTCCCGCATGTCTTGCCCAGCCTGTGAGTGCCTCTCTCCCTCCTCCCGCAGTGCGCCGTGTGGCTCCTCGTTTCTCCATCCCTCCCAGCAGCCAGGAGGTGATGCCGGGCGGCAGCGTGAACCTGACATGTGTCGCAGTGGGTGCGCCCATGCCCTACGTGAAGTGGATGATGGGGGCCGAGGAGCTTACCAAGGAGGACGAGATGCCAGTTGGCCGCAATGTGCTGGAGCTCAGCAATGTCATGCGCTCTGCTAACTACACCTGTGTGGCCATCTCCTCCCTGGGCATGATCGAGGCCATGGCCCAGGTCACAGTGAAAGGTGAGTGCCACTAGCATGCCTGCCTTGGCCTGTGGTCTGCCTTGTCGCAGAGCACAGCAGGAGTCCCAGCACCCATGGTGGGCAAGCGTAGCTGCTGTAGGCCCAGGCTAGGCCCGGGGTTGTTGCTCTCTCCTGGATTCACCGGCTCTGGGGTCCTCCTGGCCCTCAGTGGTGGAGGGAAGGGTTTCTGTCATTATTATTAATAGCTAACAGGTACTGAGTCCTGCGGGCAGGTTCCATGCTGGGAAGCACAGATTACATTGTTCACTCTCAGCGTCACCCTGGGAGGTAGATGATTTCATCATGCCCCTCTTACAAGTGAGGGAACTGAGACGCAGGGTCACACAGAAGTAATAACGGAGCAGGGACTTGAACCCTGGAGGAGGCATGATTTCATAGCAGGCCTCTTTAACCACTATAGAGCATCTGACCCTCGGGTTTCCCAGCCTCCTGGCAAGAAAGATGTAAAATAGTAGCCACGGGGTATGTAGGCTCCCCAGAGCCCTGGGAAAGGTGTGCATATAAGCAGGCTTCTCTGGGCTCGTTGCTTCTACTCTGCTGCCTCTGATCCATCCTCCATCCTGCAACTTGAGTGATCTTTTTAACATGTAAAGCAGGAACGTGTCACTCCCTTTAAAGAAGAAAAAAAAAAGCTTTTTAGTCTCTTTCCATGGTTCTTAGGATAAAGACCAAGGTCCTCATTGCAGCCTCCCTCACTGCCGCACACCCCACGTTGATACTCTGGGCTGCTCACCCAGCCTTGGTTGTCACTGGCTCCATCTTGCTCTCCAGGTCTCCGCTCTGTGAGACGCTCCTCAGTCACCCTCATCCAAGGAGATTCCCTGGATTTTTCCTCACCTAGCACCCTGCTTTCTTTCAGCCCTCGCGCATACCAGAATCATCATTATCGACGTGTTGGTCACTTCTCTCGTACTGGGCTATAAACTCTATGAGAGTAGGGACCTGACTGTGTGACATATGTCCTCGGCCCTAGCATAGTACTTGACACTCGATAATTATTTGTTGAATGATTAGTTGTGGACCTGGGACTTTTCCAGCTTCAATTTGAGCCATGCCACAGGATGTGTGGGATCAGTAGCCCCATCACTCTTTCTGAAATCCAGGACCACTCCTTGAGGAAATACCTTACCCCTCACCAGTCCCTGTTACACATACCCGCCAACAGGTGTGTGCAGGTGAGCTGCACCGGCAGGTCTCTGCTTCCCAGCCTATGTGTCTCCCATCTGCATAGAACCTGGGCAGGCCACGTCACCTCTAGATCTGTTTGGTAGGTGAGTCACAGGGGCTGATACGAGTGTCTAGGGAGTCCCAGAAGTGACAAAAGTAGACAGTAGCTGATTCAGGGCCCCTAGGGCCACTGATGGCCTGGCCACCATCCCCCCCACCAGGTTCCCTCAGAGGTCACTGTGGGCTTTCAAGGCCATTCTTCAAGGTTGGCTGTGGGGGTCAACCACACGCTGGTTGGATGACCCCCAAGGGCAGGATTGGCTTCTGGGGTCATGACCTCGGGTAGCCCTGAGCCTTCCATTTTGTCCCCAGCTCTGCCAAAACCTCCGATTGACCTTGTGGTGACAGAGACGACTGCCACCAGCGTCACCCTGACCTGGGACTCAGGAAACTCAGAGCCCGTATCCTACTATGGCATTCAGTACCGTGCAGCAGGCACGGAGGGTCCGTTCCAGGAGGTGGACGGCGTGGCCACCACTCGCTACAGCATTGGCGGCCTCAGCCCTTTTTCAGAATATGCCTTCCGTGTGCTGGCGGTGAACAGCATCGGGCGAGGGCCACCCAGTGAGGCAGTGCAGGCACGCACAGGGGAGCAGGCACCCTCTAGCCCGCCGCGCCGTGTGCAGGCACGCATGCTGAGTGCCAGCACCATGCTGGTGCAGTGGGAGCCGCCTGAGGAGCCCAATGGCCTGGTGCGGGGGTACCGTGTCTACTATACTCCCGATTCCCGCCGCCCCCTGAGCGCCTGGCACAAGCATAACACGGATGCCGGGCTCCTCACCACCGTGGGCAGCCTGCTGCCTGGCATCACCTACAGTCTGCGTGTGCTGGCCTTCACCGCTGTGGGCGACGGCCCACCCAGCCCTACCATCCAGGTCAAGACACAGCAGGGAGGTAGGTTTGGGCAGCACGCTGGTTGGATAGCTGGGGTGGACAAGGCTGTGCCATCACCTCCTTTCAAGTGGGCTGTGCACTTGAGAACTCTAGGAGGATGAGGGCCCATATTCTAGACACACACAGACACTTGGGATCCAGGATGAGGGTGTAGGGGTGAGGATCTGCCTTCCCCTGGGTGCCCCTGCTCTCGGGGGACTGGTGAGGCTGACAGCACCTGGCATGGGGTATTGCAGTGCCTGCCCAGCCTGCAGACTTCCAGGCCGAAGCAGAGTCAGACACCAGGATCCAGCTCTCGTGGCTGCTACCCCCACAGGAGCGGATCATCAAGTATGAGCTGGTATACTGGGCAGCAGAGGACGAAGGCCAGCAGGTGAGCACCCAGCAGGGGCAGGAGAAGGAAAGAAGGCTGCTCTTGGTCCCTGAGGGTCTGTGGTGGGCTCACCCAGGCAGACCTTTCTGGATTTCTATAGTTGTGTGGGCACAGCCCCTGGGGTTCTCTTTGGGGCTCTGTGGCTCACGCGGTCTCCATGGTTCTATAGTCTTTTACTCAGTGATGGGGACAAAGTCTCTGTGTTTGTCCTTGGGTCTCGCAGGCTCTGGCCCTTATGACACCAGCAGAGTCCTACAATTCCCCTGGGGCCACATGTCCCAGGTGTTGCCATGGCATGTGGTCTATGAGGTGCCTGTGATAAAGGCTGTCCCTTCTGTGGTCCGGGTGGACATATGGCAGCTAGCCCTGGAGCCATGGTGGGTCCAGATGGATCCAGCTGTAGTCCATGTTGGGGAGCAACTTCTGAGTGACCTTTGAGGTCAGAGCAGTCAGTGAGTGCTCCCTGCTCTTCTAGCACAAGGCGACCTTCGACCCCACCTCCTCCTACACTCTAGAGGACTTGAAGCCTGACACACTGTACCGCTTCCAGCTGGCCGCCCGCTCCGAGATGGGGGTGGGTGTCTTCACCCCCACTATTGAGGCCCGCACAGCACAGTCCAGTAAGTGTCTCCTGAGGCCACCGCCTGCTACAGCTGGGCTGGGACACAGACACATACACCCTCCCCTCTACCAGGTGGGTGGTCAGGTGTGCTGGGCCCTGGACTGGCCTCTGGTCTGGTCTGGGCTCTGGGTCTGGAGAGACCCAGAGAGGGACAGGTAAGTGTCCTCTAGTTTGCGTCTAGGCGGCTGCTGCCTTTGCTTCTCCCTGCCAGACTCCTGCCCCCCTGCACTTCCCCTTACCCCACCCAGGTAAGTTCTGTGTCTGTGACCCATCTCTTTCCTTCACCCACCTCTGTGCTGGTCACACCAGCTAACTGGGCCATCCTCAGTGGTGGGACTGCTATAAATCCTATGTGCCAGACCTGCTTTGGCAGCCATCTCCCTCCCTGTATCCCCACACCTTATCTTACCATCACCCATATTCCCTGCCTCATGCCCCCCACTGTGAGTACATGTGAACCATGCAAGCACCCTGAGCCAAATTCACATAGCACATCTGAGAGAATGAGACCATCTGACTGAGCGTGTCCATGTGCCTGCACTGGGACTGTGTGGCCATCTGTGTGTGGGACTGTCTGCAAACACTTTTGTGGAGTTGCGTATTACTACTGTAAGTTGCGTATTACTACTGTGTAAGGCTGAAGCTGTGAGCGTGTGTGTGACCATGACCTGACTGTGCAGCTCCTGCAAGTATGTGTCAGTGAGTCTCTGTTGTGCCCCTATAATTGGGACTGTAAGGCTGTTTTTAGGATTGGGACTCAGAGTATCTCTGGGTGTCTGATCCATGAGGATATCTGTGGGTCTGTGCCGTTCTCCCAATGACAGACTGAGACTAGAGCTGATTGTCTAGCTACGTGGCCACAGCTGGCCGCTGTCCACGAGGCTCTATGTGATAACAAGCCTGTGAGTGCATGGCTGGATTAGATAGTGGCATTGAGATAATAGCACATGGTGATGACCTTATGCATGGCAGTGTCTATGAGGCAATCCACGTCGTATTCAACTGCGTATGAATGTGCCAGTGACATCAGAAAGCCATGTGTGACCTGATATTCATGAGTTCATTCCACAAGCCCCTCTTGCACTCTTGCTGGGTGCCAGGCCCCATGCATAGTACAGGGCCGGCAGCATGACCCTGACATGGCCTCTGTCCATGGGGATCCTAGTCTAGTGGGGCAGACAGCCATTAAACCTGCAATTATCCAAATGAGTTTTTAATTACACTTGTGTGGAGTGCTGCGAAGGAGATGAACAGTGGAGAGATGATGGGATGGGAACCTTATCTGGTCTGAGGGATCAGGGAGGGCTTCCTAGGGCGACACAGAGGCCTCAGGTCAGGGGAGTCAGCAGGTTGCCAAGGCCCTGAAGGAGGTAGGTGCTTGGTTCTGGTCCAGGGCAAGCAGCAGGCCAGTGTGGCTGGAGCAGCCGTCAGGCCACAGGGACAAAGGACTGGCAGGAGGGCCGGCCAGCTGCTGTGTGTGCATGCATGGGGCTTCTCAGCAGGATCCCGGAGACCAGTGAGGAGGCTGTGCAGCCGTCTAGGCAAAAGATAGCCGCTCAAGTGAGGTGGTGGTGGATCAGAGAGCTGTCTGGGATGCTGCTGGCCAGGACTTAGGGCTGAAGGAAAGGGAAGCATCAGGTGAATTCTCTGTTTCTGGCGTATAGACCTGGAATAAGCGTGGTAGCACTCTGGAAAGTAGAAAATGGGACAGAAGCAGGCACCCAAGCTCAAGACACTGTTCAGCATCTGAATGGTGACTCTTGCCAGGCTGCCAGAATCCAGGGCCTGGGCTGGAGGTGGAGGACCTTGAGGAGAATGGCCGGAGATGGGAGGAGATCCAAGCGAGAGGATCTTGCAGGTTGGAAGAAGAGAGTTTCAAGAAGCAGACGAGCTTCTGCGGCTAAGAGATCAGCGCCAGAGGATAGAGGAGGTTGAAACTACTCTGTCCCGTGGCAGAGTGGGCTGGGCAGAGAACAGACTGGCAGGCAGTGTGGAGGGCCCAGGTAAGGCAACAGGGAATGTGTTCAGGGGATGCCAACCTGACAGAACAAGTGCCTTCTTCTGCCTGCCCCAGTGCCACCTTGGAGAAAGCAGAGAGTTGGATTCATTCAGAGTTTGGTGCGGGCTGGACTGGAGCACGGAACAAGAAGGAGGCGAGGGAGTTTGGGATATTGGGATGATGGTGAGCTTCAGTGTCTGGGCTGAATATTGACGACGGTAAGGGTGGTGGGTTGATGGACAGAGGTCCGCAGGAGTTGAAGAGGAGGCACAGTGCTGGAGGCCTTGAGCAGCTGGGCTAGAACAAGAGGCGAGGTCTGCAAGGAGATGCTGGAGGCCCCAGTTTGGGAGGGCCGTTCCCAGTAGTGGCATTATCTATGGGAGGAGAGAGTCTTGGAGATGAGGGCCTTTGGGGCCAGTGAATTGAGGTGGCTGCTGAAGTCACGTGGGCAGGGAGTGGTGGCAGAACTTGAGATGCCAAGGAAGCCCATCCAATGTCAGTGGAGTTCTGAGTGGGACTAGGGTCTGAAGTGTCACTGGAGCAAGAAAGGCACAGGCTTGCCTCCTAACCCCCGAGGAGCCCATTGAGTGAGAGCATCTGTCAGGCGCTTTTTCTTCACACTACCCCGGGGCCCATTGGCCTCCTTCATATCTGGCCTCCAGTCTCTCTGGTCACCTGCGGCTCAGCACAGACACTCTGTCCAGGCAGGCACAGGCTGAGGCATCCTTGTACCAGAAGAGCCTTTGAGGCCAGTTGTCCTCAGAAGAGAAGAGCTGTGGGCACAGCATCTGGAGAAGTTCTCTGTATGTGGCTGTGTATGTGACCGGGGGCAGGGTGTAGGTGGCACGGACCCCGTGCTTATGCGTGCCCGATGCTGTGTGTTCGGGGCGAGACGGCATATGTGTGTGAGGCACTGTGTTAGAGCCCCCTGTGTGTGAGAGACACCATATGTATGTGTGGGAGACACCGTGTGCGAGAAGGGAAGGAGAGAGGGTGGGGGAGTGCACACGCACGCCTGTGGACTAGCAGAGAGCGGTTGGGAGGAGAGGGAACATGGTACAGAGGCAGCCAGGCTCTGGCAGCAGTGGCAGTGGCCTACCTGGGGGACCCTGGAATAGCCATTGCGTACTTGGGGAATGCCTTGCCTGGGTGAGTTTCTTCTCCTCTGTGACTCGTCGCCGTGCCTGTGACCCCCCGCTCCATCTGCCTGCTTCCCCCCATTTGTCTTCCCCAGCCCCCTCCGCCCCTCCCCAGAAGGTGACCTGTGTGAGCACTGGCTCCACCACAGTCCGGGTAAGTTGGGTCCCACCACCCGCCGACAGCCGCAATGGCATTATCACCCAGTATTCGGTGGCCTACGAGGCGGTGGACGGCGAAGACCGCCGGCGGCATGTGGTGAACGGCATCAGCCGAGAGCACTCCAGCTGGGACCTGGTGGGCCTGGAGAAGTGGACGGAGTACCGGGTGTGGGTGCGGGCGCACACAGACGTGGGCCCCGGCCCCGACAGCAGTCCGGTGCTGGTGCGCACCAACGAGGACGGTAGGTAGAGTCACCAAGGGGAAGGGCGGGGAGGGGAGGCCTTCCGCCTGGGCACCACCCACCTTGCACCCCAGGCCCTTTGCCTCTCACAAGCCCAGAAGGACTTCTCTTCCTGGTGTAGGTTTAACAGCTGAAACTGAGGAGAGGTGTAGCTTATGGGAAGTAGGGATTAGTTTATGTCCAAATCCCAACATTTGGGGCTGTCCCCAAGGCAGCTGGAGCCTTACAGGCTAAGGTGGATGAAGCAGCCCCACCTCAGATTGGAGAGGTTAAGACTGGGAAGATTGGTGCAAGACACTCAAAATAGTCACCGAGACTCCACTTAGGCTGGACGTTGGCATGATATCGAGCCCCAGGAGGAGATAGGACAGGTTATGCTGACTTTTGGGTAGTCAGAGGCCCCTTCCTTTCCCACCAAGTGAGGTAGCCCTGAGCCAGAGGGTTCACAGGCTTCTGGTCTCACTCCTCTGCCAGGCAGACGGAGCCCTCCTTGTTCCTCTTCAAGGACAGACAGTTTAAGGAAGCTACATCAGGGCCTTTCTTGGGTAGTGGGGTGGCAAAGGCTGGGCCCTGGAGTGTGCTCTGCCCACCTGAGCCAGGACCCATACGCCAGGCCTGACTTCCTTGTCTCCCTGGTCACCAGTGCCTAGTGGGCCCCCACGGAAAGTAGAAGTGGAGCCGCTGAACTCCACTGCCGTGCACATCTCCTGGAAGCTGCCCGTCCCCAGCAAGCAGCATGGCCAGATCCGCGGCTACCAAGTCACCTATGTGCGGCTAGAGAATGGCGAGCCCCGTGGCCCACCTGTCATCCAGGACGTCATGCTGGCTGAGGCCCAGGTGCGCCCCTGGGAGGTGGGGTGGGTGGGCTGGTGAGACCAGCATACTTGTTTCCTTTTTGGAACCCAGATTTGCTCCCCTCCCTGGCCTGCATTCAGACTGTGAGACTAAAATGTTTTTCTGTGTCAGGCATGGGAGACACCGAAGCCAGGAGGTTAGGGTGATGTTTCAGCAGCCCTTCCTCCTTTGTCTTGGATCTGCCCAAACTGCCAACCCAGGCCCTGCCAGCTCCATCTGCCCTGGTGACAGTCCCAGCCTTGCAGTCACCTCTGTGGCTCAGAGTACTAGCACTGAGAAGCGCTGTCTCCACAGACCCAGGCCTCTATGGTCACCCCAGGCTTCAGCCCCACTAAGCCCTCCTTTGTGGTTTGCAAGGAGCACCATCATTGTCACTTCAGGCTGGTCTTTTGAGATATTCTTCCTAGATGGTACTGAGCTCTAGACAGCCACTCTTCCCATAGCCAAGAAAAGGGCAGGGAGAACTCTCCTGGGTAGTCTTCTCCCCAAACTTGGCCTTTGGTCATTGCCTAGTTCTGTGAATGGCCAAGCTGGAGTGTTGCTCTCTGCACCTGGCCCCTAGGAGGCTGACTAAGCCCTCGATGTTCACTCTCAGTGGCTGGACCTGCCAGCCTGACTGCATCATGTCTCCTCTCCGCTGCACTTCTGTCTCCAGGGGATGGTTATTCTGCCCGTCAGCTGGGGGTGAGGTCCCTGGGGTAAGCTCAGCACGGAATTGCTATTCAGATGAAGAACCTAGGGTCCTGGGAGGTGATGTGAGTGGTCCAGAATTTCCCAGTAAGTGGGTGGCTGAGCCTGGATAAGAAGCCAAGTCTCTGGATGCCTGGGAAAGGGCTGTGATTACTAATGCGAGTTCCCTCCCAAAATACTGTGCCGAAGAGTCATAACACCTGGAGTGTTGTGCTTTCAGGGTCTCCCCATCCAGGATCGACATAGGGCAGTACTGAGCCAGCCCTGAAGGAAGGAGCCCACATTCCCTCCAGAACCACTCGGCCCTCCCTGTCCAGCTTTTCACCCTGTCTGGGCTGGGATCAGGGGTGTAAGCATGTGCCCTGTGCTCGACGTGCTGTGCTTGTGGGTGAACACCCATACAGACAGGCTTTCATGCCTCCTGCTGGACCCAGTCCTCTGAACAAAATTCCTTTTTGCTCCCTTCTTCCCATCAGCCTGCCAGAGTGCCGGTGCCAAGAAAACAAGGGGTCAGAGGAGCTGTGCATGTGTACTCTCCTGCATTCCTGGGGCAGGTTGAGGGCTCCTCCTGGAGCCTTGCTGGACACACCCACCCAGAAACATCCCAGGAATGGGCTCCCTCAGCCCCTCCCATCCTGGGGGCCAGCAGCACAGCTGCAACCAGTGGGGTTCCAGAGAAGCCATTTAGGGTGCCCCTTTCTGGTCCCAAGTGGTTTGAAGCGAGCTGGGCTGTCGGAGGAGGGACACTGCCCTCTGGGCCTCAGACATCCCGAAATGGCGGTAAACATGAGCCCAGCCCCCAGGGAAGCCAACTGAAAATGGAGGGCCTGCCCATGTGTTCCCCGTGGGACTGGGTCATTCTGCTCCGAGCCAGTAGGAGAGCAGATGGGGCCTGGCCGCAGGGCCCAGCTGTCCCCTGAGCACCCTGTCAGGGACACCACAGCCTGTCCTTCACCAAACAGCACCATCTGCTAGAACTATGGGGTGCATACCCCGCCACAAGTGTGTAGCTCTTTATGTACATCTTCCTCCGAGGTTCGTCTTAGGTTCTCATGGTCCCTGACTGCACCTCCCTGTGTCTTTCTGTCCCTTTCTCATGGTTTCTCTTTCTCTTCTGTTTCTGTCTCTCCCTCTCACTGACTCTTTTTGTGTCTCATTCTCATCTCTCTCGCCTTCCTTCTGATCACGTCCAGTCCTCTGCCTCCATTATGCTCCATTTACTTTGTCTTTCCCTTCTTTTTCACTGTCTCTGACACAGGAGAGGTGTCCTATGAAGACCTCCCTGTCCAGACCCGGCTTAGACAGTACAGATCCCCACCAAGCAGGGAACCTAGAGCAGCGTGGGGCTCAGCCACACCCGAGAAAGTGGCCGTGGCTGATGGGGGCCTGATAATGGCCTCCCCCGCCGCCCCGTATCCAGTCCCACTCTCTTATTAAAGGGCTTTCCAACAGAGCTTTCCAGAACAGAAGGAACTGGGCCCATTGGACAAAGGCCAGACCAGCACTGTGAGGGTGGTTGGGCTAGAGGACCCTGTGGTACCTCTCTCTCGGAGATGTCATGGACCATATTTCATATTTCTGTGCCATGCTATACACCTGCCAGCCCGCAGCTCTCCACAGTGCCACAGAAGACACATCACTACCTCCATCTGTCCAGCTAGTACACCTATATGCTCTGTGGCCTAAAGACTGTATGAAGAAACAGTCCTAAACAGTTGCCAGTCCTACAACACGCCTTCCCACATCGATGAGATCTCTGGCGTCAGGAATAGGGGTCTGAGTGCTTCCCCTGTGCCTTTGGGGCAGGGCCCAGACTCTGAGTTTGGCATTGACACCTCCGTCTTGCTGGCCAGCCGGCCACACCACACCACCTCACATCCACCCTCCAGCCATGGCGCTTACTGTCCCCAGGACACTCTTCCTGCCTAGGATGACTGTAAAATCTATTGTTCCAACTAGGATACTTTTGAGAGAGAAAGACACAATAATCATACCATAGCAAGAAGCATAGGCCAGGACTGTCTTCGGCAAACCAGGGTGTACCGTCATCCTCCCTTGCTCACCCCATGATGTCTTCTCTCCACTCTCTGCCTGAGCTGTTGAGCTCACCCCCTATGTCCGGCAGCTTGGCCCTCAGAGCACCTCCAAGTCACACTCTCTGATCTCAGTGGCCCAGACCCTTCCCTCCTCATCCCTGGCACACAGTTGGGCTCATGAGGCAGGGGCTGAGATCTTCAGGTGGGGAGTGCTCCTGGGATGCTACCCTCATGGGGCACTTCAGAGGCCTACGTCCTCCATCTGCCCTTCCCAGGCCAGGCTCTCTCCAGGCCAGAGTCTTTCACATCCTGTCTCCCTTTCTCTCCCTCTCCCGCGGTCAGTGGCGGCCAGAGGAGTCCGAGGACTATGTAAGTAACAGGTGTGCAAGCACGGGCAAGACCTGGGTCAGGTGGGCTCGTGGGCCACTCCTCCTCCCCTGCCTTTCCTTCCAGCCTGAGCCATAAGATCTACAGGGCACCAGCCACATCCAGAGAAAATAGGCATTTAGATGGGAGCGCCGAGCTGAGCAGCAATTGGCATTTCCTGTAATCCTTACTTCTCGCCTGTTGAGCAGCAATTTCAGGCCAATGTTCATGATCGACCAGGGCCTGGCCCTTGCTCTGGCCAGATGGGGATGGAGTTAAATCTGATCCTGATTGCTAGGCTTTATTGATCTCTGGAGTAAACAAAAATCACCTGTTCTGGGCACAGGCTGGGAGGGGAGTCTGGTGAGCTGGGTTCCGGCATTGGTGCATTCTGGAGCCCCAGCCCTGGGATACCTTCCAGCTGGGGCAAGAGGGGGCCTGAGTGGGGTTTGGTGGTGGCTGCAGTGGCCCTCCTGAGGCTCAGAGCTGGAGGGATACCAAGGCTGGTGGTGACAGCTCTGTTCCCACTGCACGGTGGTCCCTTCTTTCCACTCTTCCCTCTGGATGATATGATTTGGCTTCCCATGGTGTTTCTCAGCATGTCCAAAAATGATCCCCTGGCTGGACATGGGCATATGGGCAGGGCCAGCCAAGGCTAGGGGACACTGCCTTGGCTGACTTCTCAGGTATCACCAGGCCGATGGGGAAGTATGTTCCCCAGGGTTGGGGTTTCCTGTCCTTGTCTCTCCTTCCTGTCTCAAGAGGTATTGCAGGACATAAGGTGTTCGCAGAGCCAGTGCCTCAGTGGGGATTAGATGGGGTTCTGACTTGGTCCTACAGGGTAGTACCTTGGCGCAGTCCTCTACCTAGCTTTATGGGTGTGCGTTGATATCTACAGGTGGCCTTCTACCTGCTTAGGCAGGAAGAGCTATAGGCTGCATGCGTGCATGCCATGAACCATTCAAGATGCTACATGCATGCAAGGTCCTCATGCCATGTGTGCATAGACTTCACAAGGTATCATTCACAGTACAATGGAGTGAAAGAACAGTGGGGCCCTTTGTTCTTGTCTGAAAGAAAGAATGAGCTGTCTATCCCAGGCGTACTGCTGCTGGGATGGGTGGGGTCCTCCTGGGCACACACCCCACCTGCCTGTCCTGCCTCCAGCAGAGGCCAGCATTGCACAGCAGCCCTTCCCAGGACCTCTGGCGCTGTGTGCTCTGGGGACTCCCCACCAGCTAAGGTCCTGCAGTGCCTGGCCTGGTCTGGCCTCTCCTTGCCCTCCTGTGATAGGAATGGGCCCCTCCTCCTCCTTTAGGAAACCACCATCAGCGGCCTGACCCCAGAGACCACCTACTCCATTACTGTCGCCGCCTACACCACCAAAGGAGATGGTGCCCGAAGCAAACCCAAAATTGTCACGACAACAGGGGCAGGTGAGTAAGGGGTCAGGGACAGAGCTGAGGGAGGAGCAGCGAGGAGGGCAGCGTCAGAACTAGTGCCTGGTTGTTCAGTCCCAGGCCGGCCCACCATGATGGTCAGCACCACAGCCATGAACACTGCCCTGCTCCAGTGGCACCCACCCAAGGAGCTGCCTGGTGAGCTGCTGGGCTACCGGCTACAGTACCACCGGGCCGACGAGATAAGACCCAATACCATAGATTTTGGCAAGGACGACCAGCACTTTACTGTCACCGGCCTACACAAAGGGGCTACCTACATCTTCCGACTTGCTGCCAAGAACCGGGCTGGCCTAGGTGAGGAGTTCAGGAAGGAGATCACGACCCCTGAGGACATGCCCAGTGGCTTCCCCCAAAACCTGCGTGTGATAGGGCTGACTACCTCTACCATGGAACTGACGTGGGACCCACCAGTGCTAGCGGAGAGGAATGGGCGCATCACCAACTACACCATGGTATACCGTGACATCAACAGCCAGCAGGAGATGCAGAACACCACTGCCGACACTCTCCTTACTCTCTCCGGCCTCAAGCCGGACACCACTTATGACATCAAGGTCCGCGCACGTACCAGCAAAGGCGCCGGCCCGCTCAGCCCCAGTATCCAGTCCCGGACCATGCCCATGGAGCAAGGTGTGTGCTGCAGGCATGTGGCTGCACCTGGGGAACTCTGCTGTCCTTGACCCACTGACTTCTGGCGACTGATCCACCAGCTTCTTCTGTGTGACCCTCTAGTCTCATGACTTTGACCACTAACCTCTTGTGAATGGGTGCCACATTCTCGGTGTGTGACCCCTGATCTCTGCTGTCTTGACCTATTAACCTCTGCTGTGTGATTCCAGTCTCTTGTGTGACCTTGACCCACTGATCTCTTTTGACTGTATCACATTCTTGGGTGTGTGACACTAATCTCTTGGGGCCGTGACCCACTGACCTCTAATGAACGTGCTCCACCATGCTCTGGTGTGCGGCCACATGCTTCTCATGACTGCATCCCACTGACCTGGAGTCACTCTGACCTGGTGTCTGAGCTCCAGCTATGATCCATGCACTTGTAGAGATCCCGACCGTGGGTGCTGTGGCATCTGCCGCCTGGGTGCTTGCTGTGTAAAAGAGCTGGGGCTGGGAGCTGAACCATGTGATGTGAAGCCTGGTTCTCTGCAGCTATTCCTAACCCCTGTGCCCCAACAAGCGTCTCTTCCTGGCGGGGAACCCTTCGGGCCCGTTCAGTCCACCCCAGTTAACACAGCCAGCACTGACTCCCTCCTTATGTTCCACAGTGTTTGCCAAGAACTTCCGGGTGGCAGCTGCAATGAAGACATCTGTGCTGCTCAGCTGGGAGGTTCCTGACTCTTACAAATCAGCTATACCCTTCAAGGTGGGTGAGGGCCACGGCCAGCCCAGCCCATACTCGGGCATCAGTCCAGTCCCACTGTGAGTGTCTGTGTGTGTTCGTGACACAGGATTCTGGTTAAGTGTGCACGCGAGCTCCCACAGGCCCATGATGGGCCGCCTCAACTCATGAGCTGCCTGCCCCCTTCCCCGCAGATTCTGTACAATGGTCAGAATGTGGAGGTGGACGGACACTCGATGCGGAAGCTGATTGCAGACCTACAGCCAAACACAGAGTACTCATTTGTGCTGATGAATCGTGGCAGCAGTGCTGGGGGCCTGCAGCACCTCGTGTCCATCCGCACAGCCCCCGACCTCCTGCCACACAAGCCGCTGCCTGCTTCTGCCTACATAGAGAACGGCCGCTTCACCCTCTCCATGCCCCATGTGCAGAACGCCTCGCTCATCAGGTGTGCAGATGAGGCCTTGGGGGGAAGGGCAGGCCTGCTGCCACCAGCACCGGTGATGACAGTCCTCATTCCCGCTCTGCTCGCCCAGGTGGTTCTACATTGTGGTGGTGCCCATTGACCGTGTGGGCGGGAGCATGCTGACACCAAGGTGGAACACACCCGAGGACCTGGAGCTGGATGAGGTGCAGGGATGGGCCAGGGTGGCATTTATGACAGCCCTTTGGCAGTGGTTGGCTGTGGCCCCAGTGGCTCCTCCAAATTGGAATCACTTTCTAGTCGTTCTGGTTGGCAGCCAGCCCTTTCCCAGGGGAAAGGGACTCTGAGGTGGTCCCCAGGAGTTTTAGAGAACTCCTGGAAGCTTACAGAGGATCCTCTGGAGGGATTTTCCCAGGATCCCTGGGGAGAGAAGAAGCAGAGACGTCTCTGCAGATCTCGAGAACCTTGAGTCCTGTAGACTTTAGAGGGTCCCAAGGGTCTAGAGGCCAGGGTGGGGCTAGAGGGGAGCCCCAGGACGTTTGGAATTCCCATCCTCTTCTCGCAGCGGTGTGGAACCAGCTTATTCTAGTTAGGCAGAGGAGCAGGGGTTACTCTCTGGGTTGGTGGATTGGCGGGAAGGAGTGACATTGTCACGTCTGGTGTCCATCATTTTTCTGAGGCAGTGGATAGGCTCGGGCCCTTTACACAGAAGGTGAGCCCTGTGCCAGCCCAGGTGGCTGACATCCCTGGCCACAGGCCTAGGGGTACGTGTTCCAAGATCCGATGTTACTCTGTGCTCTGTTCTGTCAGCTCCTGGAGGCCATCGAGCAGGGTGGCGGGGAGAGGCGGCGGCGGCGGCGGCGGCAGACGGAGCGGCTAAAGCCATATGTGGCCGCTCAGGTGGATGTGCTCCCTGAGACCTTTATCCTGGGGGACAAGAAGAGTTACCGGGGCTTCTACAACCGGCCCCTGTCCCCGGACCTGAGCTACCAGTGCTTTGTGCTCGCCTCCCTGAAGGAGCCTGTGGACCAGGTCTGCCTGAGTCCCCTGGGTCCTCCGTACCCCAAGACCCTAAGCCTGACCCGAGACCAGCTTAGGCTCAGACACTCTGAGATCCCAGGCCTGGGGAGCCCTTGAGACCCTAGACCTGCACAAGGGATCTCAAGACACCAGTCCCTAGGACTCAGAAGGTCAGACCTAATCGACCCTTGGGACTCAGTCAGCTGACCAGGCTTACGTCAGCAAGCCCAGCAAGCCCAGCGTAGCCCAGCCCCAGAGCCCTTGCTCTAGGTTTGGTGGGCAGAGGGTGGGAGATCTCACACTGAGCTCACCTGCCGTGCTATTCCTCCACTGGGCCACAGAAGCGCTATGCCTCCAGCCCCTACTCTGATGAGATCGTGGTCCAGGTGGCACCAGCCCAGCAGCAGGAGGAGCCTGAGATGCTGTGGGTGACAGGCCCAGTCCTGGCAGTCATCCTCATCATCCTCATTGTCATCGCCATCCTCCTGTTCAAGAGGTGAGTGCTGTGCTCAGGACTCCAGGGGATGGCCACCTGTCCCTGGACTCTCAGGCCATCCCTAGGCGTGGTTCATTTGGGCACAGAGAAGCCTGCACCAGCCTGCACCCCAGCTCTGGGCTCGGTGGGAAGCCAGGAGGAGCAGAAGCAGTGTGTGTGCACATGTATGTCTGTTACCCAGATGTGATAAGCTGAGTCTTCACAGAGGGCTGGTTCACATGTATCCATGGGTGTGTCTGTCCATCTGTCTCTGTTTTAGTGGATGTGAGCATTTCCCTCTCTCAGCTTCAAGATACTGCCCTCTCCTGGTCTCCTACCTTCAACACTTCCTCTGCCACCATTCCTAGATGACTCCCTAGCCTGGCTCCTGGTTAGAGCTAGGGAGGTCCAGACCGAGCTGCAGGCTCACATGCCCATGGACATTTACTTAGCAGACATTTATTGAGTGCCTGCTGTGATAGCAGCATCCACTGCTGTCCTAGACTCAGTGTCTGGGACCTTCCCCAAAACCCTCCTCCCATCCCCCTAGTTACCAACCAAAGCTGGTATCACCTTTAATCTTCCTCTTCCCTCTCGCTCCACTGTCTCCTGTGAGTCCTATCCTGGTTATCACTGGGTCTGCTCCTCTTCCCTGTCCCGGTGGGCTCTCCACAAGATAATGTATGTGTAGGTGGTTGGGGACCTGGCACACAGCATGCCTCAGTCCTCCTTGTCAGAGTGTCCCCTTCCTATCCATCCCCCTTGCAGCCTGAAAGGTATTACCAAGGATTTAACTTCATCATCTCAATTTAAAATTTTTTAGTGGCTCCCAAGATAAAGCCCCACCTCTGTAACCTGACAGTTAAACACCTGGCCAGTTTGGCCCCTGTGCTCCCAACATCGTCACACTGAGCTAATGCATTTCCCTGCCGGCTTGGGCTATGCCCTCTCTACTCTGCAGCTTTCCCACTCCCTGTCCACCTGGCAACTTCCTTCTTATCCCTTCAAGCCTCTCTTCCAGGCTCTCGCTTGGTTCCCACACTGTCCCTCATCTGCCCTAGTGATGCTTCATTGGGTACATCACTGAGCCTGCATTTCCAGCACCCGGGACAAGGCTGAGCCCACATGACACCTCAGTGAACGCTTGTCAATGAACATATGTTGGTCCGTGTGTCTGAACATGTCTCCATGTATGAGTTCCTACTCTCTGCCCCATCTCTCCCCTGCCCCTAACCCCTGATCTCTGACTCCTAACCTGGACCCAGTGCCTCCTTCCTGAAGAGTTGGCTCCCTCCTCCCAGGGTGAATAGGACAGGCTGTCCTGGTCCAAGGCATGGAGACATGTGAGCGGGGACCTGAGGAGTGTCCCCCATACCCACTCATGCTCCTTCCCACTCCCATCTGGGTCTTGGCAGTCCCCCCCCACCCCGTGAATGCCATGTGGGTGCCATAGGTCCCATAGTGCCCCCCCACGTCATGAGAGGGCCTGAGTGCTTGGCGGAAACAGTGACCATTCCTTTCTTCTGTCCTTGCCTGTCTCTCGGGACCTAGTAAACAAGAAAGGTAGGAGTCATTCCTTCTCTCTTCACACGCCTCCCCTTTCACTTCTTATCCCTGTGTACATTTTGGGCCCAGCAGGGAGGGGCAGTGCTTTGAGCGGAAGCCTCCTGGCTTGTGGCTATCTAGTCAGCTCAGCAGGCTCTGGGCAGGCTCTATCACCCTCTCCATTTGTACCTTGCACAGGGCATGCCCTTCAGGGCGCAGAAGTAGTGCTGTCTTCTGGTGCTTCCCCTGCTTGCACAGACTGGCTCTTGGCTCACCAGAGCCTTCCACCGGACTCCTTGTTCTCTGAGTTACCTAAGTGCTGTGGGAGATAGAGTCTTGCATATACGCCAAGAGCACTGCCTACAGGGCAGTGGGAAGTGTGTACTGCTACACACTCATGCACACTCACAGAAGTTCTTTTTCTCCAAACATACCTGTGTCCACCGAGCAGAAGCAACCCTGGATACTCGTCAGCAGCTAGACCTCATAGTCTGTGTCTGATCCTGTCCTTGTAGTCAGGGGAGCTGAGGCCAGCAAGGGAGAACTCTGCCTGGCTAGGGTGATGCCTTCCCTATCCCGCTGCTGCTGCTCTGGGCATTTACCCTGATACTGAGGGCCAGACAGCTGGGGCCCAGCGCTCTGTGATGTTTGCGTATCTTATGTGTCATTTGCATGTTTATTCCTGGTGGCTCCTGCTGTCTCAGCTGTGGCAGCCTTGGGGGCAGCAGCCACTGCCTAGCAGTAGTGATCTGCCTTCTATCAGAAGGAGCCACCAGCCTTTGCAACCCCTTCTCCCTTGCTGTACCTCCCTCTGTCCACTCTCTCCTCTTGCTGTCTCCCCACCCCCACCCTATGTTTTCCATGTTAACGCTGCTCTGCCGCTGGCTCCCTCGCACTCAGAGACCCCAGGAGGGGGCAGGATGGAGGGGAGGGGACAGAACCATAAACATGGGCTCCGTGGCAGCCAGCCACACCATGTCCTTTGCCTGGACTTTGGGTTCTCATCATCTGCCCTTCTGCCTCCTCAGGAAAAGGACACACTCCCCATCATCCAAGGATGAGCAGTCAATTGGGCTGAAGGACTCTCTGCTGGCCCACTCCTCCGACCCTGTGGAGATGCGGAGGCTCAACTACCAGACCCCAGGTAAGGCAGCTCCCCCAGCCTGTCTGCCCAGCCCAGGCCTGCAGGTTCCTGGGGTCTCTATGGAGGGACCCTGGCCTTGTGCCCTTTTTCCTGTTCCTCCTTTTTGCCCTTCTTCCTGTATCATCCACTTGGTTGAAGTGACTGAGGAACCCCTATTTCCAACAGCTAGACAGGTGCCCCAGGGCCCAGGAGCCTCTCAGGGGAAGCCCAGCTGCTTAGGCTTTGCCTCATCTTTGGTCTAGGCCTCTTCCAAATACGGGCTAAGGATCCTTATGAAACCCACATCCTAGCCACAGGGTGGCCAATACCTATACTCTGGCCCCTCCACATGAAAAAGGGATGTGTTGATAGGAAATGCCCTATCAGACACTTGTGGCGGGGTGATGTACCCACATCCGATCCTTCCTGGAGGCTGGCCCCAGCTTCACCGTGAGAGTTCAGAGACTCTGCACAGGGCGTGGTGCCTGCCCTTCCTTCCCCAGCCACTCTCATGTGACTCCCTGGCTATTCCTTCTACCAGAAGTGTCACTCCTTCCCTATGCTCCATCAGACATAGCTCAGACCTCTCCCCTGGGTGACATATCTTGGACTTCCCAGGCCCCCTAAAAGGCTTGGGGAGGAGGGGGTGGTCTCTCCTCAGCTCCCAGAAACTCTCTGCTTCTTCCATTATGACATCTCTCACCCTGGGCTACGATTGCCTTAATGACAATCTGAACTCTGTGGAACCAGGAACTGTGTCTTAGTCATCTGTGTCATCCCTGGTGTTGTACACACAATGGGTTCTTACTGAATGCCCGTGAAACAAATACACAGACAGCTGAATGAATGAGTGAACTAACACACACACACACAGGGTTTGTGTATATATAAGCTAATTATTATTGCATATTAAATTACCCCAAAACTTAATGGCTTAGAACAACGATAATTATGTATTATCTTTCACAGTTTTTGTGAGTCAGAAATTCAGACAGGAGCACAGCAGGCACAGTTGTCTCTATTCTAGAATACCTAGGTCCTCAGCTGGAAAACTCAGTCTAGGCCAGGAGAGGATGAGAAGTGGGTGAGGTCTGTGCCAGGGAACATGTTGCCGGAGTTCTCGGCCTGTTTCCTCGGGCGTAAGATGAAAGTGATTAGAGCAGGGTCATGAGAGAGGGTGTGGGGAGGGTTGCTGAGCAGCCTGAGGGCCCAGGGGACAGACCCTGAATCCCTGTGGCTGCAAGGGCCAGAAGGCAATGGTGGGGATGGAAGAGGAAAAGGAGGCATGAAGGAGGAGGAGGGGTCTGCAATGGTGTTAAAGGCCAAGTGCAGCGGGGCGGGGGCTGCAAGGACTGTAGCCCAGGTCAGGCAGTGGGAAGGAGCACGGTGACATCCCCAAAAATGTGGACATCAGGGAACTGAGGCTGCTGCCGGGGACAGGCGCCCCTGTGGACACGGGCAGTGTCAGGGAGACCAAGGACACAGAAGGGCACAGGTAATGGGGTAGGAGCCGTGGGGACAGCAGCAGTCACCACAGCCTAGGGTTGCCTTTGTGTTAGTTCAGTAAACACTCGTTTTTTTGTTTTTTTTTTTTCTCTTATCGTTTAATTTTCATTCTGAATATTCTTCAATCCCACAGAAAAGCTTTAAGAGTAACCAGTCACCATCTCCCTGTTCTTGTGTGGGCTGACCCTTCATTTCTTGCCATACGTGCCACATCTCTGTGTAAAAGCACACTTCCCTTTTGCCAAACCATCTGAAAATAGCCAAGGTTAAGTTTTGATACCAGAGAGACTAAGGGTTGGTTTGGACCTAGAATGTAATCATAAAAAGAGTTCTACACCCTCCACCACCACCACCACCAAGGCCACCCAGGCCCCTGGGAGCTGGGAGAGCTCAGCTCTGGGTGGGAGATCTGTCTGTGTTTCCTGGGAGGCCCCTCCCTGCCCCCGGTCCTCCTCCTCCTGCCCACCCCTCCCAAACCCTCTCCGCCCCTTCACCGCCTCACCTCCCTTCTGCCGTGTCCCTCCAGAGACGGTTAACGGGCTTTCTTCTCTTGCCCCGATATTTTTTGTTTTTTCTCTGCAGGTTCCAGTGTCCCCAGTTGCCCGAATATCTCAAGTTAGTTTTCCAAGTTCCCATGTTTGGGGCCTACTCTGGCTTTTGTGTGTTTCCTCTACTTTTCTCAGCCTGTTGCCTCCCTTCTTTGAATTCTTCTCTCTTTTTTCCTTTCTTTCTTCTCCCCTCCTGCTGTCTCCTCGTCTTCTTCCTTCTCCACCCTACTTGTCCCCACCTTGCCTCCTCCAGTTTTGCCCCCCCCCCCCCCCTGGCCCTGTGTCTGTCTCTCCAGCTCTCTTGCCTCAGGCCTTAACCTGACATCTTTCTGGGGGCCTCTCTCGTCTCCTTGTCTCCACCTCTCCCTCCTCATCTCCGCTTCTCTCTTCGTGTTTTTCCACGTCACTCTGCCTCGTCTCCATACTTTGCGATCACTCCATCCACATGCTCAGTGCTGGGACGACGACGTCACCAAGTCTCCCATGGTGACTGGCGCCAGTGAGGGGCAGGAGGGCTGTCCACAGGCAGGGCTCCTGGAGCAGGGGTGCAGGCTGAAGAAGCCCACAGCCCCATCCTGTCAGCTGCCCCTAACCTGGGCTCCAGCCCCAGCCTGGAAGGGGAGGAAGCCTCTCATCCCTCTTGAGAACCCGCCAGGTGGGGCCCTGGTGCCCCCACTCAGCACTGTGTCCCATGGACATGCTCACACATGCTCACGGCACACACACTCCCTCTCTGTCCTCTCCCCACTTCCAACCGCTGTGTGCTCCACCATCCCTGTCGCCGCATGTGCCGCTGTCTCCATGCCACCAGTGCCGAGTGCTCCATGGTCACACGTGTTCACATGTGCACATACATGCATTGGGGCTGTCCGCCACCTCGCTCAGGCCTCATGCTAACTCTATCTGTGTGTGCCCCTACTCCCCCAGGTATGCGAGACCACCCACCCATCCCCATCACAGACCTAGCGGACAACATTGAGCGCCTCAAAGCCAACGACGGCCTCAAGTTCTCCCAGGAGTATGAGGTGAGGTATCCTCACTCCCTGCCATGTGCCTGGCCCAGGCTTGGCCCCATGCCAGCTCCTGTCTTGCCTTAGGTCTCAGCTCTGAGTGAGGGGCTCCAGACTTGCCCAGAGCACAGAGTGGAGGAGTGAGCAATGGCAGGTAGAGAACTCAGCTACTCGGGTACTGGGTCTGGCCGAGGCCCTTCAGCACCCCAGGTCTGGATACTCAGACACGTACTCAGATGTTCCCAGAGAGAGGCAAAAGCTCACGCACTCATGCATACACACATAGATCAGTAACAATGGTTGGCTTTTACCAAGAGCTTGCTGTAAGCTAGCACTGCCTTAATATGCATCACTGCATTCAGTCTTCCCCACAACCCTGTGAAATGGGTATTGTTATTATCCCATCTTACAGATGAGCAAGTTGAGGCTCAGAGAGGGGAAGTGATTTGCCCAGGATCAAACAGCTAATAACTAGGGGATCCAGGATTCATACCTGGGCCTGCCTGACAGCCAGTGCCTGCACTTGTGTGTGCTCATGTCTTCTCAGAGCTGCACAGATCACAGAGATAGAAAATCAGGGACTCAGCTCAGGCTGCACAAACCCTCCTGCTCAAGGCATGCTTCTATCACTCTGGCCTTGACTCCTACCTGCTGAGGGCTCAGAATTTAGAGCACTGCTCCCTCAGCCTGGGGTCTGAGGACTTCCAGGCCACCTAGCTAGGAGGTGCTTTGCTATCAAAGGAGGTAATAAGGAGAGCCCCGCCTCCTCTAAGGAGCACAGAGGAAGCTGTTGTAGCTCAGCTCTGCGGTTTCCAGTTTCCCTTCCTCCTGGCACAGGATTCACCCTCAGTCAGTGAGGGATGGACAGGTGATGGAGGGGCTGGCTCAGTCTGGGAGTTTGCTCCTCTCTGGTCAGATGTCCACCCTTGGTATCATAGACACCACGATTCCCCTTCCACGGGCTGTGGGCCAGGTTTCCACAGAGGAAGTTGAGCGTGACAGGCAGATAGGTGAACATGGCTTCTACGAGAAAAGCATGCTGCCCCCACCTGTGGAGCACCCAGGGCCCTGCTTTCCATAGGGTCTTGCTGCGGGGGTTACAAATCCGGTGAGTTGGGCTCCCTGCCTTCATTTCTTCAGCTGGCCAGGATGGCCTTCCAGGGTCTTCAGCCCATACACATTTGGTTCCATGTCCCACACCTGCCCTTCTGATGAGGCTCTGTACCTCCCTGTCCACGCTCCCAGTGTTCCCACTTCCACCTTCTGCCCGCTTCTTGACTCCAGTCTAAGTTTTCCTTACAAGATCCTCCAGCAGGAAGTCATCCCTGGCTACCCTGGCCTCCTATAGACTTCCCCTCTGCTAGAATCCCATAGTTCTGTTACCTTTAACGGTCAGTCAGTTGTCCATCATGCATTGTCAAGCACCTCCTGTGTGCCGTCTCTGCTAGGGATATGGAGACAAATGCCCTCGAGGAGCTCAGTCAGTGGAGAGATGAGTACAGACAGATAATCAACATGGGATAGGACATTATGCCATAGTATTGAATGCGACAGACGTGTGCAGAGAAGGTAGGCTGACAGCACCCAGGCAGGCTGAGGGGTGGGGTGGGGGTGTGCTGTGGGGGACTCACGGAAGCAGTACACACTGTCCTGTGGAGAGTAATGGCTGGTGCCAAAACATGGAGGACATTGCGTGCTATGCTGAGATCGTATCCATCTGTAAAGAGAGGATAATAATAGAACCTGGTTCATAGGATTAGATGAGCGAATACATGCAGAGTGCTTAGAACAGTGCCAAACACACAGCAAATTCTAAGATTGAGCTATTACTATTGTCTGAGGTGAGGCAATGAGGAACCATGGCAGGCATTAAGCAGGAAATTGATCATCAGATCTAGATTGTATGAGGATTATTCTGGCTGCAGGATGGAGGGGGACAAAGCGGAGAGGCAGGGAGATGCCAAGTCTGGGTTGGGGTAGCCTGGCAGAGGCCAGTGGTAGCAAGTTTGAGAGAGTTAAGCGGCAGGGGGGAGCACCAGGACATGGTGACCGACGGGACAGGCACAGAGGAGTTTCAAGGACAGCTCGCAGGTTCTGGCCAAGGCTTTTGGGTAAACGGATGATGGTGCCCTTCCCTGAGATTGAGTCCCAAGCAGCAGAGCCAGGTTTGGAGGGGAAGCAAATGGAGTCAGCTTGGCAAGGGCAGAGTTTAAAGGACCTATGGGATCTCCAGGCGGCGATGTCCAGGAGGCTATGCTGCTGGATGTTTAGACTGGGGCTCAGGAGAGACTCTGGGCTGCAAGCTGGGTTACGGGCAGCTCCAGCGCCATGGGTATAGTAAGATCCTGCGAGTAAATGAGGTCACTCACAGAAGGTTGTGGAGTTTAAAGAGGGCCCAGGAATGAACCCTGGAGGAGTGCTGTGTCCTGTTTATAGAAACGGCAGGTGGAAGGAGAGGAGATACGATAAACAGCCATGAAGATAGATGAAGACCCACCCGGACAAGGTGGTACAGTGGGTGTCCAGGGCCCTCAGCAGTGGTGGGTACTGCACAGCTGGCTGCCATTGCTTCCTCTTGTCCTGCACTCATTTCATTAGTTGGGTGCAGGGCCCAAAGGGACTTTCCCTTGCCCCTGTGCCACCCCCGAGTATTCTACCAGACAAGGGGATTTGGTACCATGGTCAGAGAAGGCTTTGGTCCCATCGCCTTCCTGACAGATGACATGGCAGTCCCTGAGCTCCATGGCTGGGGAAGCTGGCAATCACCCTTTACCGGCGCACAATGAGCTAGAGAGGCTGGCTGTGGCCAAGGAACTGGATGTTGGCATCACCTAGAAGGGGGCAGTAGGGAGACCTCAGCTCTTACCACAGTCTACCTGCCTCCTCTGTTGCCTGCAGTCCATTGACCCTGGACAGCAGTTCACATGGGAGAATTCAAACCTGGAGGTGAACAAGCCCAAGAACCGCTATGCAAATGTCATTGCCTACGACCACTCTCGTGTCATCCTTACCTCCATCGATGGTAAGCCAAAGACGGGGCCCCCTTCTATCCCCTGCTCTCCTCCTTGCTGGCTAGGGTGACAGTTCATCCTGCAGAAGAAGCCCACGAGTCCTGGGGTGCACTGAAGTGTGGAGGGTGGGGCTGGGGGCCCTGGGATAATGCTCTCCCACGTCCCTTCCTGTCCGTAGGTGTCCCAGGCAGCGACTATATCAATGCCAACTACATTGATGGCTACCGCAAGCAGAATGCCTACATTGCCACACAGGGCCCGCTGCCCGAGACCATGGGCGATTTCTGGCGGATGGTGTGGGAACAGCGCACAGCCACTGTGGTCATGATGACGCGGCTGGAGGAGAAGTCCCGGGTGAGACTGCGCAGGGTCCTGCCAGGAGGCGGGGTGGGAAAACGCCACCAGGCGACTTCGGGCACCTTCTTCTGTCCCTGTGGGAAGAAGTTCCTCAAGGGACGCCCCAAGCGCTATTGTCTTTCTGAGGTGTTGTGGTCCCCAGACACTAGTAGATTCCTAGGATGTTAATATGTTGCACCAGATGCTGCATTTTCTGAGAATGTTAATATGTTCCCCAGTTGCTGGCATGTTCCCGCGATGTTCACATGTTCCCCAGATGCTGGAATGTTCCTGGGGCATTAACACATCTCCTAAGTTAATTAGTGGAAAGAGCGGCTGTTATTTGCTTTTGCAATGCAAAGCATTGAGTGGAACATAAAATTTACAAGAGTTTGAAAATGGCACATAAACATTATGGGTAAATTTGGCAGAAAATGCGCCTGGTGTGCTTTGATCATGAATAAATATGGTTCAGCATGGGCCTCATTCCCCCAGCTAGGTCAGCAGTGGCAACCGCATGAGAACCTGATGTGAGGGGGCGACACAGTGGGTCTGAGAGTTTAAGGTTGGAGGGCCTTGTCGGCAGGTAGTCTAGGTATTCCACCCTGCTTCGGCCCCGGGGACCCTACCCCTCTGAGCCTTTGGACACTTCCAAACACTCTTGTACCCTGCCCTGCTTGTCCTTCTGCAGGTGAAGTGTGATCAGTACTGGCCAGCTCGTGGCACTGAGACCTACGGCCTCATTCAGGTGACTTTGCTAGACACAGTGGAGCTGGCCACATACACTGTGCGCACCTTCGCACTCCACAAGGTATGGCCCTGCCCTGGTGCTTGTCCCCCCGACCCTTCCCAGGCCCTATAAGGACATTAATCTGAGCATGGTGTGCTGGAGTTGGGCAAGTGGGAACTTGGGGTCTGGGGTTCAGAGGTGTGTGAGTACGCTGTGATGGCCAGTACTAGGTTACTCTGCCCTGAGTCTATAGCAGGCAAACTTTCCTAGTCTCACCGTCTCTCCCCACCCTTCTCCCCAGAGTGGCTCCAGTGAGAAGCGGGAGCTGCGTCAGTTCCAGTTCATGGCCTGGCCAGACCACGGAGTTCCTGAGTACCCAACCCCTATCCTGGCCTTCCTGCGGCGGGTCAAGGCCTGCAACCCGCTCGATGCAGGGCCTATGGTGGTGCACTGCAGGTGAGAGGGTACAGTGCCACCCAAGGGGCGGGATGAGAGCTGGGTGGACCTCTGCCCCAACCCGAGCCCATGTCCTGCAGCGCGGGCGTGGGCCGCACGGGCTGCTTCATCGTGATCGACGCCATGCTGGAGCGCATGAAGCACGAAAAGACGGTTGACATCTACGGCCACGTGACATGCATGCGATCGCAACGCAACTACATGGTGCAGACAGAAGATCAGTACGTGTTCATCCACGAGGCACTGCTGGAGGCCGCCACATGCGGACACACAGAGGTGCCTGCCCGCAACCTCTACGCCCACATCCAGAAGCTGGGCCAAGTGCCTCCTGGGGAGAGTGTGACCGCCATGGAGCTCGAGTTCAAGGTGGGCCGGGGGTGGGCCTGGACTGGGTCATGGGAATGAGTCCCCCTAGGAAGCCAGGCCTGACCAGCCTCTCTCTCTCACTAGTTGCTGGCCAGTTCCAAGGCCCACACATCCCGCTTCATCAGCGCCAACCTGCCCTGCAACAAATTCAAGAACCGCCTGGTGAACATCATGCCCTATGAGTTGACCCGTGTGTGTCTGCAGCCCATCCGGGGTGTGGAGGGCTCCGACTACATCAATGCCAGCTTCTTGGATGGCTATAGGTCAGCATGCTCTGTCTGCCTGTGACCATGCCCTACGGGTACCTACACCTGGCTGGCTGGTGCTGTAACAGAGTAGGACCAGCCCAGAAGACCAGAGTGGGCTTCCTGGAGGAGGGGCAATCTGAGCGGGGCTCCAAGGGAGGACTGGGCAGTCTGGGGAGACTCTGGAAGCACAGCATCTCCAGCATGTCCAGTCTTATGTCCACCCCAGACAGCAGAAGGCCTACATAGCCACGCAGGGGCCTCTGGCAGAGAGCACCGAGGACTTCTGGCGCATGCTGTGGGAGCACAACTCCACCATCATCGTCATGCTGACCAGGCTCCGGGAGATGGGCAGGGTGAGCCCACCCCCGAGGGCCCTTCTCACACCGGGGAGCATATCAGCCACCCCCTCACTCTTCTTTCCTTTCATACCCAGCCACTCATCAGCATAGCCCCTGACTCCCATTATCACCACCTAAGGAGTTCTGCCCCATCATCCTCTGAAACCTGGAACTCCCCTCCCACATTCCTCCCCACCTGATCATGGGGTCTGGTTCCTCTATCCACAGGAGAAGTGCCACCAGTACTGGCCAGCAGAGCGCTCTGCTCGCTACCAGTACTTTGTTGTTGACCCAATGGCTGAGTACAACATGCCACAGTATATCCTCCGTGAGTTCAAGGTCACAGATGCCAGGGTGAGTGTGGACAGGGGAGCATGTGTATTTACGTGAAAGCATGCCTGTAATTGCCTAAGCTTGTGTGGGGCGGGGGCTGCCTGCCTGGTGCCCTAGCTCCAATTCCAGGAATCTGAGGCTCCTGTGAGAAGGAGGGGGCAGGGCACATCTCCCGGAGCCTGGTCAGCATGACAATGATGGTGGAGTTGTGCTTCCACAGCATGCTTACCTGTGTCATTATCCTACCTTCCTGGCCTGGTGGGACTACAGCCCAAGACACTAACCCCATTTCCTGCCTACCTCTCCCAGGATGGGCAGTCGAGGACAATCCGGCAGTTCCAGTTCACAGATTGGCCGGAGCAGGGAGTACCCAAGACGGGGGAGGGCTTCATTGACTTCATCGGGCAGGTGCACAAGACCAAGGAGCAGTTCGGGCAGGATGGACCCATCACAGTGCACTGCAGGTGGGGCTAGTCCCTGGGGGGGGCTGGGCCAGGGCGGGGGTCCTGCGGGCTTGGTGGACAGGACCCCTGACCCAATGCTGTCCCTGAGCAGTGCTGGCGTGGGCCGCACCGGAGTGTTCATCACTCTGAGCATCGTCCTGGAGCGGATGCGTTATGAGGGCGTGGTGGACATGTTTCAGACTGTAAAGACCCTGCGCACACAGCGCCCAGCCATGGTGCAGACAGAGGTACACGGGCCACCGGGTCGGCACACAGGCACATGCCACCAGCACTGGCCATTGCCTGCTCTGCCAGGGATGCTGGGGCAGGAGGAAGGGAATGCGCTCATCATTTGGCCCCTGCACTGAGCACCAGTAGCATCCCTGGCTCCAGCTAGGGATGGACATAGCAGTCCTTGTGGGGTGCGCAGAGGGGGACAGCAGATGGTTGTGGGCAGTGGGGAAAGGAGATAGATGAACCTTCAGAGGTTCTTCCAGGCTCTCTGGACACTGCCTGGGGCCGGTGTCTGGGTCCAGCACCTGCTCCTGGCCAGCAAAGAGTGAGTGCCCTTGCCAGTGTGTTGGGGTACCCACTGGCACTGCCTACACTGAACAGCCCCCCTGTCCCGGCAGGACCAGTACCAGCTGTGCTACCGTGCAGCCCTGGAGTACCTTGGCAGCTTTGACCACTATGCAACGTAACTACCGCCCCCCTCTCCTCCGCGGCCCCCGCCTGGGGGCTTTGGAGGGGACCCAGCTCCTCTGAGCCATACCGACCATCGTCCAGCCCTCCTGCACGGATGCCGTTGCTGGCAGAGCACAGCCCACTGGGATCACAGCGTTTCAGGAACATTGCCACACCAAACAGAGAGCCCAGAACCCCCCTGGGCGAGTGGGTGGGCGCCACAGCCACTGTCCACCAGGCCCATCCAGAGCCCGCTCCAAGTTCTCTGTTCTGCTGCCGCGTTTCTCATGCTTCTTTTCATGGGGTGGGGATGGGACAAAACCTCCTTTTTATACATTAAGTCGGGTAGACTGAGGGAGTCTAGGCTCTTCCCTCTGATTTCTCCTTTTGCAAATTGTTAACTGCAAAATGGGCTGCTGTGGGGGATGGGGTGTGGTTTTCTTTTTTGAGTTCACTTGAATCTTTTTTTGTATGACTTTCACCTCGGAAGGACAAACGCCTTCCTCGTGTGTGTGGAGCGAGGGCTGCCAGCCTAAGCAGGAGCCTCACTAATCTACTGCTCTTCCAGCCTTTCAGACAATATCCTGTTTCAGCCAAATGCAGGGAACAATTTTTTTTAACTTTTGTTTTATTTTTCCTTAAGAGCCTTATTTTAGGCCCCACAGACAGTGGTGGGCGGGGAAGAGATAGGAAACACTCAGCCTCAGTTGTCTGTTCCAGTGTGTGTTTAACATTCACAGCCCCGAACCACAGACGCATCTGGGGTTGCCTGGCAAGGCGTTCCTCATCACCATAGTGTTTGCGAAGGTTAAAAAAAGCAAACAAAAAAACAAAAACAAAAACAGGCAAACAAAAAAAATCCAAAAAAAGGAAGAAAGAAAGAAAAAGTCACATCCTGGCTTCTACTTCAAACCCCCTAGAGGGGAGGTGGCTCTGTGTGCCTGGGCCTCCCCGGGAAGCCACCAGGCTGACCTCTGGGCCCACAGAGCCTTGCTTTTGTCCCCAGCATTGCAGTGTGGTATGGTGTTGGTAGGCTGTGGGTCTGGCCGTGTGGCCAAGGCAGTTGGCACAGGACAGGGTGTGTGACACACCCTGCGCACCTCAGGGCCAAGCAGGGGCGAGGCTGGCCCTTCAGGTCCAGGCCAGTGGGCCTGGTAGCACATGTCTGTCCTTAGAGAAGGGGCCAGATGATTTCCTCCCTGGTTTGCAGCTGTTTTCAAAGCCCATGAAAATTGCCCTTTTCTACTTCTTCGAGATGCCCTCATAAACCAATGTGGCAAGACTACTGGATTTCTCTTAATGGTACTATGATCAATCTTTATAATCTTGGCTTGCTGAGGGGCAGGGAGAGGGCCTCTTCTCTGGGCAGCACTATCTAGGTAGGTAAGTGGGGGCGGGGAAGGGTGCATAGCTGTTTTAGCTGAGGGACGTGAAGCAGACGTCTCCAGATCTAGCTAGGCTCGGTCGAGATCAACAATCCAGGGTTGGTAATGTTGGATGAGACATTCATTTTTACCTTGTGGATGCTAGTGCTGTAGAGTTCACTGTTGTACACAGTCTGTTTTCTATTTGTTAAGAAAACTACAGCATCATTGCATAATTCTTGATGGTAATAAATTTGAATAATCAGATTTCTTACAAACTGGGCCTCTGTCTCAGCTCTTTCTGGAATCAGAGTCTAGACCCTATAAGTTAATACCTAGGGGTAAGTTCTGGATATTTCCCATTCCTAAAGAGACAGGCTGTCCAGAGTATTTGTGACAAGACCAGCTCTCGTGGCATGGTGCCCACTCTCAGAGAGGAGCAGTTACAAACCCTGAAGACTGAGCCACTGGCACCTGTAAAGAGCACCACACATTGGACCCAGATCCCTGCGCTGGGAGTGTACATACCTTTATGTATCAGCAAACATACAGTTCTTGCAATGTGGGTACTGGACGCTGGTGTGGCCTCTCCACTAGTGATCAGACAAGTCCTACCAGGTTGTCAAACCATGGGACTTCTGGGGACCTAGACAAATGAGACCCAGAACAAGTGGGAAAGAAACTCAAGTCGGCACTGACCAGACTATAGAGTGTCATGATGAGCCCAACACAGAGGTGCTGTGGGTACACTGAGGCAGCACCTGACCTCCAGGGAAAGCTTCCTGGAGGAGGTGACGTTAGCTGAATCTGAATGTTTCGTAAGGTGAGTAGTGGTTACTTTTCAAAGGTAAGAAAAGATTTCCAATGGAGAGAGCAACTTGTACAAAAGCCTGGATGTATGAAACAGCGCAAATAGAAGCCACAAGGAGTGCAGCATGATGGGTAAGGAGACATGGGCTAGAAACGTAGGCTGGAACCAGCTGAGGACTTTGAATCGATTGTGAAAGAGATGTAAGTGTCCCTGTCAGGTGAAGTACCTCTGCAGCATGCTGGGCCGCCACCATCGCGGCCCTCACTATACTCCAGTGTTGGCATCTGTCCCCTTGGGCTGAGTGACCAAGGCCTGAGATTAGGGCCCTTTTTGGTTTCCCTAGCACCTCATTTACTGCCTGGCATATTTCTATTTGTTCAGAAAAACAATACCATCATTGCATTATTCTTGATAGTATTTAATTTGAATAATTGTTAGCTACATAAAAGAACGAACCATTGAATATTTCCAAGAGAGAGAGAGATGTCACTGTCATTTGAGGAACAAAAGCGTCAGAACTGCACCAGGCAGGGTCTGCACACAGTGCCTTATGGACATGATCACTAAGCCTCAGAGCAACCCAGCAGAGCAGACCCTTTCCTCTCACAGGTGAGAGGACAGGCTACCCAGGTTAAGTAAGTGCCAGAGCTGGGACCCATACCTGGTTATGTCTGCTCCAGAGTCCCTGCCCTTTTTCCAATCCCTGGTGTCAACCATGCTCCCCCTTCACTCTCATCCCATCCCCACCTCTAAACTCACTTCTCTAGGACCCCCAATCATAGTATAGTGTATGGCACCCTGTCCACTCTGTTTCCCAATCAGGCATCTCTTTCTGACCACCACCTTTAATCAAACCCTGCCCATTCAGCCTCCTCTCACTCATACTTGTTTAATTCTCTGCATTTCCACTGTTCTGTCCTAGGTTACCCCGTCTTGTCTGGACTGCAGCCATGCCTTCTATCTGGTCTACCTGCCCCAGCCAACCCATTCTCAGCATTGCAGCCAGAGTAATCTCTTCCTGTTAGCAGACAGGACCATCTCACTGTCCTGATGAGACCCTGCCAAGCACTCAGCCCAAACTCCACAGGTTTCTGAGACTGCAGGACCTGCCTCTGCAACCTCTCCTTCCCTCCTTGCCCTTCGCCCCCTTACCTCCAGCCATGACAGTTTCCTTTTAAGTTTTGTTCCTGCCTCACCGAATCCTCTCTCAGCTCCATTACTTACCACAAGCTATTCTGGAGCATTATCTTCCACCTCTCAGCTGGCTAACTCCTGCTCATTAGTCTCTACTGAAATATTTCCTTCAAGAGCCATCCTTGACCATCCTATGTGAGGTTAGGTGGCCCTGCTGAGCAACTAATTGGAAATATATTTTTTTCATGTCCTCATAGCAGTGTACAGAATGAGTCCTATTATGCCCGTTTTGCAGATGAGAAAATGAGGTCTCATACACTCATTCAACATGCTTAATGAGCATTTGCTATGTAGGAGTCACATCAATGAACTGACCTTGTGGTAGTTATACTCTAGTAGACTGAAATATAATGCATATGAAAAATAAACATACATAGTTTGTTGGAAAGTGATAAATGCCACGGGGAGGGGGTGATTAGAATAGGAGGTATCAGGCACATGGGGAAGGTTTGATTACTAGGGTGGCCAGAGCAAGGCATGAGAATAGTGAATGACGAGGTCAGAAGAGAAATGGAGATCAACACCCAGACCTTTGGGAGGGCTAGGGGAGATACACAGGTGTGGCGAGAAGTGGCCAGATACTGGTTATATCTTGGAAGTGGAACTAAGGATTTGCTTATGGACTGAATCAGAGAAAGAGGAGTCAAGGTTGACTCCAGTTTTGGCCTGAGCAACTAGAAGGATGAACTTGCCATTTATTGAGATGGGGAAGGCTGAACATTAGGGCTGAGTAACTTGAGGCTCTCAACTGGGGTGTGGTGGAGTCGCTGTGACTCCTAGGTCTGCCTGTTGCCAATAGCTGGAAACAGATGCATTGAGAAAAAAATACACCAAGAGTTGTAAGTTGGGGTGATTTTTTTTCTTTGTAATTTTCCTAATTTCTTGTAAAGAATTAATAGTACTTTAATTTTTTTCAAATCGTATAATTTAAAAAATTATACAATTAATACTTCTATGTTTTAAAAAACAACAAAAATCTTACAAATAGGATAGAAGTGTTAAAGTCCCCATTCTCTCTGTGTCCCCCAGCTCCCTGGAAGGAGTCACAACAATTTATATACCCTTCTGGGCATTTGCTACGAATATACAAATGTATATAAACTTTATTTTTTTATACAACTAGAATCATGTTATTCATATCCTTCTGGAAATTACCCTTTCCATTTAAGTTTATTGTAAGTTTCTCTCCATGTCAGCACCTCATTTTTTAAGCTGCTGCAGATGTGCCATAATTTCATAGTTATCAATATAGCTTTTTTATTTAAAAGATATGGATGCACATAATAAAATAGATAAAAATAATTCAAACAGTCTTGAAGGATAAAAAAAAAAAGGGTTATCTTTCCTTTCTCCTCTTCCCAACTCGTTTTATTCCCTGGAGCTTCTGATTTTAGTTCTTCAGGTCGTGGGCATCGTATCTCAATAAGTTGCACCTGAGTCAGTGGTAGCTGGTGACTCCTCACAATAAAATCTGTGGGATTTAGTCAATTTGTATGATCTCCTTCCTGTACCTCCTGGTTTTGTTAGATATAGTATTACTTTTAATAATTCTGGAGCTCCTTTGTGACAATATAGTTAAACATCTGTTTCTTGATTTATCATCTTAGGCAGTATCGATTGATTATCTTCTATGAAGAATGAGAAAATTAGCTCACTTTCCTTGATCTGCTCTCTCCACTCCAACTACCATTTTTTGTTATTTCACATTGTCGAGGTTAATAATACTTCCCTTCCTATTACTATAGTTAATTCTTTTGTTCTAAGAATTGAAAACCAATAAACAGCATTTTAATTGCATGTTTTCAAAAAATCTTTCAAGCATCAATTTCAAATCTAATTTTTTCTTCCCTTCATTTCTGGATCACACTCAGCTGCCGCCGTTTCTCGTGCAGCATGTTAGTCCTTTCCTTATGAAATATTTCCACATAGCGTTGCAAACATCCTGGTTCTTGTAGATCTGAAAATATTTTTCTTTTACACTTATCTCAGTTTTAATTTTGTCTGGTATGGATGTCTTTATTAAAAAAAAAAAAGTTTCCCCAGAAACTGTTAAAGAAGAAGGAGGGTAACCGTTGAGACTGCTAATGGGTTGCTTTATCAACTTACCCTAATGCCTGCTCCATCGCACACTTTGATTTTTGATTTGTAGACTCAGAGCTTAAAACCTGTCCAGGCTTCTTTTGACTCAGGCATCTTGGGCTGTGGTTTTCTCAGCTCTGAGTTCTCCATCAATCTGATTCCATTTGCTTACTATCTTTTGGAAATCTTATTTTAAAAAATATTTTACTGTATGGTTAATGTGAGTGTCTAAATTTTTTTCTTCTGCCAAATTATTTATTAGATCACCCTCCTCTCTGCACTGGTCTGTGATGCCACCTTTTTGTCACATAAGAAGTTGTTAAGAGTACAGTCTACTTCTGGGCCTCAGGTCTGTTTCATTCATGTGTCTCGTCTACTCATTTAATTTTTTGGTTTCATTTTATTAGCTGACACAGCTAGTCCCCTCATCATTATCCTTTTAGTTTTTCAAAATTAATTAGTGCTGCTCCCCTGTTTTTCTTCCAAATGGACATTAGATTCTTTTTGGAAAATACCCCTCCCTCAATTTTGGTTGTTATACCTTGATAAAATTGACAATAACATATCTGAAGAATGTGTGTTATAAAGAAAAGCTGGTTGGAGTCTAAAGGAAGCCTTGGGATCGAAGTAAGCTGTGCTCATCCAGCCCTGCTGGATGGGAGGATGCACTGTCTGATGTGTGCAGCCATCCCAGTTTCCAGAATGAGCTGTAATGTAACAAGGAAGCTGAGCACAGCCTCTCAACATCCGTAGTGCTGACAGCCTGGAACTTTAAACCTGTCATGCTCTTCTAGGTCACTTGGCCCATCTCTCCTTGAACCCTTTATCCCAGCCTGATCTAAAGCATTTTCTTAAGCATACCACGCTTAACATTTGTTACAAGCAAAGGGTTAAATCTCTACTAGATAAAGCTGCTTTCAAAGCAATAGGAATAAAAGTAAACACCCTAATAGAAAAATGGGCATGGATACAAATAGGCAATTTATAAAAATGATACACAAATTCCATGAAAATATGGAAGATACTCAGCCTCATTATTAATCAAAGAAATGCAAATTGAAAAAAAATGATCAGGTACTATTGTTTATCAAATTGGCAAAAGTTATGTGTTAATACTGGTGTGGGGAATTGGGCACTCATATTGCTAGTGGGGATCTGTGCTGGTTCTACCTTTTTGGAGGAAAAATTGCAGTATGTATTAAAAGCCTTAAAATACACTTTACCTTTGACTCGGTGACATATCTTTAGAAATGTATATACAGGAAACAAATGGACAAATATTTTAAAAATCTATGGACAAAGAGTCACTGCAGCATAGTTCATAATACTGAAAAGTTGGAAACAACCCAAAATGTACACACACTCCTATATTGTCTACAGTCATGCTCAAGTGAATTTGGAGGCCATCAGTATCAGTATCAGCTGGGAGCATTTTAGAAACAAAGAATCACAGGCCCCACCCCAGACCTGAATCGGAATTTGTATTTTGACAGCAGCAGTCCCCAACCTTTTTGTCACCAGGGACCGGTGCTCCTATGAGAATCTAATGCCTAATGATCTGAGATGGAGTTGAGGCGGTGATGCTAGTGCTGGGGAGCAGCTGCAACTACAGATGAAGCTTTGCTCTCTCACCCACCACTTACCTCCTGCTATGTGGCCCAGTTCCTAACAGGCCACAGACTGGTACCGATGCATGGCCCATGCGTTGGGGACCCCTGCCTTAAAGCATTTGTATGAGCATTAAAACTGGAGAAGTGCTGGCAAAGATTTGCACAAAAATGTCAGCAATAATTTTCCAGGTGGTGATGCTTTCTATTTAAAATGCAGTTTCTAGTTTGCTACCTCTGACAGGTACTTTTTTCATAAGAATGTGTCAGTGGTAGAAAAGCACATCATGCTGTGGCTGCACATGCCTTGGTGTCCTTCCTGGCCCACCTCATCCAAGACCAAATCCTCTGGGAATCCCATCTTAGCCCCTTCCTCGCCCACACTCCACCAGACAGTCTCACATCCAGCTGTGTTGGTCCAGTAACCATAGCACTGTGCTGAAATAATTATTCTTGCTTCTTCAGCTGTTCACACACTAAAATGGGGGTGGGGTGGGGGGGAATGATTCAGGCTGCAGTGCAGAAATGAAATGTAAATTGACATTATAATTATGGTTTGATTTTTTTTCTGTCTCCTCCACTGGACTGTGAACTTCTTGAAGGCAAGGAACATGTCTTAGTCGTTTCTCCCAGCCTAGTCTAGCCCAAAGTGAGACTCAATAAATGTTTGCTAAATGGATCAAAAAGGAGGTGTTTGGCCTGGCCCTAAAGCAAGAGGTAAATCTGATTGTCGGGAGGAATTATGGCTGGGGCTGCCAGAACTCTCAGTCTTCAGAATCTCCACTCCCATCTCTTTTAAGGATGCCCGCCTTTTGCTTCCACCCTGAGCACACATCCTACTCAGCTCTAAGAGGGACTTCCCACCTCTACAACCACCTTAACTAAGAAGGGGTCTGCATCCACCACACCAGACCAACCTTTCCCTGATGTGCTGCTTTTTTCCCCATCCCCCACACCAATGGTAGGAATGGCTCAAATGGAGATTTCCCAAGCAACATTTTTATTTTAAATAAATAAGGGTCACCCAGGACTTTGCCTGGACTTTGACCCAAAGGGAGGTTTTTGGCCTCAGAACTGAGGTGCTCCTCAATCTCCCCTGAAAGGCCTTGTGTCCCAGACTCCGTTCCAGGGATGGCCCTTTCCAGCCTCCTCTCTGGCACATTTTCAGGGCATTCTCTGCAGTTACTTCCGTCTGAGCTCCTATGTAGTCCTAAAGATTTAAATCCAACAAATACACCTATTACGTATTGTAATACCTGCTAGCATCACTAAGCACTTAAGTGTGACATGCGCTTTACCTACATTGTAAAAATTTAATTCCCTCAACAGCCCTGAGTAGTAGCTTGTATTTTTTTTTTTTTTGAAACTCAGAAGTCCTTTTTATTTTTATTTATTTTTTAAATTTATTTTTTCTTAAAAGTATTGGGGTGTCATTGGTTAATAAAATCAAATAAGTCTCAAGGATACAATTCAACAATTTGTTATATATATCGCATTGCATCTTCACCATCCAAAGTTAGATTTCCTTATGTCACTAAGTATTTGATCTCTTTTACCCCTATCTACCTCCACTCACCCCACTTCCCTTTATCTAGTAGCTTGTATTATCTCCCTTTGCAGCTGAAGACCCAAAGGTCTGGAGTGGTCAAGCAACTCACCCTAAGTCACACAACTAGGAAAGGAACAGAAACTAGATTTGAACCTGGACCTGTGTGACTTCAGAGACTGAATGCTTAACTACTATACAAACTGCAGTCCATGTGGCTTTGTTTATCCATTCTTTCCACAAACGTTTCCAGGAATGTTTATTGAGTACTTACTATGAACCAGACATTGTACAGGGCAATGGGATTCAATGGTGGAAAATCAAAGTCCCTCCCCTTAGAGGTTTATTCTGTAGGAAACAGACATTAGTCGCAGAAATTTTACACATAATTACAAACTCATAGATGCTCTGCAGGACAAGTGCCTAATGCAATGAGGGCAGCACAGGACAGCAGGACCCCCACTAGTTTGCGAGTTAGAGAGAAGTGGTCTTTACTAGAGGCCCTGAGGCAGAAGAGAGAGCATAGCTCCTTTTAGGAAAACAGAATGAAGGTTAGCATGGCTGGAGCCCAGAGAGCAAAGGAAGCATAGGGCAGGATGGGGTGGAGAGTGGGCAGGGGCAAGGGACTGGGAATTCACAGTGAGAGTACAAGAAGCTTTTATTCATTCATTCATTCATTCATTCATTCATTTAACATCAGAAAAGCCTTATTAGAAGGGAAAGTATACTTCCAGACACAAAAGCGGGCTTGAGCAAGAGAAGCATGGCTCAAAAGGCAAGAGTACAGGAAGCTTTTAAAGAGTTTTCAATAGAGTGATGAATTCAGATTCACTTTTTAGAAAGATCACTCTGGCTGCTGTTTGGAGAACCGATTGGAGGGACAATGTTTGTAGTGGTCCAGGTGAAAGGTGCTGTGGCCCGAGGTGGGATGCTAATGACAGGGAGGTAAGAAGAGTAGCATTCAGGATGCAGTTTTGAGAGTAAGGCCAATAGGCTTGGATGTGGGCTACAAGAGAGAAGAATCAAGAATGACTGCACACCCGGATAGATACGGATGCCTGTACTGCAATGAGGGACACTGATGAGGAGCAGATTTAGGGGAGAACCAAGAGTTTGCTTTTGCTGAGTTTGAGGTGCCTGTAATTGTCCAAGTAGAGAGATAGAGTTGTCTTGATCTCTGTATCCCTAGAGTCAGCACAAAACAGATGCCTATTTTAAAATCCTTAAAAGAATGCACAAATGGTTAGAGTTTGAGTCAAGTCTTAAAGAATGAAAGAGATTTAGTCTTGAGATAAAGATATGTTGGTGCCTGAGATAAAAACAAAACAAAAAACCAGCAGAACAGGTGGCAGAAGCAAAGGAGAAAGGACTGAATGTGATGCAGAAGTGGCCCATGGGGCATCTGTTGATGCTGCTCACCAAGGCTTTTTACACCTTTTCCTGTCACACTGAGCCATCCTCCCCAGAGCGGGAGAATAAATCATAGCTAGAAAGAAAAATTATGTTTTTGTTAAACAAAGGAATCCAGAGTGTTTGTGGGTATGTGTCTCTAAGCATTTTTTTATGTGCATTTTTATATTTCATAGGCTAGAAGGCCCTGATCTTTCCAGTTGACCTCATCTTCAAGGCTGAATTCTCTTTCTATTTACATGGACTAACCTGGCTGCAGAAACCCCTCAGTGACTCGAGCTGAGCAGGTCAGGCTGTATTAATGTGTTCCTGATGCTTAGTGATCAGGGCTTCTTTTCTGGGCAGCCCATGTCAGGCCCTTTGCCCAGAGCCTCCCAAAGGTCCAGAGAAAAATATTTCAGGCACTAGTGCCCCAGACAAGGGTTGGAATGTGATTGATCCAGAGGTGAAGATGAAAGGCTTCATTAGTATACAAATGCAATCCTTCCTGTTCATTTACTCATTCAGTTCATCATTCATTTGTTTATTCAAAAAGCATCCTCAGGTCCATTGTTCATTTCAAGTTACTTAACCTTCCTGCATCCCAGTTTCCTCAACTATAAAATGGAGACAGTAATGATACCTTCTTCAAAAGTTCATTGTGAGGATGGAATTAAGGACTATCATTCATTCACTCGACAAGTATTTAGTGAGCTCATACAAAGAGCCAGTCTGTCCTAAGCGATGAGGATAGTAGTGAACAAAACACAGCCCTGGCCTCATGAAGGAGACATTCTAAAGGGGAGAGTTAAACCATAGAAAAATAAAGCATATATTGTTGGTTAGGGAAGGGTTTCACTGAGGTGATATATGTCAGCAAAGCCATCAAGGAGGTGGGGGAGCAAGCCATTCAGACATGGAGGAATGGAGAACTGGAGGAATATGTGTGTGTGTGGGGGGGGGTGGAGGAGGTTATACAGGGAGGAGGTAAGGGAAGATTATAGGTCATTATAAGGACTTGGCTTCTATCCAGAATGAGATGGAAGTCATTTGATGGTTTTAAGAGGAGTAACATGATCTGGCTTCTAGTATTAAAGAATAGCTCTATTGTGTTGAGATTGCAAGGGCAGAAGCAGGGAGAATTATCCTCACTGGTTTATAGATGATGGTGGCGTGGACCAGGGTCGTGACAATGGAGGTGGAGGGAAGTGCTGGATTCTGGATATATTTTGGAGGCAGAGCAGAACTATATAAATGTTAATGTCAATGCACCAAAGGCACAATTCATAAAGAAAAAAACTGATAAGTTGGACTTCATCAAAATTAAAAACTCTTGCACTCAAAAGACATTATTAAAATGAAAAGACAAGCCACAGAATGAGAGATAATATTTACAAAGCTTATATCTGATAAAGGACTTGTATCCAGAATATCTAAAGGGCTCTTACAACTCAATATTAAGATAAACAACCCAATTAAAAAATTGACAAAAGATTTGAATAGACATTTCACCAAAGAAGATATATAAATGGCTAATAAACATATAAAAAGATTCTCAACATCATTAGTCATTAGAGAAATGCAAATTAAAACCCCAATGAGATACCACTTCACACCTACTAGAATGGCTATAATCAGAAAGACAGACAATAAGAAATGTTGGCAAAGATAGGAAGAAATGGGAATCTTCCTATATTGTTGATGGGAACATAAAATGGTACAGCCACTTTGGAAAACAGTTTGACAGTTTCTTAAAAAGGTAAACAAATTACCAGACAACACAAATTCTACTCCTAGTTAGCTACCCTAGAGTATTGAAAACAAACATTAACAAAAGACTTGCACATAAATGTTGATAGAAGCCCTATACATAATAGCCAAAAACTGGAAACAACCCAAATGTCAATCAATACTACAATGGGAGACTATTCAACATTAAAAAAAAAAAAATACCAATGCATGCTACAACATGGATGAATCTCAAAAAAATTATGCTAAGTGAAAAAAGCCAGACACAAAAGAGCACATAATGTGTGGTTCTGTTAATATGAAATGTCCAGAAAAGGCATATCTATATAGACAGAAAGTAGATGAGTGGATGAATGGTTGT
>NW_011888916.1:520404-522366 GCF_000151845.1 Pteropus vampyrus
CAGACAACACAAATTCTACTCCTAGTTAGCTACCCTAGAGTATTGAAAACAAACATTAACAAAAGACTTGCACATAAATGTTGATAGAAGCCCTATACATAATAGCCAAAAACTGGAAACAACCCAAATGTCAATCAATACTACAATGGGAGACTATTCAACATTAAAAAAAAAAAAATACCAATGCATGCTACAACATGGATGAATCTCAAAAAAATTATGCTAAGTGAAAAAAGCCAGACACAAAAGAGCACATAATGTGTGGTTCTGTTAATATGAAATGTCCAGAAAAGGCATATCTATATAGACAGAAAGTAGATGAGTGGATGAATGGTTGTATGCTGCTAAGAGTAGGGACAGAGAGTGATTGGTAACTGGGCATGAGGGATCTTATTGATGTGGCAGGTTTTACTGAGGTGATGGAAATGTTCTAAAACTGGATTGGGTAATGGTTGCATGACTCGGTAAATTTATTAAAATCATTTCGTTATACTCTTAAAATGGGTGAATTTTATGGTATGTAAGTTATACATCAATAAAAGTGTTTTTATAAAAAAATGCTAACGACAATGTAAAAAACTTTTGTGTATATCAAGCATTTAGCATAGTGTTTGAAACATAATAAAGTCTCAGCAAATGTAGTTAACTTTAAAGCTAATAATATTGCCATTATTATTACTGAGATAATACTATGTGTTAGGCATTGTGCTGGATGCTGGATAAAGGGAAGTTCTAGGAAAGAATCCTCAAGCTAGGAACATGGCATGAACTTTATGTCATGACAGAGTTTTACCTCCAAATTCTACTGCCATTACTAGCAAATCACTCTTAAGTTCTCGCCCTTTTTTTTCCCTTTGTGGTAAGCACAACTGTGATTTTATTTATTTGCCTGAGCATGTGTTTCATGTCTGTCTCCCTCATTAGATGGTAAACACGATGAGGGCAGGAAAAGTACTGTTCCACTCATTACTGAAGGGTGGGCAGATTCTGGGCAACTTCTTGCTGGGTCTGGTAGGAGGAACAGGTGCTGCTGATGTGGTCCCTTTCTTCCTCAAATCCATGAATTTAGACAGAATGTCTGAAGCTACAGCAATCACCCTATAACCATGAGGTACACATGTGAGGGCCAAACCTAGGGTTTAAAGTATGATAGAGAAAGATGGAAGGAACCTGTATCTTTGATGGCTTTGTTGAACACTGAGCCAATGCCAATAGATACTCCCCTTCAGACTTACTACATGAGAAAAATAACTTTATGTTTGTTTAAGCCACCGTTGCTCGGGTTCTATTTCTGGCAATGGAACATCTTTCTAAATGATACTACCAATAAGACTGACATGGTACTCTTGAGAGATTTTTGTCTAGTTGGAAGGAGATGGACATGTAAACAAACATGAACTTGTAAAACATTTACTTTGTGGAACTGTACAAGGTGAGGTAATTGACCCATGAAGGAGTCTCTAGTTGCATACTGGTTTCTGGCTTAGGCAGTGGGTCGATGGCTGCCGCACTAACTAAGATAGTAAACCTAGGAAGTGGAGTCATTTATGGGGCAAAGAGATTTGTTTTACTGGGTATGTGAGTTTTAGGTACTTGTAGGACACCTAGGGGGAGGGATCTAGATATAGGAGGATATATGGATCTGAACTCAAGGGAGGAGATCGTGCTGGAGTATAGAATGGATGTCATCAGCGTGCACATATGAGTGAAGCCTCAGAGTGAAAGTGTATTGAGCTCTTTTTTCAGGCTTTATGCTAAGTGCTTCATATCATTACCATCATCATCATCACCTAGCTAACACTTACTAAGCACTTACTACATGCCAATTCAACTTCAAAGTGCTTTACCTGCATTATCTCATTCAATTCTTACAACGAAGAAAGGGGAAGTTCCAGTTTTAGTTATTATATAACTGAGGGTTGGAGAAATTAATTTGCCCTAGGTCGTACTGCTAGTGAGTTG
>NW_011888916.1:522416-530254 GCF_000151845.1 Pteropus vampyrus
ATGTCTGAAGCTACAGCAATCACCCTATAACCATGAGGTACACATGTGAGGGCCAAACCTAGGGTTTAAAGTATGATAGAGAAAGATGGAAGGAACCTGTATCTTTGATGCCTTTGTTGAACACTGAGCCAATGCCAATAGATACTCCCCTTCAGACTTACTACATGAGAAAAATAACTTTATGTTTGTTTAAGCCACCGTTGCTCGGGTTCTATTTCTGGCAATGGAACATCTTTCTAAATGATACTACCAATAAGACTGACATGGTACTCTTGAGAGATTTTTGTCTAGTTGGAAGGAGATGGACATGTAAACAAACATGAACTTGTAAAACATTTACTTTGTGGAACTGTACAAGGTGAGGTAATTGACCCATGAAGGAGTCTCTAGTTGCATACTGGTTTCTGGCTTAGGCAGTGGGTCGATGGCTGCCGCACTAACTAAGATAGTAAACCTAGGAAGTGGAGTCATTTATGGGGCAAAGAGATTTGTTTTACTGGGTATGTGAGTTTTAGGTACTTGTAGGACACCTAGGGGGAGGGATCTAGATATAGGAGGATATATGGATCTGAACTCAAGGGAGGAGATCGTGCTGGAGTATAGAATGGATGTCATCAGCGTGCACATATGAGTGAAGCCTCAGAGTGAAAGTGTATTGAGCTCTTTTTTCAGGCTTTATGCTAAGTGCTTCATATCATTACCATCATCATCATCACCTAGCTAACACTTACTAAGCACTTACTACATGCCAATTCAACTTCAAAGTGCTTTACCTGCATTATCTCATTCAATTCTTACAACGAAGAAAGGGGAAGTTCCAGTTTTAGTTATTATATAACTGAGGGTTGGAGAAATTAATTTGCCCTAGGTCGTACTGCTAGTGAGTTGTGAAACCAAAAACACTTAAGGAGTTTGTAGAATGAGAGAAAGCAAAGGATGCAGCCATAGGGGCATCATGATTTTCTTCTCTCTCTCCCTCCCTCCCTCGCTCCTTCCTTCCCTTTTTTAATTTAAGATACAGCCTTTATTCAACATGAAATGGAATAAGAGGAGATACTACAGCTCCAGCTCCTGGGGTGGCTTCATAGACTCCATTGCCATGCTCCAAAAAAATGATTTTCTTTCTTTAAAAAAAATTAAAAACAATTTTTAAATTTAATTTTAAAAATTAAGGTATCATGTACATTGAATGTTATGCACAATTTATATGCTCAAAGAATTTTTACAATGTGAACACATTAGTGTTAATAACCACTATCCAGATTAAGACATAAAATATTACCAACACCCCCAGAAGCATTATTTATGCTGCCCTGGCCCCTCATCATTCCCTGTTCCCTACCCAAAGATAACCATAACTTTGACTTCACCAGAGATTAGTTTTGCTTTGAACATCAACACTTAAAAGAGTGGGAAAGATGAGCTTAAAAAATGACTAAGATAAACTGGTCAGAGAAACCAGAGGATATCAAGACAATTTATCTTGGTTCCACCTATTACCAATTGAAAGCTAGTGATACAAAGTAGCAGCAATCTTGGAAAATCCTCTAGGGTAGGAGGAAATGTAACAAGATCAAATTCATGGAGTAGTTGGTAGTGACAGCAGTACTAGTAATTGCATCCATGTCCAGGACAGTGGAATTGGTGAGGTGAGCTGCAGCAAGGACAGTGGTAAATTCTATGGCATGATTTGGGGTGATTTTTCTCATTATGTATCATTCAAGTTGGATCCTTCGCACTCGGAGTAATTTGGTGAGCTTTTACTAGGTCAATGAAAAAAACATTATCATTGCGAAAGACTATTGGTTGCTTACCAAATGGTCATTCTCTTGTCTTTTAAAAAGAATTCTGTTTTGTGGGGGGAAGGTGAAGGAAGCATGTGCCCAGCCCCAGGAGATATATCATGATTGGTCCACGTTCGTACCATTGTATATAATACCATCCTCTTCCCCCAACATGTATTAACTCATCTACATAACAATCCTGCAAGCCTAGTATTATCTATTCCATTTTACTGATGGGAAATCCTAGGCACAGAGGAGCACTGGTATGGAACACAAATCTGACTCCAAAGCTCTTTCCAGTACACTACAGCATTAGTCATGTATGGGTAATTTTGTATATTTTTTATGACTCTGGCTTTGGTTATTCTTCTTTTCTATTTGACCTATCGGAGTGTTCCATAGGTCTCCTTCCCCCATCACCCTTGACAATTTGGGAGCTCTTTAATTAAGGCGACTCACTACGTCTCAGGAACTGCTCCTAATGACTTCTAGGAGCCCCCTCATCCCCCAGAAGTGCGTCTAATGACTCCCAGGATCTCCTTCCCAAGAGCTGCTCCTAATGACCCCCAAATCCTTGCTCACTGAGGAACTGCTTCTTAATGACTCTAAGGACATCTCCCATCAGGACCTGTCCTAATGACCCGCAGAGCTCCTTCCCATTCAGGAACTGTTTTCTTCAAGAAATGTCCCCGTTTGCCAGCGAGTGAGGGGGTTCCCAAGGATATGATCTTTCCGTTTTAAAAACGGAGACAGTCTGGGACAAGTTGGTCACTTTATCAGAAACTCCTTGACCTCGGAAGCTGCCCCTAAGGACCCCCCCAGCACACTTCTACCTTGGGCACGGGTCATACTCACCCCCAAAATGCTCTGCCCCACCCAGTCGTTAGAAGTATCCTGCAATAACCTCATCGCCCTTACCCTTCCCAACCATCCCATTTCTAGGCACTCGCCTCTTTCTATCTTGATTAGTTACGGGCGGCCAAAGGCCTGTCTATGATTGGCCAGCTCCGCGATTCAGCCTAGACGCTCAGTGGCCGCGGTCCGGGTGGTACAGCGTTTCCTCCTGGCAACAGCCCGAGCCGACGCTCATAGGCTGAGCAAATTGATAAGCCCAGACTTTGGGGCGACTGCAGCGCGTCCTCATTGGTTGTTTGAAGGCTGATAGCGGCCCTCGGATTGGTTGACTCTTGTAGGGCACTGTGCGGCTGCGCGGAGGCCGACTTTAGAGGAGGCGGAGTTTTGTCCTTTGCGAGATGGAAAAGCAGTAAGATCGGTTAGTGGCGACAGCAGAAGCTGGGTCTTAGGCCTGCCGGGACGGTGGGGTTTAGGTGAGAACCATAGGGTTTTGGAATCTTTTAGGTGTGTGGCTGATGTGGCCTTGACCGTGAGCTCTTGTGGGGGAGGGGGGGGTGACACCAGCGGTAAGTGATGGGCACGGTTCTCAGCCAATGGAAGCGGGTGATTCTAAAATGGGTCCTGATATTGGTCTTTTCCAATTACTTATGGCCAATGGACGTCGGGGAAGGGGGGCGGGTCTACTGGGCCTTATTTTCTTCCTGCGGCCGGGCCCCACTCGCCTGGGCAGCGGGGCCGGGAGGGGCCGCACCTTTACCCGGTGAGGTTCAGGGACCTTGGGAGCTGGGGGCTGCCTTGGGAGAGATACCGGTGGGAGCCGCTGTGAAGGGAGGGGGCGGGAGTTTGAAATGGTTGTTAACAATAGCTACCTCTATTGAGTGATTAAGTACCGGGCCTAGTGCTTAGCGTTTCGCTTGCATCATCTGAGTTAATCACAGCAACTCTGCCAGCAATGAGGTTCGGATCCCCATCTTACAGGTGGAGAAACTGAGGCTCTGACAACTCACACAGCCAAGGTCACACAGCTAGTAAATGGCAGAGACCGGGTCTGTATTCAGAGTTTCTTTGACTCCAGAGCCGGTGCTCTTAAGCCACTAGGCTTTGATGCTAGCTAGATAGGAGAAGGAAGGTGTCAGGGAACAGGAGCTTTCCCCAGTGACTAGATTGGGGGAAGGGCATTCTAAGGTCGAAGAAAAGGAATGAGCAACTGAGGTGAGGCCGAGGAAATAAGTTATTCAACAGTTACTGAGCGCCTACTCTGTGCCTGGTATTGTTCTAGGTTCTAGGCATGCAAAGATGAATAAGGCCAGAGGCGATGGACTTTAACACTGGGCTTGGGCACTAACGCTCTTCACATGATTGTATCTTTGATAAAATTTGCAAAAGTAAGATATTTTGTATTCTTTTTTAAAAAGAGGGTCTTCAAAATTAAACGTCAAGTTCCTCCACACTTGAATCTGCCCTTGTAAAGGGCTTAGTCTAGGTGGAGATTATGATGTATAGGCAGCACACAGTAATGGAAGGAGCACCGGGAGGGCATTACAGGACTGTGGGCAAATTACCTGGTATGTAAAATAGGAATAACTATACCTGCCATGCAAAGTTTTCTCAAAGTGCATGAAAAGTTCCTGGCCGGGAACACACTTTATTTTTGGTGAAATGGAGGCTTGAGAGATGTGTGTGTGTGTGTGTTGTGGCGGGGGAGGCTGTCTTCTCTCTTAGGCAGTTTTGCTCTATGCAGTATTCCCAGTATATCATTAGATAGTTGGTAGATTGGAGGCAGTTTCCTCCCTTCTGAACTCTCCACCTTTGAAGGGCACTCTTGGAGCTGAAGTGCCATGGCTTTGGGGCCCAGATTGGGAGAGTTCTAGAGTTTCCTAGAGGAAGGGACATACGTTTTTGCTTCTAAATTGGTTCCTTTTAGCTAGTATGTTTGGTTCTTAGTTAAAATAGGTTATTGTGGTACCTGGTAATAGGAATGTACCCACTGAGCTGGAGGCCTCATCTAAAAACGAAGTGTTTATTTCCCTTTCAGTCAGTTATGAAGTTTGCCCTGTATTGCCAGTTTATTGCCTGTTTAAATTTTGTCCTTTGAGTTCTGGGTACAGTGCATTTGAATTAGTCTCTAGCTTGACCTCACATTAAGTACTGCTGAAACTGCATTTTGGTTTAGGTATGAGAACAATTTCACTTTATGGTTTTAAAAATTATAACTCATGCTACTAATATCAGAGTACTTTTTAACCCATAAACTTTATAATCTTGTAACCAAATAACTTTACTTAGGAATGCAGAATCCTCTTTTAAAGCTCTGCCATATAAGGGAGCCCATAGGTTGCTTTTTAAATTGGATTGTAGTATATTATGTTTAATAATCTGAGAAGCAATTAGCAATGTGTCAATAAGAGCAACGTGAAAAGATAAGGGTAAAATATGGGCAGAGCAGCTGTATTGTTAGATAGGACTAACAATCAAATAATTACAATTTCCCTTTTTTGAGCTGAAACAGTATCTCCATTTAAATGAGTTTTGAATACCTGCAATTTTGATACCTCGGGTTCTTTTAAACATAGCCTTTTCTATCCGTATTTCTAGTTCATTTAGATAACTTATCTAGAGGCATTCCAGGTGTGAGGTCTTAATGCTTCTTCATGATTTCTACATCATCTTTTACTGTTTTCAGAACTGACATTTCTAGCATTTAACTTTAATTATATTTTGTATAATTTTATACTCTTAATGTATTCCTTCAGATTCCTGCCTGACCAAAGTGACCTCAAAAAGGAGATAAAATGGCTTCCGAATCCGAAACCCTGAATCCCAGTGCTCGGATAATGACCTTTTATCCAACTATGGAGGAGTTCCGGAACTTTAGTCGATACATTGCCTTCATTGAATCCCAAGGAGCTCATCGGGCTGGCCTGGCCAAGGTGAGGGGTGGGCTTTCAGCATGGTTTTTGTGACAGGGCAGCAGTAAGACTTCCTAAGTGAAGGCTAGAAGAACTGAGTTTTACTGAAAGCCAGGCAAGGTGAAGAGCTGAGTGTGTGCTGTCCTATTTGCAAGTTAATTCCTTTCGTTAACATCTGAAGCATCTCTCTTTTAGATAGGAAGAGAGCTGCTTTCAGTCTTTAAAAGGGAGAGGAAAAAGCCATTGTCTCAGGGTCACTTGCTATGATGCTTCCTCTGTGGAAATGGTGCTTGAGTGTTTTTATCTGTCATTGAGTGCTTGTGCCATCCAACTTCTCTTGTTCTCATTTCACTCTCAGCCAGCACTCTGACAGTCACCTGGCTTCCTATGTGGACTTTCTGTTAGGCTGAGAGAGAATCAACTCTTCAACCTCCCTTCTTGGTATCCAGATAAGATACTGGGGCTGCGAACAAGTATTACTTACCTTAGGGCATGGCAACTAGGCAGCTAGTTCACGGCAGAACTGGATCAAAGTTAGCATGACAGTGTGACTTGCTGTGTTTGAGTGAGCATGGTTAAAGTAAGTTCCTAGTAAAATTGACTGTTAGGTTGGATAACAGCCCACAAATGTCCTGAATGCTCACCGGCTTGATAGTTTCTGATCTTTCTCATTGTTTCTTGTGTTCCCTACAGGTCGTTCCTCCAAAGGAGTGGAAGCCTCGAGCGTCCTATGATGATATTGATGATCTGGTCATTCCTGCTCCTATCCAGCAGCTGGTGACTGGGCAGTCTGGCCTCTTCACTCAGTACAACATACAGAAGAAAGCCATGACTGTTCGAGAGTTCCGCAAGATAGCCAATAGTGATAAGTGAGTGAAAATGTGTTTCTTCCTTTATCTGTCATAGTGTCTGGTACCTAACATCTCATCCTCAGCTCTCTGCAAGACTGCTCCTGGCCTACTGAAGACCAGTTTCCTCAGCGCTACCTTCTGTCTCCCTTTCTGACCTTTTTATGGATGCATTTTCCTTTCTCAGTTCTGTGTCACAGTCTAAACTTGCCATAAAGTAATCTCATTGTTTTTCCATGAAAAGTAGAATCATTTTCTGACTCTGGTAAGTTGCAGATTTGCAAAGGAGAAAGTTGGAGTTGGTTCAAAAGGGTTTTTTGCCAGATGTATCGATGCCACCTGCTTATCCCAAAGTGGCCTTACTAGTTTAATCTCTTCTTTCAGGGTTTTCTATCTTTAATTATGCCTTAAATCTCACTACCCATCAGGCTGCTATCTCTTTTTCATTTTGACATTAACATAATGTGAATAAACTACCAAGCTGGTTACTATTTTTTTCTCTCATTTACTGCATTTCTGCATTTACTGTACATTCCCATCTCTGTTAGAAATGTCTTTCTTTGTTTAGGCCTGCTATTTTCAGTCATTTTTCTCTACTGTTTTTAACAGCTCTCATTTGACCTCAGATGTCCAGCAAATGAATTTTGTCTTTCCCTCGTCAGCTCTCAGTGCTTCTTCTTAATCCTCTCCCTTGGATCTTCTCCCTTCCTGTGCCACTCCTTAATTTTCAGTTTCCACAAGAATTCTTCCCTCTTTATTGCTTTTTTTTTTTCCTGAGTCTTTTTGATCTACGCATGCCTTATTTCAGCCAGTCAGACGTGCTGTGCCTTCACTGTGAAGGAGCCCAGAGCTAGATCTGTAGCTTGCCGGTTTTCACAGTTTTTCGGCCTGACTTCACGCGCCTTAACATCTCTTTCTCTCACATCGGATCTCGCTCTTTCTATTTCTACGCTTTGCCTTCTTTCCCTTTTGCTCATCACAGTTCTAAATATGGTCTTCCAGTTTTATTGACAACTTACTCTTAAAACATCTATTGCTGGCCAACCCGCTGTCTAATGAGAGAATTTATGTAAAAGCACGTTGAGGAAGTGTGATGTACTCTGTAGATGAAAGGCTGTGTCATCCTTTATGTCTCATTTCTAGCTGTGCACTGGGGCCAAGCAACCTGCTTTGTGTTTCGCATGGGCTTCCACCAGAGGCCCCAGCCTCCTGTGCCGGTCTTCTCTTCTTGGCAACATATGGTAGACCTTTTCTTCTTTCACAGTAACTCTTTTCTTTTTAAATTCACCAGTCTGTGTCTTTTCTTTTCATCCAAAATACAACAAATTCTTTCCCTTGATTTCTATCTGCATAGTCAGCCAGCTTTAAGAAAACCCAGCAGGTAAAATCTAAATTTATAAAGCAGATCAGTTGGAGGTAGAAGAGTTATTTATATTTCCAAA
>NW_011888916.1:531114-550362 GCF_000151845.1 Pteropus vampyrus
CATTTACAGTATTTAGTGAAAAAAATCTGTGTGTAAGTGGACCTGCTCAGTTCAAAGCCGAGTTGTTCAAGGGTCAACTGTTTAGGGATTTGCAGTTCTTGGATCTCGCAATTTTTGGAAGCCTGTTCTCTCCTTGGGTGGCCAGGCCACTCCTGACTCTAGCAGGATATAGTTTTAGTAGATTCACGTGAAAGTGTTGAAGATACCGTGCTTCTTAAGGAAGATGGGCTTACACCTTCATGTACAGTACCTTCCTTGGACCTAGAGCTCATGGAAGGGATATTGAGGAAGTTACTGTGTATTGGAGCCTTAAAGGCTAAGGTTATGTCATATTCATTTGAAATATCTTGCTGTACCTGGAACCAGGGGATTGTGTCTCGTGCTGTTCATAATGCCTAATGAATTTTGTCCTTGAAAGTGGTTAACACTTCTTTTACTTTTGAAAGGTACTGTACCCCACGCTATAGTGAGTTTGAAGAGCTTGAACGGAAATACTGGAAAAATCTCACATTCAACCCCCCAATCTATGGTGCAGACGTGAATGGCACTCTCTATGAAAAGGTGAGACCCGCGGGAAACTTTGCAGCAGCATTTTTGTGATTTTGTAATGTCATGCCGTTTTTATCTGACCAGCATTTTGTAGGCCCCTAAAAACTACTTGCTGAATGGGTGGATGAACAAAGGAATGATCCACCACCAGCCGATGTGCTGTGCTCACTTGTTTGTGGGTATTTTTGCATGTGACTGAATTTTACTTCTCCCACTCTACATGTGAATTGGATGATGTGGTATTCTTTGCAAGGGCTGTTAGAATAGTTCGTGGGTGGTAGCTGATGAGTTCTTGAAAGGGTGGGATCACAGTAAATGAATTGTTGGGGGAGAGGCAGTGTGGTTTCTGCAGAAAAAAAGATCACTGACTAATCTAATGAAAGGAGAATGTATTTCAGAAGAAAAATTTTAGATTTTCAGAACCCTTAAGATTCTGTAGCAAAAGCTTAACGAATTGCATGCCTTGGGGATGTAGTGCTTTTGGTGTAAAGAAAGCCCAAGAAACGGTGTAAGGAAGGAATACTTGGGGCTGTTCTGGATGATTAAAAATCTGTAGGTTGTTTCAGGGATTATCACTCAGATTAATTTCAGTGTTTTTGTAAATTATTGGAAGGAAGGAATTTAAAAAATAGATTCCAAGTTTGGAGTCGTGGGAAGTGAAGCTTAGAGACACAGTCATTTTGAGTCGTGGGAAGTGAAGCTTAGAGACACAAATGGCAGGAAGATACTATGAGGGTCTGGGATGGGGAGCTACAAAAGCAGGGCATAATCCAGAACGCACTGTAAGAAGTGGGCTCCCAGCTGACCATTTCAACTCAGGAAAAGGATTTGTATGAACACAAGTTCAGTAAACTTTTTACTGAAAACATTGCTCAGGGGAATTTGGGGCTAGAAAGGACATAAATTGGTATAGTTAATTTTCCCCTATTTTGTATATTTTATGGTTTAAGAGGTCCCCCCCCCCCCTAATTTGACCTAAATTTCTTTAACTTCAGTTCCAACTCTTCCTCCTGGGGTTTAGAACAGGTGGCTATCACCTCCTTATTTATCTTTGATATAGTAGTGCTGTTCTCCGAGTGGTATTTGCCCTTCAGAGGTATAATGGCTTCTGTTCCAGTGGTGGCTGTGAAAAGTGAGTGAGTGGTCTCCCTGACATGTCCATGCTGTTTTGACATTATTCCACATCTTTGTTAAAGGTGACAACTCACCTAGACCTACTCTATGATTTGTAGGTTCAGAGCCTCAGTTTATATTCAGTATAACTTGTCCTGAACTATCATTTCCTTTTGCAGCATGTTGATGAGTGGAATATTGGTCGGCTGAAAACAATCCTGGACTTGGTGGAAAAGGAGAGTGGGATCACCATTGAGGGTGTGAACACCCCATATCTGTACTTCGGCATGTGGAAGACATCTTTTGCCTGGCACACCGAAGACATGGATTTATACAGCATCAATTACCTGCACTTTGGAGAACCAAAGTCCTGGTAAAGACAGCCCGAAGTTGGTACTGGGGCTTCTCCTGGTGGAGCAGGGCTTCTCAGCTTTAATGTGCTTAGGAGACACCTCCGGATCTTGTTAAAATGCAGACTCTGGTTCAGCAGGCTTGGGGTGGGACTGGCATTTTACATTTTAAACAGACTTTCAATTGATGAGATGCTGTCGTAATAACTCCGGTGCTCAGAGTGCCTTTTGAGTAGCAAGGCTTTAGAAGGCAGGGCACTTAATACCACTGTATGAAAGCATAAGTTTGCTGAGTGACTGAGAGCCACAGAGGCTATTCCAGGCTGTCCTACTGCTTTCTAATTTCTTTTTCTGAACAGGCCTGAGGCATTTCTTAGAGGCAGACTTCCAAGACTGGAGTCACTCCTTCAGATGATAGAAAGCTTTCTTTTCCTCATGGAAAAAATATTTGGTGAGCAGCAGTGTGTGCTTAACACAAGAGGGGATGCAAGGCTACTCGGCATATGCTTCCTGCTCTCCAGGATGTTCTCAGTCTAGTTCGGGAGACAAAGCTTTGTTTTCTCTCCTTATGCTGACCCATCACTCAGTCTTAGTATTTAGAGAAGGTGCTATTCAACAGCAGTGAATAAGACAGATGGGGTATCTACCGTCACACAGACAGGAGATAGAAAGTGTGAGAATATAACACTGTGAGAAAAGCTCTGATGGGAAACAGTGGGTGCTGTAGATCCACATGGATAGGGTGCATGAGGGGTGATGTGGGGATTAGAGAGGGCTTCCCTGGAAGAGGCTACAATTAAGCTGAGACCTAACAAATGAGGAAGACGTAGCTGGGCGGGGTAATGGTGGGTTCAGGAGAGGGGAAACTGAGGGAAGTGTGTCTAGGCAGTTGGAACAATATGTGCAGAGATCCTAAGTTGAGAGCATGATGTATTAGTGAACTGGAGGAAGTTCTTAGTGGTTTGGGTGTTGCGTACCAGGATGGAAGTGAGTGAGGAGGCCAGAGGGAACAGCATGGGCTGGGTCATGGGGAGTCATGGAAACTACATCCATTTTCATTACCTTTTCCAGCATCTTCAGCTGCATCCTTTCCTAGGGGTTTTCCTTTCTTCTTTCAAATACTTTTCAATTTCTAATCTTGGGAAGAAGTTTTTTTTTTTTTTTGAGCCTGTGATTACCCCCTAACTACTGTCCTATTTCCTTTCTTAGATGGCTAGACTTCTAGAGTCTGTAATTGTGGCTTTTGTGTCTTCACCAAGTTAACTCCAAAGTTCCCTGAAATTGGATTTCCATTCTCATGTCGAGAGCAGGTTTTCTGGTTATTACATACACTGTTTAGGTCATCCGAAGTGGGACCTCCAGAGACTTCTGTGCAAGGTTGCCTGATGGATCCCAAAGTCCTTTAGGTGACAGACATTTTCCTCAACTCCTCATCTGTTTTGTTTCATAATGAAGCTATTTGGGATGAGAAGATTTTTGTTGTGGAATAATCTTTAGACTTGATTATTAAGGTTAAAATAGACTTAACTTTGAATTTCAGAATATAAAGTTTAGCAGGTTTGCAAAAGTTTAAATAGTCTTACATAGTTTTTAATTTTTTTTTTTTTTCAAGAGCATTTTCTATGGTATCTAGATAACCTACTGGGCAGAGGAGTAATTATTGGGTAATCAGTATAACTATTAAGGAGATGAAGGGGAAATAGGTTCAGCAGCAGGTATGGGACCAGGTCTCTAAGTACCTAATCCATTTTTATCTTATTTTCCATTCTTCCTTTATGCTACCCCAGTGAGACCTCTCGGGCTCTGCCAGGAGCACTTCAATGCCATCTTTCTTCCATTTATTTTTGTTTTATTTCATTTCATTAACATTATAAGGGAGAGCAACATTGAGCACATACCGTAAATCCTGGCTCATGGTAAATATTAAATACATGTCTTGTTAAAGAGTGAATATAAAAGAAATAAATTAACTCACTTCTGTGTGGATGCTCCACTTCTCTGCCGAAACAGCCTAGTATTTCATGTCTCCAGATTCTTCTCTAGTTTTTGTAGTGGGGAAGTTGAAAAACTTGGTACTTTGAGCTGTTTTGAGAGTGGGGAACAAGCCCCTTAGCTCCTGTACTGTCTTCTGCTCATCGTCCGTTGCTTTTATGTGATTGTAGGTACTCTGTTCCTCCTGAGCACGGGAAGCGGCTGGAGCGCCTCGCCAAAGGTACTGTGTCTCCTCCATAGCTGGGTCAAACCCTTCTAGGAGCCGTGCTCATTGCTCTAAAGTGTCTGTGGTCAGAGTCTCATGTGGCTGTCCTCAGGCCTGCAGATGCGGGGTTGAGCCAGATTGCCTGTTTGGTTATCTTAGTAGAGCAACTAAAACCAGTGTCTTTCTCCACCTTGTCCTGGGAAGGGGCTTAGTAATTCCTTCTTAGACTGTCTTTGCCTCATTTTTTATCGATCATGGGTTTAGTTGGCCAAGGATAGTACAACAGTCATATTGGTCTGATTCTTCTGCCAGAAACCCAAAGATTAAAAGTCAACATTAAATTATTTTGTGCTTGAATTCTTTTAAGTGGACTTTGATAGATTTATACCTCTAGAGAGCCCATTCCAAGAGAGCTTGGATAGTCTGTTCTGTAGTAGATGTGTTACTAACAAAAGACCAAGGATATACTGGTGAATGGGAAAAGTTTCTAAGTAGCTTCAAAGCTCTGTAAGAGCAGAGGCCACTTGGGTCATCTCAATTCCCCGAAAAGAATTTGATAACTCATGTAATGGCCTACAAGAAAGGGAGACAGAGGCTCATTGGAGGATCTTAGAATGGCCTGAAACTAGAAGGATCCATGGAGGTCTCACTGGTGATTCATCCTTCTTATTGGCCAGACCAGATGCACAGGTGTAAAGTGACGCTAGGGTTACAGAGCTTAGTTTCAGAGCCGTGTGTTAACCTGTGCCTGTTTTCAATAAAACAGGCTTTTTCCCCGGAAGTGCTCAAAGCTGTGAGGCTTTCCTTCGCCATAAGATGACCTTGATTTCTCCTTTAATGCTGAAGAAATATGGAATTCCCTTTGACAAGGTGAGCTGGTTTTACATACAAGTGTCCTTAGGCTCTCACAGAAACTACCCTTTCTCATCTGTTTCACAGAGGAGCTTTATTCTAGTTCACCACTCTGTGCCAGGTGTGGGCCAAAGCTAAGCTATATAACAGCACTTTGATCTCCGGGTATTCAAGGTGGGGCTACCATACCTTTCCTGGTTCTGGAAGAGGGTTAAGTCCCCATGAACAATGTTCATTTGGAGGAGTGGTTATTATAGTCGTGGCATCTGATACGTTAGGGCTTTGCATTTTACAGAAGACACCAAGACCACCCCAGTGGTTTTATGATTTGTCTTCAGTTATTCAGCTAAGTTGAGGCAGAGCTGGAGCTCAGAGTTCCAGTTCTGTGAGCTTCAGCCATTTGATGCAGCTGCTTCAAGTCTGCTCTTGTTCAGGTGACTCAGGAAGCTGGAGAATTTATGATCACTTTCCCTTATGGTTACCATGCCGGCTTTAACCATGGCTTCAATTGTGCGGAGTCTACCAATTTTGCTACCCGGCGGTGGATTGAATATGGCAAACAAGCAGTGCTGGTAAGTTTGCTTGGTTTCTCTTTATCACATCATGACTGAAAATGTCTGGTTTTTGTTAGGTACACTGGCTGGTGATTAGAAATTTTCTTTGAACTTCTAGAATTCAGAAACAGAATGGCTGGGAATGTGCAGAAGTGCCCAACATCTTGTGTTCATTAAAAATTTGTTCAGATTTGGGATGTATAATGTAGGGTTTCTATGCTCAAGTCCATTGGGTATTAAAACCACACCACACACATTGGTATTACTTGCTTTAGCCACTCTAGGACCTCTCTATTGAGAAATTCTTAGGGGTTTAATTTTACTCGAGGGAAGCGGCAGGGCTGGACCTTTGACCAAGAGTAGACTTGCCTGTAGAGTCCTGGCTTGGGTAGATATCAAGGGGAAGGTGGACGTTGACCATCCGGGTTCTAAGCACAGAATTCCATCTTTTAAGGGTTCTCCAAGCATCCTAGTTAGTGCCCGGGCGGACTTACCCAGCACCATGCCTTTTCTGCCCTTTCTTCCCTGTTTCCTTCCATGCTTGAAGGCTCTGCAAGGACATGTTCAGTCTGTGAACCCAAACAGTTTGACTTTAAACTGTCTTGTACGGTTTTCTACCTGAAGGGCGGAGATGGGAAATGGGGATCAGGAGGACAGAGTTAAAGTGTGCTCACCTGGAGCTCTTTCGGTTACTTGTGACAGTGCTCCTGTAGAAAGGATATGGTGAAGATCTCCATGGACGTGTTTGTGAGGAAGTTCCAGCCAGAAAGGTACAAACTTTGGAAAGCTGGGAAGGACAGCACAGTTATCGACCATACTCTGCCTACTCCAGAAGCCGCTGAGTTTCTTAAGGAGAGTGAACTGTCCCCAAGAGCCATGAATGAGGAGGAGTGCCCAGAGGAGGGCATGGAAGAGGCTGAGGATGGAGAGGAGGGTGACCTGAAGAGAAGGTAACTCAGCAGCTGTTTGAGGGAGGGGTGTCTGGGCAGTTCCCCATAATCTGCTGAGGGACTTTTTCTAAATGGGTTGTTTGAGCCGAGGGCATTTTCTTCTTGGTAAAGGTTCCAGAATCCTCAGAGCGAGGGCATTGAGGGCCTCCTTCTGGCTGTTACCCAGGAATGCTAGCACCTGTCGGTGGGCCTGTGGTCTGCTGGGGCGAGGGTCACATACATGCCAGGGCATGGCTCCCTCAGCCAAAAAAGTCACATTTTCTCATCATCATTGGAGGGCTTTTTAAAAAAGGAGAGTATGATGACAGGGATGAGACTGACAGGAGCAAGGGGATGGTGTCTTGAACTTGGCTGGCGTCAGCATCTGAGCCAGAGCATCTGTCCTCTGAGGAGCATTTATCCTGGGCTATGTGGGGAAGAAAGGAGAGACCTTTATGGGGTACCTGCTCTGTGCTAGGTGCTCTGTCAGGTACTCTGCATACCTTAAGCCTCACATCAAGTCTGTGGGGTGGGTTGTGATATTTGTATTTTCCATTTGATAAAACAGGCTCAGGGGTGAAGTCCCTTGTCTTACGTCCTATAAATAAGAGGTGGCACCAAAGTGTGAAGCAAGTGTGACAGGCTCTGGCCACTCATTTTTGAGTTGTGTTGGATGTGTGTGAATGTCTTTGTGTAAGTGGATGTATATGTGGGCTCTTAAAAGTTTGCCCTCCTCCTTACAGCCTAGCCAAACACCGTATAGGGACAAAGAGGCACCGAGTTTGTCTTGAAATACCACAGGAGGTGAGTCAGAGTGAGCTCTTTCCCAAGGAGGAGCTGAGTTCCGGACAGTATGATATGACGGAGTGCCCAGCTGCCCTTGCTCCCGTGAGGCCCACCCATAGTTCTGTGCGGCAAGTCGAGGATGGTCTTACCTTCCCAGGTCAGTTGGTTATGGTATTTTTCCCCACAACCCCAAATGTGTTCTGCTCTCTGTCAGATGCCATGTTGAATGCAGGGTCACAGATATGAAAAAGGGGAGAGACAGGTCTGTGAGCAGATAGCATCACTGGCGATTGAGAAGCAGTGTGAGAAGCACTTTGGTTAGGGACACTACAGAGTGGACGAGGAACATAGGGGAATGGCCCCCTCTCTGCCTGGTGAAGGCTCAGGGAAGCACCGAAGGTTTTTATGAAGTGATGATTAACCAGTTCTTACAAGATCAGTAGTGATTTTCCAGGCAGACAGAGAGTGGGGGACTTAGGGCATCCCCGAGAGGAGCAGCAGGGGCGAAGGCATGGAGATGTGAAAGGACACGAGCTATCTGGGGAAGTGGTAGTGATTTCCTATAATTTGAATATGGAGGTGGAAGAGTAGAAGACAGGTGTGTTACCAGGAGATGAGGCTAGAGAGTGAGATGATGTAGGGGCTGCCTGCCATTTTAGATTTGTTTACTTGGAGGCTTGAGGAGCCTTTTGTACTTTAGGAAGGGAGTGGTGCGGTCAGTGTTCTAGAGCGGTCACTTGGATGGTTGTTGAGGGAGGGTACATTTGTTGGGGAAGGGCTGCTATCAGTCTCTAGTCAGGCTTGAATCTCTGTGTAGACAGTACCTTGATATGTCTGCTGAGAGCCAGACAGCACTATGGGCTCGGATCCTGGGGCCGGCCTGCCTTCCCTTCAGATTTTCTATCCTGTGGGTGCTAGGTCTCTCCTGAGCTGAGGCCTTCATTTCCCACAGGAGACTCCTGAGGAAATGGTAGCTGCCACTTACTGTCTGCTGTGTGCCAGGCTGTGCTCCATTTTACACACAGAACCCTGGTGGTATCTTTGCATTACAGAAGAGGAAACTGGAGGCCCAGAGAGGCTAAGCAGTTACCCCCTCCTCACACAGTGACCTTGTAGGTGATAGAGCCAGACATCAGGGCCAGGCCTCACTTGCCCCCTATGTTCTTTTTGCCCCTGCCTTTCATGAAGTTCAGAAGTGCGGGAGGAAGTTGGCTGTCCAATGTGTATGTGTTTCAGATTATTCTGACTCCACCGAAGTCAAATTTGAAGAGCTTAAAAACGTCAAACTAGAAGAGGAGGAGGAGGAGGAGGAAGAAGAGGAACAAGAAGCAGCTGTCTTGGACCTTTCTGTGAATCCTGCCTCCTTAGGGGGACGCCTTGTCTTCTCAGGTTCCAAAAAGAAATCATCTTTGAGCCTGGGCTCTAGTTTGTCACAGGATTCTATTTCTTCTGATTCAGAAACCAGCGACCCTCTGTCCTGCCAGGGGCAAACAGGAATTCTCACTGTGCACAGCTATGCCAAAGGGGACGGCAGGGTCACCGGGGGAGAGCCATGCACAAGGAAGAAAGGGAGTGCCACCAGAAGTATCAGCGAGCGGGAACTGGCCGAGGTATGGGCTCTGGGCAGTGGTAAGGTGAATTGCCCAGAAGGGATCCTTGGAGGCTGGGTGTCGCGAGTGTCCAAGATGACAGGAGAGACCCTCAGGATGGACCTCCCGTCTGCCGTCCTTATATCAGGTGGCACTAGCTCACTTCCAGCCTGCTTGCTGGGAGTTCCTTTGTCTTATCTCTGTGTGACTGTTGTTCCAAAGAATTGCATCGCATCCTCGGGAACGGCGGTGGCTGATTGGGTATATCCTCTGACCTTCTATTCTTTAGAGGCACAAGGGTTAGAGTCGCAGTGGTTGCAGCTCAGATGTTTGAGTGTTGGGGAGGAGATGGCCTTTCTTACTCTAAAATTCAAGGATTTTTTTCCTTACACATCTTGACTGCCCTATAGACTCCCCTGAGAATTCTCCCTCCTCCACCCTCCATACATCCTTCATCTCCCAGAATAGCATTGTTGACAGAGTATCCTTTTGAGACCAGGATGAATTCCCAAAGCCATAAATGTGAACATATTTGTTCAGGCTTCCTCATAGAACACTCTGTCACCAAAAGCTGTGTTTTTTGTTCGTTTTGTGGAAAAAGGCTCTTGGTGGATCTGAGTGGGATATAGCAGAGCTGCATTGGATGCAGCTGGACTGACACCTACCCCAGCGACATGCCCTTACTCCCCAGCCTCACAGCTTACGTGGGTCAAGTTGCAGCCTTGAGGGGGGATGTGGTGGGCGGGGTCACTGGTGAATAGTAGAAGTCAGTGCAGGAGGTCTCCTTTACCTCCCATCCTCTTACTTTACTTTTGAAATAGTTATTATGAAACATTTGTGAAGTACATAGAACTAACTAGAGTACCATCTTGGACCTCCTGTCTATACCCATAATCTCTATGTATTAAAATTTGGCATATTGGCTTGATCTTTTCTTTGGCTGAAATACTAACAGTTCGTATTAAAATTTCTCTAGTTTCCTCACTAGTGCCTTTTTGTGGTTGGTTTGTCCCCTCGTCTTTAATACCCACACGGTTTTCTTTCTGCTGTCTCTGACTGTCAGGGCTCAGTGTCAGTAGACTTCCTTTTCCTTGTGTTTCTCCCTCCATCTCGCGGCGAGTGCAGGCTCATGAGCCGATGACTACCATGTCACCTCCTCATTGCCTCTGACTGCTGTTTCTCTGTCTTATAGCAGCTCCACAACCTTGGAAACTGAATCTCTTATACTCCCTACTGCCACATGCAAGTCATTCTTCCTCCACAAAGCTCTCATGCCCTCTCGTTCATCCTGCTGTCATGCTACAGGTCACGCTGTCCTCTTCCGGTGTTTTCCTGACTTTCTTGCCTCCAGTTACAATCACAACCACAAAAGCAGCTGACAATAGCACGGACTAACTATATACTAAATATACACATCGTTCCAACTATTTATTACTACTTAATTAATCTAACCAGAGTCAAGGTTTTTGTATTTTTGGGAGGGGGAGAGGGCAAGCCAGGAAGTAACACCCATCTTTTTTTCTCCCACACTAGGAATCAGTTAAGTAATGGATATAGGAGTCAGGCATGTGGAGCACAGAGTGTCACTTCATTACCAGTTAAAATGATTGAAGAAAGTGGCTTTTAACCTGTGGCCAGATGGCCCTGCTGCTCGCTTACCCTCAATAAGAAGACAGATTATCTACCTAGTCACAGGCATCCTGGCAGATGCACATGGCCCCTCTCATCTCAGCAGAATGTTTTCCACTCATCTTCCATGTGTTTGTGGACGCAGACCAGAATGCCCTCCTCTGCCAAAGGCAGAGCCCAACTAAGTAAAGTAACATGCAAGGGCTGGGGAGAAAAGCCTGGAATCCCTCCATGTGGGAACAGCCTGGGGGAGGGAGGCTGCTCTCTCAAATGCTTCTCTCATTCACATCCTCAAAAACCATCGAGTGCCTTCCTGGCTCCTTTTTATTTCTGTGTGGACTTCTTAGCCGTGATGGTGATACCCTTCTCCATTCCACGCCAGCCCCCACTTCCCCCTTGATGTGCTGGCATCTTTGAACCACTTGCGATTCCCTAAAAATATCTTGGCTGCCTGCCCACTCTCTTTACTTTGTTTATGGCATGCCTATTCTGGGCTGGGACTGTGTCTTCAAGGAGCTCACAGTCTAGATGAATAGATATGAGCAAATAGTTCTGGTACTTCGTAATCCATGTTATGGCATGATTCTGAGAGGTAGCAAGCAGCTCCATGTGGGGTTGGGGTGAGGCATTCAGAGAGACTACAGAGAAGGAGGCATTTTAGCTAGGCCTAAGGTTGGCCAGGAGTATGCCAGGTGGGTCAAATTAAATTGGAGAGGGAATCTGCCAGAGGAGAGTGTTCTACATGGTGGCGATGGCTCATGCCGAGGTCAAAGCACATGGGGGGCGGTCTGTAGTGGTTTTGTTTGCCTCAGGCATATGAGACTGGAGAGGGCCCCTGGATGTGTTGGTGGAGGGGTGTTTGGACCCAGGTTTGGAGGGTCTGCCTGGGATGCTTTGCGAAGCAGTTTGACTCTTAGAAGTTGTTGAGGAGCAGTGGAAGGTTCCCCACTGAATATTTTTGGAAATGAACATACTCCATAATACTTTTTTTTTTACCGCCTACGACATCCGATCTTCCTAGGTGGTCTCCCATCCAAGTACTAACCAGGCCCGACCCTGCTTAGCTTCCGAGATCAGACAAGATTGGGCTTGTTCAGGGTAGCATGGCCATAGACCATAATACGTTTGTTAAATGCACAAAGATGCATTCAGAATAATACAGTGAACCCACAAATTCTCATCACCTAGATCTAACAGTTGCCATTATCTTGCCGCATTTGTCTCACCTATCCTTTTTTTAATCTGTGAGAGTATTTTAAAGCGAATCCCAGATACCATGTCATTTTTTTTCCCCTACCTCAGTGTGTAGCTCTAAAAAAATATGGGTATTTTCTTAATTAGTATGCCATTATTACACATAACAAAATTATGACAATTCTTTAGCATGATCTAATACCTAGTCTATAATCAAATTTCCCCAGTTAACTAAATAAAATTTACGGTAGGTTTGTTTGAGTCAGGATTTAATCTAGTCTCATGCTTTACATTTGTTTATTATGCTTCTATGCCTTAATACGGAGCAGGGTTCCCCTCTTTTTTCTTCATTGACTCGTTGAAGAAACAGTTATTTAGGGGAACCTTCCACTGCTCCCCTTCACTGTTTCAGAAGATCATTTTAGAAGTATAAAGGCTTTTCGAGGGGAAGAAGGAGGCAAAATTAGAAATGGCAGAGGTTCTCACAAAGGTAGAATTAGGATGATTTTTACTTACATTTAAAATTGTTTGAATATTTTTTATGATTAATGTGTTATTTTTATAAGCAAATACTTCTACTTCAAGAAAGGAGAAAAAAAAAAAAAGATTTGCAACAGGGAAACCAATTTGGAGCCTGTTTCTTAGTCTGAAAGGCAGGTGGTGAGGACCTGAGCCGTGGCGTGGAGATTGGGGTGGGGAGCAGGAGGTGGGTTTGAGAGCTGCTTAGAAAGTAGGAGCACAGGGCTGGGGGGCTGGCTGTGGACTGAGTAAGAGGGCAGTATAGGGGTTGACTTGGGATTTCAGCTTGAGTTATTGGATGAATGGGGGTGCCTCAGTGGAAGATAGAGGTTATAAGAAAAGTGAGTGGGGTCTATGAGTGGCTCAGGTGAGTTCAATCTGGGCATGTCGAATGTGTGACCTGCTTGTGAGGTAGGCTGTTGTGTATATCCACAGACCTGAAGCTCAGGAGAGGGGTCCTTAGGTTTGAGAGTCACCAGAAGGGTGTCTGTGGGCACAGAAGAGCCCCTGTGTGGAGCGTGGGTGGAGGTAGAGGGCCCAGGAAGGAGAAGGAGAGTAAGAAGAGCACCAGAGATTTTGGGAAACTAGGAGAGAAAACTAGAAGTGTGTCCAAAGCCAGGGGAGGAGAAAGACTGAAGACTACTTGCTTCTGGTGAAGGAGAGGAGCCAGAGCAGTGGGGGAGGTTGGAGACAGTGCCAGGGGAGGATCTGGATCCTGGAGGTCTGAGTGGAGAGAGGGAGTGGGGTCTCCTGCAGAAACAGGAGAGGATGGCTACCGATGGGTTCTTTGGTTTTTAATTGCGGTAAAATATACATGATATAAAATCTGTTCTTTTAACCATTTTTTAGTGTACAGTTCAGTGGCCTTAATCGCATTCACATTGTTATGCAGCTATCAGGCTGCAGATGGTGTTGAGGTGGAAGGAGACGGGGCGTGGTCTCCATGGGTCTCAGAAGAACCTTGCTTACTGGAGCCCAGCCCTTTGCAAAAGCCACCACTCCTACAAACCTTTCATTGCTTCTCATCTACTTCCCTTTTCTCCTTTGAATCCCTACTTTAATACTTGGTTCCTTTTTTAGGATACTTCTCTTGGTCTCAGTGCAGCTATCTTAGGCTGGTGAGGAAGATAAGCTTCTAGGAGCCAGGCCCTGTGCTACATTCAGCCTTGCTTCTTGAGGCACCAGCATTATTTTCAGGGCATGGCCCATGAGCCTTCTGTAAACGTGGAAGGAATGAATGGAAGTTTAGTTTTAGTTAGGAAGCTGATCGGGATTAATTAATAGAGTGGAACAGGGGACTGACAGTCAGGGTTTGGGGCAGAAGCCAAACCACTTTGCCTGTCCCTGGAGAGGTCTAATAGCATTGTATCTATATTTGGGAACAGCTGGGTTTCTGAGAGCACCCTTGTGTCCCCTCCCCACCCCCACTTTAACCATCCCCCCAAGGTGTAATTTGGGCCTCTTGCTATTCAGTTTATGCGCCACACTGTCTTATGTCAGGGGCCCTGGTAAAAAGCACCTTGGTTAACTGACTACTGAAACACCAAAGCCTTAGAGTTTTCATTTTACTGCAGACTGAACTACAGCTATGTGTTGGCTGCAAAAGTTGTTAAACTGCTTGAAAAAGTGAGTTCCCGAAACAAGGAGAGAATAGTTGGTTCTCTGTATAGAATAAGCTCCATCAGGGACATTGACTTTGACCCTGGGTACCTGATGTTAGAAGGAGTCAATGAGAACTCGGGAGCTTTGAGCTCCATTTCTCCTACAAGCGGGGGCCTGGGAAAGTCTGCATGCTCTCCTGCTCCATCCTCACAAGGAGCAGCCCTCTGGGGCAGCACTTGTTACTCTCATTTTACTAGTCATTTGCTACTCGCCTGTGTTCATATAGCTAGTTGTTTTTACTAGGGTTTCTGTTATATACTGAGGGGATTTAGAAATTGGAGCACATAGCAGGGAGTGACAGCACTGTGAGGAAAGGTGTGGATGCTCTATAGCATTTATCCAGAAGATGAGAAAATGTGGGAAGATCTTCAAATATTTGAATATGCCTGTTGGTAAGATGGTAGTGGAAAGGGCACAGACTTTACACTCTGATAACAGGTCTCCCTCTGGCTACCCAGGGTCAAAGTCAATGTCCCTGATGGAGCTTATTCTGTACAGAGAACCAACTATTCTCTCCTTGTTTCGGGAACTCACTTTTTCAAGCAGTTTAACCTCGTGAATGAGCTCCTTGAGGTTAGAGATGACGTCTCACCTGTCTGCATTGCCACAGCACCTAGCATGTATACTGCATATGGAAGCTGGGCGTATAGGAGTTACTCTGAATAAACAGATGTGAATAAAAGTGTCCTCCTCCTTTTCCAAAGCTTGACCCCTCTCTCCTTTCTCCAGTACCTAGATCTATAAAATGATCTGCCTCTACCTCCTACCTCATACTCATTTTCTATTGCTGCTTTAACAAGTTATCGCAAACTTAGAGCCTTAAAACAACACATTTATTATCTTCTAGTTTAGTTAAGGAGTCCGAAGTGGGCCTCACTGTGCCAAAGTCAAGTTACCTGTAGGGCTGTGGACCTTCCTGGAAGCTCTAGACAGATTCCATTTCCTTGCCTTTCCAGCTTCTACACGTTCCCTGGCCAGTGGCCCTCTTTTATCTTCAAAAGCAGTAACATCTGGCCAGGTCTTTCTTTCTAATCACTTCACTTTGACATTGACTTTTCTTCCCTCTTCCATTAAGCTCTATTTGATTACATTGGGCCCACCCGATGATCCAGGATAATATCTCTTTTCAGGTTATCTAATTAGCAACCTTAACAATCTTTGGCAGGTTAACATAGTCATGGAGATTAGGACATCTTTGAGGGACCATTATTCCGTTTACCACATATACTAATAACTAACTCTCCTTTCACAAGCTTTCTCTTCTCTGCCTATAAAACCATAATCACATTGCCCCTATCCTGAAATACAATTGGAGGAAATTTTCTTCTCAAGCTATGATCTTATTCCCTTGATCTTCTCAAAAATAGCCTCTATGATGTATTTACTCTTAGTTCCTTACTGTCTGCTGGAACTTCTCTCTCCAAAAACGTCCTGACACCTCCTCGCTGAATCCGTTGGCCATTTCCTGCTCAGGCAATTCCATATTCTTTGGCCCTGTGGATTTCCTGTCCTAGAAGCCCTCTCCTCCTTGCTTTCTGTATTCCTCTTACCTCTCTATTTCCAAATCTCCTTTTCTCTCTTCTTCCTCCTGTCCTGGAAGTCTTGGTCTCCAGTCAACTTATTTTCCCCTGATAATCTCATCCACACCCACGATTTTGATTCTGAACCTTATGTGGAGGATTCCCACATCTGCAGCAAGATAGAGAAGAGGTCATTACTCTGACTTCTGTATGACCCCTCTCCCCGCCCCCGGTCTGAATTTCTCTTAGGCCTCTGGGGCTATGTGAACAATGCGCAGAATGTGTAACTTGTCTTGTTACCACTCCTTCATCCACACGAGTTAAGTGTCTCCCTTGGTGACTCAGGCTAGGAATCTCCACAACCTCTGGTTCCTTTATTTGCATTTGTTTACTTCCTAGTCTCTGCCAATTCCCAGGTTTTCTAGTTCGTTTTGGCCAAAGAACCCTTTTTTTAAATGAAATCTTAATCATTTAAAAAATATAAATCAAAAGCAGGGATGTTCTGGTTGGAATGTGGGCAGGGCCTCCAGCCCTGCCTGTTCACTCTGATGGCAGGGAGGGGCTTTTTGATCTACATTTGGAAACCACAGGTACGAATCAGTATGGTTCAGAAGAGATTAAAAGTCTGATCATCTGGGGCTTCAATAGTAAAGGTCCCTAACGTCCTCCCTCATTTACCACATTCCTGCACACTGAGTTGACCTCACTCACTCCTGGAAGCAGGGATCACATCCTGTTAGACCATTTATCCACACCTTCTTCCTTTCCTGGGCAGGCCTTTGCACTCAGTAGTGTCTCAGTAAATATTTGTTGAATGAATGGGCAAATGGACACCGAAACTTGTTGGTTAAATTTATGTTTGGAAGAGCAGGCTCTGTCCTGTTTGGGTTTTCTTGAATTTACAAATGTGGTCCTTAAGTTCTGGGGTTCTGTGAAGTTTCATGTGGAGTCTGTAGGTCCAGTGTTACTTCTCCAAAGCGGCCCTGCAGTGCTGCCGCTAATCTACAGCACTCTGAGGCATTGGCTTTTGTCACAGTTGCAGAGTGGCCCTCTTCCATGCTTCGTTTCCTTGCTTAATGGGTTTTGCTTAACTCTGTTTCCTAGTGTCAGTATAACCAAGTTTAAGTATGTTGATTAGAAAGAAACTTTTGTGTAGTGTTACCGGTTCTGTCCTGTACGTCTTGAACCTCATTACATGTGCTCTGACATTATGTAAAGGCAGCGTTAAATCAACCTTTCCCTTTGTAGCTAGGCTATGTGTTCTCTGTCCTGGCTGATGTCCTCCCCTGGAAAAGAGGAATGAATGGTTATCGGCTAGAACTGAGGTCTCCATAGTGCATAAGGAGAAGTTGTCTTATTTTACCTTTAATGGATCAGCTGCTTCTCACCCCTTTGAATGTCCTCCAGCCTTTTAAACCTGGATGACCCAGCCGCCTGGCACTTTATAACAGTGCTGCTGGCCTTTTGGTCCAAGGGGAGGGGTACCTGGGTTTCTCTGGGGCTCTCAGACTCAGTTTCATGATGATGAGTCGAGGGGTGGGGGCATGACTCTTCTTTAGAGCTGGAATAGGTTTATTTTTGGTACATTTGTTTCGGGCTGCTTCTGAGAAGTCCAGGACTTACACTTACTAGGCACAGATTTTGCCCTAAAATGTTTCTATCATCTTAGGTTAGGTTAGTTTGCATGGCACCGTCATTTTGGCTTTTTAAAAGACAGGTGTTTTCTATGTTTTTTCTGTTTCTTTTTGCTTCTCTTTTCTTTTTGCTTCTTCCTGTTTCTTTGTGCCTGCTCTTTCCCTTAGTTTTCATTGTAAGACTAATTTTTGCTGTGTACCCAAGTGGAGGCAAGACCAACTTGATGTCTTCTTCTGGTTTGCCCAGGTTGCAGATGAATACATGTTTTCCTTGGAGGAGAATAAGAAGTCTAAGGGCCGACGTCAGCCCTTAAGCAAGCTCCCCCGCCACCACCCGCTCGTGTTGCAGGATTGCGTCAGTGATGATGGTAAGTGTTGTCTTCTCTGTTCACCGGAAAAGAAACAGCTCACTGCATTAGGGCTTGCTCTGATGATTCAAGCAGGAGGCCAGGCTGAGGGCCAAGGGTGGGCCTGTGGCTTCGCTAGCTGTTCCTCTAGATACTGCATAAAGAGGGCAGAATTTTATATGATAACCTAATTTATTAACCAGATTTCATTATATCATAGAATGTACCTAATATAGGGTAATCGCATGCAGGTTCTTCCCTTTCTTCTCCTAAGAGGTACAAGGCTGATTTTTCAGGATAGCAAACTCTCACTGATGCCAAGCCCTGCGCTGAATGTGTGGCTACAAAGATAACTAAGATATGTCCATGCCCTCAAGAAGCTCACAGGGAGGGAGTCAGGGCAAACTGACTGCTAATCAGATCTAAGGAAGGTAGTACTCCAGGTGGAGGGTACTACCATGGACAGAGAGTAACCATGGAAAAGAGAAACAGGAAGATCAGTATTAAGAGGAACCAGCTCAGTGTGGCCGGAGTTAGAAGGCCAGGCCAGGGAGTGTGAGGTTGGGGAAGTGAGGTGATTGAGAGGCTGATGAGTGAGGACTTTTTTTCATTGGCATTCTGGAGCCTTTGAACTGTTCTAAGCAGGAGAGCAACGTGGTCAGATTTACATTAGAAAGATTGTTCCTAGTGATTGCATCTTGAGAATGGCTTGAGAGGAGCAAATGGGCTTTTGTTCTGGTGCCCATGAGATATGAGAGTCTGAACTAGGATGGTGGAGGTAGGGATGGCGAAGGGGATGTAGTGAAGATGTTGTAAAGATAAAGTCAGCAGGATTTGGTGATTGGATGTGGAGCTGTGAGGGTGGTAGGGAAGGGAGAGGCATGAGTTGAGTGCTTCCCTGGTATCTAGCTACGGTCGGGTTTTAGAAACCTACATTCAGTTTCTGTGGAGGACGTAGACTTGGGTTTGTGCAGAATTGGTCTTTGATACTTTTACTAGGGTAAATGAGGCCTTTCAGGGAGAGGTGCAGAGGAGGGTGAGCAGAGGCAGGGGTTAGGAGGACAGAAGAAGAAGCGGAGCCTGTGAAGGAGACAGAAGGGGAGTAGGCAGGGATGTGGAGGAGAACTTAAAAAGTGTGTACCTGGAGCGCAGGGAATGGTTGCCATCAGGCAGTGTGGCCTCCTGTGCTGCCTGGAGCCCAGAGATTCAGTAAGATTAGTGCTGAAGAGCCTCTGTCAGTGACCAGATCCCGTGTTACTCTTACTGATGCCAGACCCTTTCCCATTTTGTTCTGTCCTTCCTGTGCCATTGGCTGGGTGGGAAAGTCTGGAGTCTCACTGGCCTTTCTTCCGTTCCACAAGCTCCCACATGTCTCTTCTGATCTGATGTCAATGCCCATCTCTGCTGTTTTCCTTGGTAGAAAGATCATGATAAGCTGCGTGGGGAGATTCTCTTGAGATTGTATAGTCAGAAGTAGGCCAGACCTTGAGCCAGAGTCTTAGGAGGTCCTCTGGTGTTCTCCAGCTAAAATGGGGGCTTCATGATCTCTGGTGGCAATAGCCCAGTTTCATGTTTCACCCCTCTCCCCCATACTCTGAAGCCATGTAGGTTGTAGAAAATTGGAAAAGCAGTTTTAAAGAAGACAACAAAAATTAAATTACCTTGCAAAGGTGACCACTGTGAACATTTTAGTGTGTTAACCTTCCTGTCTTTTCTGTTCAGGTACCAAATTATGTCCATGTATGCCTTTTTATAATAACATAATTGAGATCATAATACATAGCCCCCCAACTCTTGATGAGAAAAAGTTTCAAACGTGGAAAA
>NW_011888916.1:550412-575902 GCF_000151845.1 Pteropus vampyrus
GGAGTTAGAAGGCCAGGCCAGGGAGTGTGAGGTTGGGGAAGTGAGGTGATTGAGAGGCTGATGAGTGAGGACTTTTTTTCATTGGCATTCTGGAGCCTTTGAACTGTTCTAAGCAGGAGAGCAACGTGGTCAGATTTACATTAGAAAGATTGTTCCTAGTGATTGCATCTTGAGAATGGCTTGAGAGGAGCAAATGGGCTTTTGTTCTGGTGCCCATGAGATATGAGAGTCTGAACTAGGATGGTGGAGGTAGGGATGGCGAAGGGGATGTAGTGAAGATGTTGTAAAGATAAAGTCAGCAGGATTTGGTGATTGGATGTGGAGCTGTGAGGGTGGTAGGGAAGGGAGAGGCATGAGTTGAGTGCTTCCCTGGTATCTAGCTACGGTCGGGTTTTAGAAACCTACATTCAGTTTCTGTGGAGGACGTAGACTTGGGTTTGTGCAGAATTGGTCTTTGATACTTTTACTAGGGTAAATGAGGCCTTTCAGGGAGAGGTGCAGAGGAGGGTGAGCAGAGGCAGGGGTTAGGAGGACAGAAGAAGAAGCGGAGCCTGTGAAGGAGACAGAAGGGGAGTAGGCAGGGATGTGGAGGAGAACTTAAAAAGTGTGTACCTGGAGCGCAGGGAATGGTTGCCATCAGGCAGTGTGGCCTCCTGTGCTGCCTGGAGCCCAGAGATTCAGTAAGATTAGTGCTGAAGAGCCTCTGTCAGTGACCAGATCCCGTGTTACTCTTACTGATGCCAGACCCTTTCCCATTTTGTTCTGTCCTTCCTGTGCCATTGGCTGGGTGGGAAAGTCTGGAGTCTCACTGGCCTTTCTTCCGTTCCACAAGCTCCCACATGTCTCTTCTGATCTGATGTCAATGCCCATCTCTGCTGTTTTCCTTGGTAGAAAGATCATGATAAGCTGCGTGGGGAGATTCTCTTGAGATTGTATAGTCAGAAGTAGGCCAGACCTTGAGCCAGAGTCTTAGGAGGTCCTCTGGTGTTCTCCAGCTAAAATGGGGGCTTCATGATCTCTGGTGGCAATAGCCCAGTTTCATGTTTCACCCCTCTCCCCCATACTCTGAAGCCATGTAGGTTGTAGAAAATTGGAAAAGCAGTTTTAAAGAAGACAACAAAAATTAAATTACCTTGCAAAGGTGACCACTGTGAACATTTTAGTGTGTTAACCTTCCTGTCTTTTCTGTTCAGGTACCAAATTATGTCCATGTATGCCTTTTTATAATAACATAATTGAGATCATAATACATAGCCCCCCAACTCTTGATGAGAAAAAGTTTCAAACGTGGAAAAATTGAAAGAATGAAAGCACTGTGTGCTCTCCTGTATTCAGCAGCTGTTACCATTTGCCTTCACTGCTTTCTGTCTCTTCCATCTGCATTGTTTATGTATGTACTATGTGGATAGATATTTGCTGTATCATTTGAAAATAAATTGTAGTCATCAAGTCACTTCACTTAAAGTTCACCAATAGGCATCTCCTTAGAAGGATTATTTCCTATGTTAACACTACTGTTACCACATCTAGGAATATAATAATTCCATAATATCCTCTAATCTTCAGTCCATATTCATTTTCCCCTGCTTATCCCAAAAATGTGTTTTATAGCCTTTACCCCATCAAACCAGTACAAACCAAACAAGGGTCACAAATTTGAAAGTTTTGTGATTTTTTAGTCTCTTTTAGCCTAGTGTGCACATTCCCACCACTTTAATTTTTTTTCAATTAAAGCATAACTTATTCAATGAAATGCACACATCTTCACTGTACAGCTCAATGAAGTTTTAAATATGTAAACTTTAAACTTTGATTCCACAATTTTCACATAACTAGTAAACATTTTTCATCATTCAGTTTTCACAAGCAGAATGATTTGGCCACTTACAGTTTTGTAAATAGAAAAGATATCAGTGTGTTAATTTTTCTGTTGTGATTATGAGGCTGTCTGTTTCTTCTGCCATATATTGGTCACTCTTCTTATGGCTGGGATGCAGAAAATACCTGTGCTTTGGTTTTGGCACCATGTTCATGTTCCTGGCTGTGCTTGATAATGGGGCTAGTAGGGATTGATTTTAATTGTCTGCATTGGCCTCAGTACAGTATCGTACCCTTCACTGAGGTCACACATGGCAGCTGCCATATCCCTTTAGATTAAACATGACTATAAAGGTGGACTGGATAACAATTTACCTGCACTGAGTACTGAGCTTGAACTGCCACAGGTGAACAAATAGATGGACATCTAGTGCAAGTATATACCAGAATGTTCCTTGGGCTGCTCTGCGTGGAGCTCCAGGGTCTCTTGGAAAGAAAGCACTTCTGTCTAGGAAGAACTGAGATCATTGGGGAGGTTGTAGGTAGGGATTGCTGATGCCCAGACATGGCTAGATGTAGTGATCCCACAAGGTGCCTCATGTGGTGGGGCTGGCACAGAGCTGGGCTGTTGGTCACGTGCTCCATACTTCCTTACTTAGGGAAGCATCTGGAGAAACATTTTGGACATCAGTTTATTTTGATATTTGCTGCTATGTCTCCCAAAGATTGCCCTCATTCACCGTAATGTTGATTATGGGGTTTCCCTTACCTTCTTGACTTTGTTTCTACTGGAAGCTAGTGGGCTGTGCCCTTCTCTCACTGATTTGGGGGAATTTTATCGCTTCCATCTTGTTTTGTGAGCCCAGTTTTTTTGTTTTCCATCCAGTGGTGTGTACTGTTTTTTGGAGAAGATACACCCAGAGGGGATTTCCTTTTCCAAACAGTGCTGAGGCCCAATGAAGTATGTTCTGCTGTATAGAGTAATGAAGAGATAGAAATTTGTCATCTAGACCAGGGGTCTGTGAAGGACCAGATAGTAAATATTTTAGGCTTCGTAGGCCTTAGGTCTCTGTCACATATTCTTTTTTTTTTTTTTTTTCCCTCAACCCATTAAAAACGCAAACACAATTCTTAGCTACCTGAGCAGGCTGGATTTGGTCCATGTGCCAGCCCCTGGTCCAGATGCAAGGTATTACATCCTGTGGCTGGGAAGAGGCTTCATGCTCTGCCTTCCTCTGAGACAGAGCTAGGAGGTCCGTGAGCCCTGTCCAGAAAAGGTACATACCCTACTGACCTTTTCCGAGGGAGCTGGAAACTTCTAAGGATAATGTAAAAACTTTTAAGCCTTGCCACTTCCCTGGGATTTTTTTTTTCCCCCATCCCTATTTTCCTTCAGACTCTGAAAAGGTTAAGAACTCAACATGCTGACGTATCGGAGGCCTCAAGTAACATGGTTTTTGGCAAGACAGTGTTTCATTCTGCTGCCCTTGGTCAGAGGAATTGAATTCTGGCAACTGTTAGGGGTGAGGAGAGCAGGCAGAACTCCTAGGGCAAGAAAGAGAGTAGAGATCATGAATCATTCTGGCCAGAGAAAGGGCTGTAGGATGCACTCCCCACAACATCATCCGAGTGGTGACAGAGTTTATTGAAAATCACTTCTGCCTTTGGCCTTTGTCACCCGTAGGATCTTGGGACTGAGAGTCCTGGCTGAGCTCATCTGCTCTGCAGGCAGAGCCACGGCTGCAGGGCTGGTGCTGACTCACATTCTGCTTCCTTCTCTAGAGACATCTGAACAGCTGATACCTGAGGAGGAGGCTGAGGAGACAGAGGCCTGGGCCAAACCCCTGAGCCAACTATGGCAGAACCGACCCCCAAACTTCGAGGCCGAAAAGGAGTTCAATGAGACCATGGCCCAGCAGGCCCCTCACTGCTCTGTCTGTATGATCTTTCAGACTTACAATCAGGTGAGCCCACTCCATCCCCTCTGTTTGCCCAGAACCAGCAGTCAGAGGGAAGCTTGGTTAATTGTAGGTACAGAACTTGTCACTGGTTGTCTTGGGAAAGGCATGTTTTTCTAGTGTTCTCTGCCCCATCCGTGTACTGATCAGGCTTCTCTAGGCAAATAACCTAACATTGTGGGTTTTTAATTGAGAAGGCTTTGGAGACAAGCTTAGGGTGAAGCTTAGGCTCGGAGTGGGATTCCCTGTGCCCCTTGGTACTCATGCTATTTGAAGAGGAATTTGTACTTTTGTTATCTTTCTAGTCGATGATTATTTTTTTCAGGTGATTTGTAGTCCTGGCTAGTCAGTCTGGAGGACTGTGTGTTTCTTTACTGTAGTTTGAGTTTCGGATGAAAAACTACATCCTCCAGTGTTCTCTTTTTTCCTTTCCCATTGCCGCAGAGGGTTTATGGGAAGGAGAGGGTAGGAAGGTGCTGTGGCCGAGCTCAGTTGTGCCCCTCACTCCCACTGCATTTGATTGCTCCACCATCATGGGTCTCTTTGGGTCTAGCTCTAGGAGGCCAGGAAGCCATCCACAGAGCAGCATGTGCTAGGTGACTACCTCAGTCTCAGTTGGGACCTGCACAGGTCCCAACCACAGTTCCCCAATGAGTGGTTAAAAAATGGCATGGCTGCCACTGAGCCTGGCAGGGTTTTAGATTCATGATTGCCAAAGAATGAAACCTCAGACCATTACACCTTGTACTGAACTCACTGCTTCTTTCCATTGACAAAAAGCAAAACTGAAGAGCCTTATATGCCCTTGCCTGTGAGGGAAGTGAAAGGCCTGGCTGTATTGTCAGCAGATCTACTAAGTGGAGCTGAGTTTCCTGAGTGGCATAGGCTTAGAGTTGACTTCTGGGTGCTGTCCTTGGAATGGGGGCGATGGTGCCATCCAGTGGCAGAGCCAACAGATATTTGTAGTTAGGATGTTTGCCAAGGGACGTATGTACATACTGTTCTTCCTGAAGGGGCCCCAAGTGGGGAATTGGAGTTGGGACTGTAGCTCAGGTGACCTGCTGGCGTGGACCACAAGAGGAAATCAGTACTGGCCCATAGGGAGCATCTGCTCTGGGTGCTCTCCCTGGGTGGGGGCCACCATGCGGCACAGCGCATAGGGCAGCCCACAGTAGCAGCCTTGCTAACATCTCAGTGCGTTTTATTACCACTTGGTTTGGGAAGATTGAAATCCCAGTTGCCTGTTACCTCACTCCCTCTTCTCAGTTGTCCCTTAGGGGCCTTTGTTTGATACCGCTGTGAGAAATTGAATTTGAGTCATTAGAGGTAACTTCAATTAGCAGCTCGGGGATAATGGCTGTGCACCCGGGAGTCATAGCCATAGTCATATAAGTAAGAGAGCCAGCTTCCTGCTGATGGAGCAGGTGGGAAGCCGAGAGCACAGGCACATGTTCACTGGGGTGTGCACTTGCTCTCTCTCCTTAGGTTGAGTTTGGAGGCCTTAGTCAGAACTGTGGAAATGCTCCAGATTTAGCTCCCCAGAAGCAGAGGACCAAGCCCTTGATTCCTGAAATGTGCTTCACCTCAACTGGCTGCAGCACGGACATCAACCTTTCTACCCCTTACCTTGAGGAGGATGGCACCAGCATTCTAGTTTCTTGCAAGAAGTGCAGTGTCCGGGTCCACGCCAGTGAGTGCCTCTCACCTTTTTCGTGTGTCCTGTCCTACGGGGTGTGAGCCTTCTCACTGGAAGTCCTTGCCCACCTTGGCCTCCCCCTCCATCTCCCTATGGCCTCCCCAGTCCCCCATTGCAGAGATTGCCTGTGTGTTTTGGGGGAGATTGTTGCTATTAAGTCTGAGTTTCATGTGACTCCAGGGTCCATGCTTGCACAGTCAACTCTGTGCTGTCTCCTTGGTTGTAGACACCAGGAGGGGATTAGTCTCCACTATTCACTAGGTGTTTGTACCAGTGAATCTATAGTTTCTGACTTTTTGAGACTGACCCCTCGGGCCCTGACTCTAGAATTGGAGAGTTTCTGTAAGCGTCGGTTGTAGCTTTGGGACATAGTATATGGAAAAGAGTTGTAAATCTTCATTCTGACTCTGGCCTCTGGGTTTAATCTGCGCATCTCGATGTGTCTATTAGGTTGTTATGGGGTTCCTCCTGCAAAGGCTTCTGAAGACTGGATGTGTTCTCGGTGTTCAGCCAATGCCCTGGAGGAGGTGAGTGCATCCACACTGCTGTTAACTCTTCCTCGTGAGCCTTGGAGTTTGCTCAGGGGGAGACTATTTCCCGTGGACTTTGTATCGCCAGCAGTCTGCATAGGGCCTGGTACACTGATGTCAGAGAGTGAGTATTGTCAGAACAAGTCACCATGATAGTGAGAGTGGTTGCTGCCCATCCATGGCAGGGCAGGAATGGTGTCTGGAAGCTGTTGGTTCCATTGTGTCAGGACCAAGTAGAGGTCATCTTGTGGACAAACCATAACGCCCTTTAAAGAGCTTAGCCATGGGGTCAGAGCTCCTGAATAGGGCTCAGATGGCTCATTTTGTAGCTCTATCACCCCCACCCCCCAAACCTGACAGTAACCCACATAGGAGACAGTCAAAGCCCTACAATGCCTCCAGTTTTAGCAGAGTGCCATTCATGACTTTGCTTATAGTTATTATTAACGGTAATAGTGAAGAGGATTGTGTTAAGTCAAGCAAATACTTGGTGCACTTAAGCCCCGAGTGGCCTCCTCATCTGCCTCCAGCGGGGTCCTGCTTACAGAGCCTGTGTAGGTGAAGCCCACTTGGCTGCTTTCTTGTGTGGAGGCTACAGTTGCCCAAAGGAAGTCGAGGGGAGAGCAGAGTGGATGTTAACGACTTGGTGGTAACCACTTTCTTCCCCTCTCTTCTTGGCAGGACTGCTGTTTATGCTCATTACGAGGAGGAGCCCTGCAGAGAGCAAATGATGACAGGTGAGTGTTCTGAGCAGTGTCTCCGAACGCGTGGTTCTGAAGCAGCACGCAGAGGCACTCGGAGGGCGGTGGCTATTCATCAGAATGACTGACTGATGAAGATCTGGGAAGCACACTGTTTGGAGCTGGAATAGCATCTCTAAGACTGATTTTAAAAATGGGATGCCAAGGAGAGCCAAGAAGTCCCAAACCTTTCCAAGTCCATTTCCCCTTTGGGGCAGACATGTAAGTCATGTCCTCCTTTTAGAGAAGCTAAGATGGACTCACGAGGGTATGAGGACCCTGTGGAGATGACACAGGGGGCTTTGTGGGCTGGAAATAAGGACAGTTACCTTGTTACAGCTGGGGCAGGTGCAAAGGTGCCCATGGCCATGAGCTAGTGAGCACTTTTCCACAGGCCAGCTCTCTTTGTCTCAGACCTGCCGTTTAGAATGAAGATGAGTGTCCTTAAGGAGGAGACACTGAGGAGAGCTCAGGCAAGCCTACCCACTGTTGAATCTGAGCCCAGAGGTGGGCTTCTCAGCTGTCAGGCAGCTCATTTTCACTGAGCTCAGTCTTTGTGCTTGGTCTTGTCCTACTTATTCTGAGATACAAACATAAGGTGAATAAGGTTTTTTGCCCTGGAAGGCTGTCCAGTGTATGGTACACATAGGTCAGTAGGCAACCAGTGATCGGTATCCTGCTTCCAGCTAAAATCCTCTGGGAACTTGGAGCAACATTCCATCTGGCCCTCTGCCTCACAGGAACCCCCTTCATGCTGTTCCAGATAGATAGCTGTTTTGCTTGCTGCTTCCGTTCTTTTAAAGGCTCTTACTAACATTACTTGAGGTCATCGTGTTCCTCACAATTGCAAGATAGCACTGTTAAAGTTCTTCCTTATTTGGAGTAGAAGTGGCTCTGCTTGAGCATCCCATCTTTACTTTGTAATCCTTGTTCTGCCCCGCAGGGCCATGTGAAACAAATCTGTTCCCACTCTTATATAATAGCCCCTTCTGTACAGCCCCACCACTGTGTATTACACGTTTTCACCTGGCCTGATTTTAAGTGTTTTCAGAATCTTAGTTTTTCTCATCTTGGGGCATGACAATTTCCTGAAATGTCCATAATTATTTAATTAATTCTCTAAGGATGTCCGTTGAATAGACTTGTCAAGAGTAAGTAGGTGCTTGAGACCTTAAAGAGTGAGTCTGCTATGGAGGAAGGGAGCAGAAGTAGAGGTCATTTCAGTCCAGAGGAAAGGTTTGAGCAGAGGCCTGCAGGGGACAGCTGTGATTACTGGCAGATTGGGGCACAGTTGGAAATTTTTTGAGGAAGCACCCAGGTCCTATGTAAAAGAGGTCTGCGTAGAGCTTTCTAATTTATTCTCACTCCCTGAAACTTGCCACCCTCAATTAACCGCTCATTTTGCAACAGATTGTGAGTGAGTTAGTGTTGTAAGAAGTGCAACCCTTTGCTCACCCAGGGTAGTGTGGTGGGGCCTGTTTCCACATACTCGGTGCGGAGACACTGTGGTTCTTACCTCACTGGTCCCCAGGAACTTGATGGTGGGATGAAGCACCATTGGTGGGCTCACATGAGATGAGAAGGCCACAGGTCCTTGGAGCTGGAGGTGACTGAGTAGCCTTTGCTCTTTGGCAGGTGGGTCCATGTCTCTTGTGCTGTGGCAATTCTGGAAGCGAGGTTTGTCAACATTGCAGAAAGAAGTCCAGTGGATGTGAGCAAAATTCCCCTGCCCCGCTTTAAGCTGGTAAGGAAGATGAGATGGGTTTGCAGACTCTTCATCGCTACCCTTTTTACAAGTCTCTGAGTAGAGGATAACATAGTACTTCTGAGGGCAACCTCTCTTGGCCCAGTGGCCAGCCTTTACCCATTGGTTTTGGTCTGGGTTTGTGATTCTCACCTATAATCACACGAGATTCAAAGAGGGTGTGTTTGTGCCCTTGTGTTTGGGAAGGAGGTTGGCTCCTACTGGTTTGGCTATGTGCATTTGGACCAGGGAACGATAGGGAAGACTGTACTGTCAGTTCCTGGAATCACTGGTTTGCTTCTCCTTGTGTTGTAGAAGTGTGTCTTCTGTAAGAAGCGGAGGAAAAGAACTGCTGGCTGCTGTGTGCAATGTTCACATGGCCGTTGCCCAACTGCCTTCCACGTGAGCTGTGCCCAGGCTGCAGGAGTGATGATGCAGCCGGATGACTGGCCTTTTGTCGTCTTCATTACCTGCTTTCGGCACAAGATTCCTAATTTGGAGGTGAGAGAGAGTGCCATTCTAGAATCCTCTTGAGAGTTTCCAGGATCATTTTCTTTGCAGGCTGTTCATTCATTGTGTCAGCAAATATTTCCTCAAGCATTATGCTTTATGGAGAATGCTAATGAGTAAGGGATTAAGAGATGGCGCCTGTCCATCACTACTCCCTGCCTGGTACTTCCTAATCTGGTGGCACCAAACTGCTTGTGGCTGATTCCTTTTGATTATTTGTTTACTCGTTTGCCTCTTCTCCAAGATAAACACCTTAAGGGGCCATGTTTTATTAATCTGAGTGTCTGTTAACTTAACACAGTGTCAGGGACACTGCGAATGTTGTGTACTGATATGGAGGGCTCTTGTTGGTTAACTGCCATACAGTAGATTTTGTACGTCTCTAAATGTTGAAGCTCGAAGAAAGATACATGTAATTTTAGCTAGAGAAGTTATGGAACGGTTTGGGTAGAAGGTAGCGTTTGAAGTGGGTCTTAAACAATAGGAATTGTGAGTGGGAGGGCATTCAAGGCTTCAGAAATAGCACAGACAAGTCTCAGAAGAATGAACATGTAAGACTGGTTCTGGAACCATGGTGGGAATGATAAGAAGATGAAGGCCCTAGACTGTTATTGTTTTTATTAGATAAGGAGAACTGTTACAATATTATGATTTTGAGTTTCTTTTTTTTTTTTTAATCAATCACTCTAGTGGATTCACAGATTGGAGGAATAAGGCTTTCAGTTAGGGAGGCCAGTTATCCCAGGAGAGAAGTGAGGTCTCAAATGGGAACACATAGGCAGAGCTTTAGAGTCACATCTAATCCTTATCGCTGTACCATTTGTGATCATGGAAAAGTCCTTGTTGGCTGACTGGATTCTTTTTCATAGAGGTGTTTTACTGAGAACAGGAGATGGTCAGGGGTGGGTTAGGGTCTTAGGAAGATGAAAAATAGTCAATTTAAGAATGAGACTCCAGAGGAGTGAAAGTTAAGATAGCATTGAGTCACGGCTCTGGTAGGGAAATAGGAATTTTGTTATGCAACAGGATAGTGATTTTGTGATTATCGGTTGCACTCCATATCCTTAAATCGGTGGCTGTAGACTGCTGATGCTGTGAGGAAATGGGGGATACTGTTGAGTTTTTCATTAATTCATTCTTCACATATTCATTGGGCATCTACTACATGTCAGGAAACAAAGTTGCAGCATATCCCATGAGGCACAAATGTGATGGATAAATTTAAGGCAGGATAAAGGAAAAGGAAGGGGAGGTAGTGAGGAACAGTGTCAGTATGTTGACATTTTGATGTGAGAGAGCCAGCATGCAAGATAACTGGGGAATAGCATTTCAGGTAGAGGGAACCAGCAGTGCAAAAATCCCAAGGTGTGAACACACTTGGCATGCATGCTCAGAACAGCAGAGAGGCCAGCATGGCTGGAGTGTAGTGCTTGGGCAGTTTGGGGAGGAGTGGTCGAACACAAGGCCACAGACGCTCTGTGATCCCATTTGTATCAAAGGCAAGTTCAGAATGAGAAGAAGGGTGATGTGAGGGTCCGAGAGATGGCAAGGCCCTTGTAATGGAGAGTCATTTGTAGTGTGCAGCTGAGGACATCCAGGGGGCCTCAGTCTTTGTGCCCTAGCCTTGGGTGTAGAGCTAATACTAAGATCTGTGTGGAGCATTGTCCTTGGGCTTCAGATCACCTGTTGAGTGTCTACTTTGATGTGTGTCTAAGTTTTGTGCATTAGTAGGTGCTATTTGGTCACTTCCTGGCAATAATAGGGAAGTCAAAAGAGTCTGTTCTGAGTTTGGGATAAGATAGTGTGGTATGAGAACACTTGTGGACTTGGAACTAGGGAAGAAGCTACACTTATGCAGGAAAATATACTAGTTTATTCCAGTGTCCTGGTTGGGGTATGGATATCTGGAAAGACCTATCTCAACTCCCATCTCTTCCTACTTTTTACTATTCCATTGCTATGCTTATCTTTCCCTGGTAAAGAGAAACCAATTGATCTTGGGCTCCATTTGCCAGACCTATATCAAGTCAAGATGGGAGTAACCCAAGCCTCTGTTTTTTCCAGCGTGCCAAGGGGGCCTTGCAGAGCATCACTGCAGGCCAGAAGGTCATTAGCAAGCACAAGAATGGGCGCTTCTACCAGTGTGAGGTGGTCAGGCTCACCACTGAGACCTTCTATGAAGTCAACTTTGATGATGGCTCCTTCAGCGACAATCTCTACCCTGAGGACATAGTGGTAATGTCTGCAAGGAGCTTCTTGAGCTTCTTTGGGACCGGGGACATTTCTAGGTCTGAGTGGCAGACTAGACTGGCCGTGGACCTGCCTGCCTTTTTTTAGCCAGGCCCAGAGTCTCATCAGTTGCCTTCAAACAAAAAAAAGCCTTTGGACTGGTCTTTTCTCTGCAAAGGAAGTTGTGTGCTGCTCAGGTACCCTGTTTCCTCTAGAAGCTTGTAGGAATAAGTGTTTCCTGCAGTTCTTTGAAACATCTTGTAGTTCAGTCTAAACTGTCCTCGAAGGCAGTCTACTGCAGTGGCAGAGCCTAGGCTTTCGGATCAGATCCTTGTAACACAGCCAGCTCCATTCCTTAGCAGCTATGTGAATTTGGGAGAATTACCCAATTCTCTTTTCTGCCATGCCCTCTTAGTAGATATATGGAATTAGCTTTTGGTTCTTTACAATTGAAGGCTTTGGGGCTGAGTAAAAACTGCTTGGAGGCACCTGTGGCCTGCTTATCTTATCAACACCTGACACAGGAGGCCCTGCCTGGACCCAATCCTAGGTTTCCTGGCTCAGGGCTCAGGACTTAGTTCAGGTTTCCCCTGTCCTCATCCTTCTTTTTCATGTGTTAGACTAAGCAGCAAGGTAGTGGGATGGAGCCACTTCTTCCTTTATCAGGTGTTGCCCACATTTATGCCACACGAGCAACACATTGGCTTAAAAGCACATCCATTAGTTAGAAGGTAGACTTACACTGTAGTAAAGATGGCAGTAACATATTTGTGGCAGTAGAATAGCTGTGACTTATTAAGCTCTTCCAGTATGCCAGACACTATATGCTGTGTTTTATGTCAAGTATTTCTGTCACCTTTCATACCAACTCTGAGAAGTAGGTGGTATTATCTCTACCTTACAGAAAACGGTGACCTCAGGATTCTCTTCTAAAAGTTACTGAGGACCCTAAAGAGCTTGTGTTTTTGTGGGTTATGTTTACAAATATTTAGTCCATTAGAAATTAAAACTGAGATTGATTTGAAATAATTTGAAATGATATTTTTAATGAAAATAACTATTTAAAAACTATTAATGCCATTTTTCTATAGTTTTGCAAATTTCTTTAATGTCACATCCAGTATGTTGCAAAATATTCTTTTGATTATATTTGATTATATTATATGAAGAAAATTGTCTCAGATATGTGATTGGACAGGGGAGGAGTATTATAAATAGCCTTTCAGATGATTTTGGTTATTATTCTTTGATATTATACCAAAACTCAATAAGTGGTAGTTCCTTAAAAGTTAATTAGTGTGGAATCTGAGAGCAGTTCATTGAACCTTGTATACTGTTATATTAAAATCTGTTGGTCTCTCTGCCCTGAGAATGGCTGTCTCACCCCCCGCACGATTTTATAACATACGTATTTGTGCAGTGGGCTATGCAGGCCTTCTAAATGTTGTTAAAATTTTTATACAGTATCAAAAATTACATTGATTCGTATGACTAATCTCAGAAAAACCTTGAAATTTGGGGAAGTTTCAAGCTCATATTTGTGATAAACTTTCCCAAAATTCTAATTTTTGCTTGAAAGCTTAGATTTTTTTATCATTGGCAATACCGTCAGTTGTTTTCCTTGAAGTGACAAGGTCACTTCATTTTCAAGATGTATGCCAATACTAAAGTCTGAATAACGACAGGTTGTCACTCATTTTTTTCAATTAAAGCTGTGTTCCATGAAAAGAGCAGCTACTTCAACTCACAACTTAGTTACACAGTGTTTTTCCCCAAGAATACCGTTGTGCCTCTGCACACAGCAGAGGTATTTTTTTGAGTACTTCCACAGAAGCAGGAATTCATCCTGGTTCATTCTTCCTGAGGTAGGTGGTGATTACCACTGTGTTCAGGTGGACCTTCTTTTTATCCTTCTCTTACTCTTCCCTCAGAGTCAGGACTGTCTCCAGTTGGGTCCTCCTGCTGAAGGGGAAGTGGTCCAAGTGCGATGGACAGATGGCCAAGTCTACGGAGCCAAGTTCGTGGCCTCCCACCCCATCCAGATGTACCAGGTAGCCAAAGGTTTTTGCTGGGAACTGGGGGGCACTTGATTAATTCAGTGTTTCCTCTTTGGCCAAAGGTGAGTCTTTGCTCTTGGGAGAGCTTAAAGGTCAGTAAGAACCCTTTTAGAGCTAAGGGCTGTCCTGTGTCCAGTCTGTCAGGTGTGGCTTCAAGCATGGCAGTCCTTCAGTGTTCTGAATCCTTCCGTGACTACAGGAAGTTGCCGCTGTGCATGGTGGTCCAGGGAGAGAGTCAGGGTTGTCTTAGCCAAAGATCTTTGTTTCCTTGGTAGGTGGAGTTTGAGGATGGCTCACAGCTTGTGGTTAAGAGAGATGACGTTTATACTCTGGATGAAGAGCTTCCCAAGAGAGTCAAGTCTAGACTGGTGAGTATTTTTTCTGTGTGCCCTTGGTTCCTGCCTGGGAGGGAGGGAACAAGGCAAGGATGTGTATCCCTTTGTTTTTTTTTCCTCGTGGTGGTTGGCCACAAAGTGCTCATTTGGCTTGCCTATTCTTCTGTAGTCAGTAGCCTCAGATATGCGCTTCAACGAGATTTTCACGGAGAAAGAGGTTAAACAGGAAAAGAAACGGCAAAGAGTTATCAACTCGAGATACCGGGAAGATTACATTGAGCCTGCACTATACCGGGCCATCATGGAGTAGGTGCTTCCAGGGGCCAAGAGATTCCCAGCCATCAAGGCAAGAGCACTCTAGGGGTTCCACAGCACAGCAGACACTTGGAACTCCGAAGTCTCTAAAATGAAGTTGTAAAATGAAAAGGAAAGAAATCATACCCCATCATCTTCTCATCCCACCTTCATCGCATTCTGCTCTAGTGAAAGGACAAGCCATTCTTGGACACGTAACAGCACTCGCTGAGCACTGGAATGCTGTGGCTGCATTGTCTCCACTCTCTAATGGGGTCAACTATGCTGGCTGGGTTGGTTGCCCTTTTCCAGGCCTAGGACATAGCTTCCTAACGATCACCCGCACCAACTAGGAAGAGGTGCTGGTGCTTGCCCCTTTTCCCTTCCTCCCTTTTGTATTTATGTATGTGTGTGTGAGCGCGTGTGCGTGTGTGTGCGTTTGGTCTGGACCAGCTTCTGCCAGCCCCTGGCCTTTACTTTCTTCCTTGCCTATCCAGGGCAAACAAAATGTGAAATTCTGCCCTCAGCTGAGCTGAGTAAGGGCCCATGGGGTTGGCTGGAGATGGATGTGGCATCTGTCTGTCCCTGGAACTGCCTCAAGCATGTGCTGGCAAAGCTGCAGTATTGTGATGCTAAGGAGTTAATGCCACCTCTTTGTCACCTCTTGAAGGAGAAGATAGGGGTAATATGGGTGTGTGCCCACATCTCTCTAGGCACAGAACCCCTGTGGCACAGTATTAGAGGGTGCGGGTGGGGAATAATCTGAAGGGGCATCTTAATATGGAAGCAGGCAGAGCCTGGTGGGTGATTCTGTCAACAGAAAATTGTAATCATGCAGGGGCTGGGAGGGTTAAGATGAACTGGGGCCACTGGGGCCAGGGGCAGGTTTGCCCTTGGTCTGGGGGTGGGAGGGAGTGGATTTGGGAGGGGGAGGGTGGGACTGGAGGGCAACACTGATGGGGTTAAACAGGTTTATGCTCCTCATGAATTTGCCTGGGCCCAGGATTGGAGGGCTTCGCACCTGTACCCTGTGTATACAAGAATCAGATTTATAATACTCCCGTTTTTTGTTACGTATGAACGCTATAAACCAAATTATTTTGAAAACTGGTGCATCACCTTGTCCTTAGCAATAAAACATGTTGAGCAGAGGATTGCCTGTGTCTGCCCCAAGGAGCCTGAGTGGCCCAGGGTCAGGCCAGTGGTGTATCTAGAGTCACAGGCTCTGGAGCAGGGCCATGTATTTTAAGAAGTCATTCTGGAAAGACTGGGAAGCTGTCCTAAAGAGATAGGTTCCTTGTCAAGTTCTGGTCCTGTGGCTTTGTACTAGGCTAAGCATGGTAGGACATGGGGAGCAGAGGCACCTCTGGCCATGAGCACTTTTTGCTTCCCCTGCCTTAGAGATGGGAAGGAGGTAATAAAGAGCAGACTACCACTTAGCCTAGGGAACTGAATTTGCTCTCACTTCTATTCCACCTCATTGAGCTGGTCAACTTCATGCCGGAGTCTGCATTCCATACAAATTGTAGAACCAGCTTGAAAGGAAAGGGGTACATTTTATGTGCTTAAAGAGCAAGGGACTCAAACCCCAGAGGTATGGGTTCCTGAAGCTCTAAGTTGCCTGTTGGTGAGAAGTTTCCCTGGAGGAAGAGCCAGTCCCCTTGCCTGCTGAGTTCCTGAGGTCCAGGTGAACAGGGATAGAGTGGCAGCAGGCCATGGAGGGCCAGTGAATAGGTACAGGGCACAACAGAGCTGCTCTAGCTGGTCCTTGGATGGCTAGGTACTTCCTGTTTCATGGCCCTGTCCAGGTGTAGGAGCAGCTCAGCAAGTCAATGCTTGTGTCCTGGGGCTTGGGAGGTGGCTACTTTCTGGGTGTCTTATTGGGGGAGGGGGAGGAGCAGCAGGTTTTAAAGATACTTCTCTATGTCAACTCCTTCTAGGGGCCAAGAAAGGGAGGTTGGCTTTTTGGTGAGGCACCCAGTGATTCCCAGGGGATACTGTAGGGAAGATAGGGTGGAGGCAAGCCTTAATGGATTGGTGAGCCCTGGGAGCACATACATTTGGAGGGAAGGAACACATCTCCAGCTTAGCAGGGTCCCAGATCTACCTTCACTGACCCCACCTTTCTTGGAGGACCTGCAGAGTTCTTAACTATTTTTGTAGAAACTACTTTTTACTTTGGTTAGTCTAATAACTCTGGGGAAACCGAAGTTTAAAGAGGTAGAGATTTTCTTAAATCACACGGAATAGGCCGTTCTCTCCCTGCCTGCCAGTGCAGTCAAGCTCAGGCCTCAGAGGACCGATTCCAGGGAAGGGAAAGCCAAGCCAGCCTGTCTTAGGCAGGCTTCTAGAGGCCTTTTTGCCAGGGCAAACTGCCCTCCTTTGGTAAGGTAGCGTCTTTGGCTTGGTAACCAAGGATCGCAGCTGGACAGTTCCTCCTCCTACCGGAGGAATAAACATTTGAAATTGTGCCCCAGGCAAATGACGGGGCTCAGGTGCTGCAATGAGGCTGTACAAGAGAGCTGGGACCTCCAGAGCTGCAAAGGCTGGATGAGATGGGGCAGGGCGGAGTGGTCCTGTGTCCCGACACAATTTTCTGCGAGGCTCTGAAATTGGTAATACAGGAACAGCCTGGGACCCCCGTCCTTTCTTACCCCATAGGATTGGGCAGGGTCGCCCAGTTCATGGATGTCAAAGACCATGGGCCTCAGGGAACGAATTGGCAGAGTTCCTCGGCGTGGAGTGACCGTGGCCATCCTGCATATTGCGCCCTAGAGGCTACCCGCCCCCCCAACCCCTCCCCATTTCCCCCGTCCCCATCACCCGCACCGGCAATTAAGCAGACTCTGGAGAGGCTCGGTGATCCCAGCGGACAGCGGACCGCGAAGCCTGTGGGCATTGGACGTCCGCATCCCGAACGCGCGTTCTCTGGGGCGTGAAGCCGGGGGAGGAGGATTCCTCGAGGCGTTGAGCGTGCTCCGGGGAGACGAGGCGAGGGTGCCTGCGCTGAGCAAGCTGGCGAGGTCGCGCTGCGCCCGCGCGTAAGCCTGCAGGGTCTGCAGCTCCGTACCCCTCGAAGCTCCAGTCCTCGCCCGCAGTCGGGTCGGAAAACTCGGGGGTCCTGTACTATTGGGCTGCTGTGGGCTGTGACCGCCCACTGCCTGCAGCGCATCTCTGCATTGGTCAGCCTCGCGCCCCGCCCGGCTCCCGCACGCCGATTGGCCGGGAATGCCCGACCGCGGGCAAGGGCGCTGAGGCGGAGAGCAGGATTGGTGGTCCCGCCGTCTCTGGGTCGCGGCCGCGCGCTCAGCCCGCCGCTGCGTCCCCACTATGGCGGCGTCCATGCCGCCCACCGCGTCGTGGGCGCCCGCCGGGGTTCCCCCGCGGCTGCCGCTGCCGCCTGCGCCGTCGCCTCCGTCTTCCCGTCCGCGCGGGGTGGGGCGCCGCCTCCCCGCTTCCTCCCTCACGGCTGCGGTAAGCGCCCGTCCCGCGCGCGCCCGGGTGCGGCATCCCCCGCGGCTAACGGTCACCGCGCCGCTCCTCCCCGCCCCCACCGCCCGCGGCTCCCGAGTCGCCGCAGGCGTGGAACCCGCGCGCGCTCTGGCTGGGGAAGGGAGGGTTGGGGCGCTGCCTGATCCTTTCAGAAGCATGACGTCCGGCTGGGTCTGGGGGCTTGGGCCGGGAGTCCGGCCTTTGGACGACCTCCTCTAGGTGGGGGCTGCCAGGCCTGAGCGGGGAGGACAGCTGGACTCGGGCCGAACGGCCTGAGGTCACCTGAGTTGCGAGACACCGCAGCGCTGCGCGCGTTGTCGCAGAGGAAGGACACGTCAGGCCGGCCTCTGCTGTGGGGAGAGGAAGGAAAAGTCCAGGGACAGCCTGAGAGGGAATACGCAGCGGACTGGTAGTGGCTGTCATTGCTCACTGCTCTCCTGGCAGCCAGATGTTTAGCGGACCAGGGTCGACTTGACTGGCAAAGAACTCTTCTTGCTTCCTTTCGTTCTGGCACTTCTCCATATTGTTTAGTTGGTGATCTTGCTTGAAAGAAGAAATACCTTAGTGACGAGAGCAGGTTTAGTTAGGATTGTGCCCCACGAATATTTGGATAATTTTTTACAACAGTGCCCATTTTTATAATTCTGTAATAAACTTTATTTCTGTTTTCCTCACATTTGAGGAGGGAGTGAAACTGTGAGCGGAATCATTGTAATTAATTGAGACAGAGACCAATGAAAGCAGCTGTTATTGTATAAAAAATAAAAAAAAAACCTTTTTGTGGATATACTTTGAATTAGTTATACTATAGATAATTGAACACGAAGTAGAAAAAGGTATTTATTAGGTTTCTGAAAGTAAAAAAGCCATCATGGAAAATGAGGTTATTTCTAAGTCAGAATTGCTATGGAGTGATGATCACTGAACTGTTTGGTATGCCTTCAATTCAAAAGATTAAAAAGAAGCTGGCACAAAAATTTATGACCTAATGGTGTTTTAAAATAATCTCTTGAAGCATCAGGGTTCCTAAGATTAAAGATTCTTAATTCAAGGACCTTTTCACGTATTAATCTCTCCATTTCACATGTCACATGAGGAAATAAGATGTACATAGTTTTAGAGACTAATCGACTTTGGATCACCCCTAGTATCTATTCAGTACGTATTGTATGCAAGGCAATACCGTGGTGTGGACCTCAGTATCTCTAAGGTATGAGACTTATTCTAATGGGCCTATAATTTAGTTGTGGAATAAAGGGCACACAGAGAAATGGTAACTAAAGATATGGTTTCTAGAATTCTGAGACAGTAGGTACTATGAGAATGCAGGAAAAGGGTCGAGTTGAGCCATGAAAGTGTAGGTATGAATGAATGACGGAGAAGAAGTGAGGAAATAAGAAAGCAAGAATGGTAAAGGTGGCATGGGAGAACCTGAAATGCCCACTTATTGGAAAAAGTGGGGAGATAAGGTTGTACAAAAAAGATAGATTGATGGCATCAAATCAAGAAGTAGCTTTGTCCCAGGTGAAGCAAGGGATAACAAGTAGTAACTGTATTTACTTCAGATGAAGCTGGAGACAGCCATTAGAAAAGATGTACAGCTTTGTTACTTTTCTCAGCCACCCAGGATTCATACCTCAAGATCCATTCTTGCCTTTCTTTTTTTCACCCTCTGGGTTCAGCTGGTTGCCAGGTCTTGTTGATACTGTCTCTGTACTCTTTCTTGTATCTGCTTCCTTTCTTACTGTCATCACACTGATTTGGGGCCTTCGATATACCAATCCCTTGAATTATTGCAGAAACCCCTAACATTTTTTTTCTTTCCTCCCATTTGTCTTGTCTACTACTATCACTTTTAGATATCTCACTTCCCCAGCCAAGACTTAATGACTCCCCACTGTCTGTTGAATTAAGCAAAGACCAGCCTCGCATGGGCACTATGGGTAAATGCATTTCTAGCAATTTCCTTAGATTTTTATTATATTTTCCAGGTCAGTGGAACTGTTGTTCTTTGTACTTTGCTCTTTGTGTTCTATATCTTTGCTCATGTTGCTTTTTCTATCATAAACGACCTTCAATCTCTAATTGTTGATTCTTACTCATGTTTCAGGGCCATTTGATATGGAATTTCCTTTGTGAAACTTTTCTTTATTTTTCTCCCCATCTAGATGAGACTTGTCTCTCGTTTAAACCATGATAACACCAGAGCCTACCTTTTTGCTACAATTGCCAACATAAGACTAAAACTTTTTCAAGACATGGACTATCTTCTTCATCATCTAGCACAGTGTTTTGTACACAGTAGGTGCTTGGCAAATATATTTTATATTGAACATAGCTTTGAACCAGGATGGCTGCAAAGAAAATTCTTTGTGCAAACAAAATATTCATTGCAAAATCTGTAAATAAAGTTACTTATGTGAAAGAATTCCTTACTGAGAGATCTGGTGTATTGATTTGAATAGCCTGGGTTAGGCTGCATTAACACAAACCCTTTAGACTTAAGTGACTTAACAGAACAAAAATTGACTTCTCATTCATTCCACATGTCCAACATGAGTGCATGAGGAACTCTGCTCCTCACAGTCACTCAGGACTCAGGCTGATGGAAACTCCATCTTAACAGAGTGTTTCCAAGATTATTTTGATTGCGTGAAAGATGGTGATCAAGGGAAGTTACTGTCCCAAAGTGGCATATGTCACTTTCATTTATATTTCATTGACTAAGACAAGTGACATGGCCATGCCTAACTTTAAAGAAACACAGAGAGTTGCAGTCTTAGCATGTACCTGGAAAGCAATGAGCCAGAAATAATTTGTGTACAGCGCAAATGACTACTACATCTCTTTGAGTATCATGGCCTGTAGAAGATTAGAGGTGACAAAATTAAATGGACTAGTAGAGACAAACATATTGACAGTAGCAAGAATTAATAGCTCTAATGAGGCATGGGTTGAGAATGAATTGAGAAGTCAGAACTCCATTATATGCATTGTAAATGATCACAGTCTAAGGCTATTGATACAAGGGCAATCTATTATATCCCAGCACAGTCATTCCTTAGGGCACACTATTTTATAGAACCCTCAGTAATGAACACAGGAATGGTCCTGAGGCATCCAAAAAAAGTTAAATTACATTCAGGATATCCAATTTAAGAAGCCAAGAAGTGTGTAATAACTTGAAATACCTTTTCATTGAATGGTTAAAATAAAAAGGAATCTAGGTTCAGCCTGGTTGGTTTAATTTGGTTTAATAGAGGCTATCAAACTTTGGTATTTGGGGAGGAGATTTCACTTTGACAAAGAATAGAAGCATAGAGTTTGGAGCTGTTTGGAGCCCTGCTTCAGGAGATAAGATCTGGGTTGAAATCTTGGCTCTGCCACTATTGTCTGACACTGAGCAAGTGTCTTATTCTTGAGCCTGAGTTTCCTTATCAGTGAAATACTAGTGTGGTTATGAGGATTAAATGAGTTTATGTAATGTGCTTTGCACAGTCCCTGGTTCAGAGTAAGCACTCATGATCATGTCCATCAGTAGCAACAGCAGCAGCAACAGGATTTGAAGAAACTTTTGAGAAATCGGGTATGATAACTCCAGAGATGTAGGTAGAAGGGTTCCCCCAGATTTTCCTACCTTTTTCTCTTTTTTGGATAGCATTCTTGCCACACCTTTATTGTTTTCACACCTATCATGATTTACTTAGTTACATGTTTGTGTCTCCCATTAGACTAGGTGCTCTTGTCATCCCAGAAAAATTTATTGAACATGAACTCTGTGCTGGGCTCTATGCTACACCAGACATTAGGCATTATAAATATGAAAGGTATGTCCCTGGCCTCAAAGAACCTGTAGTGTGGTAGGACCAGAAGCCAGTAAACCAGCAGTTAGAATACATTGTAACAAGGGCTGTGTTTGTGGGTCCTGTGGGATTGCCTATATTCACACTGGGAATAAAAATAATGGTTTTCCAGAGAAGTTCACACCTAACCTAAGTCTTGGAGAATCACTAGTTATTAGCGGGGTGGATGTGGGTTTAAAAGGCTTTTCAGACAGGAAACAATGTGTGCAGTGCCCTAGAAACACAAGAAAGTGGCTACATCCTGAAGATGCTTGAATGGCAGGAGAACAGGGTATGTTTGAGGAGTAGGCGGAGGCTGCCAAAGTTGGACTTGGAAGGCTTTGTGAGTCTAGGAGTTATAGCTTTGTCTTCAGATGATTAGGAGCCACTCGAAGGATTCAAAGGTAGGAAATAACTTTTATCAGCTCTGCCTTTGAGGAAGATCCGTGTGTGTGGAAGAAGTAGAGTAGTAAATATCCTATTTCCCTGACATGGGAGGTTCTGAGGTTTGCAACCATAGTACTGTGCCTACTACACAAGAGTCACAAAATATTTATATATAAGGAGAGATTAAAGTGAAATGAGACTGGAGGAAAGGATACCAGTTAGGCTCTTGCAGTCATATGAGGGCTGTGTCCATGTCTTTCCTAGGAGTAGAAGAGAGTACCATGGCTTCACCAGTTTCTACAGTATGACCTTGGGCAGGCTTCAGAACCTCTCGTGTCTTCTTGGTTTTTAACTTTTAAAAATGGGGATAAAAATCACTACCTTTCAAGGTTGCTTGAGGATTAAGCAAATGTAAAAAACCTGACCTTATGCTATTAGGCACATAAAGGACCTCTTATAATAAAAGTACTAGTTTTAGGATTCCTAATGTTTAGTATATTACCTGGTTCATGGTCGATGATCATTAGCCTCCAATGCCACCACCTAGAGATAACCGTTGCCAACATTGTGGTTTTATTTACACATTGTAAATGATTGATGATGCTGAAATGTCAGTGTTAGGCATGAGGGAATCATTCTGAGATCAAGAAGGAAAGAATTGATGTGAATATCATACCAATTTAAACATTCTTTAAATGCCAGCAGATTATATCTAGCTATTCAGCTGTTCCCAGCCCTCACTCAGAAGTCACATATGCACATGTGCATACACTCTTGCTACTGATATTATAATGTGCTCACTGCATGGGCTGCTAAAATATATGCACTTATCCTTTGGCCTATCATTGTTATTGTTGACTGTCTCCCCCTGAAATTTTGCTCTTCCTTAGTCTTCCGAATGTGTTTTTAAAGATTGTAATGGGGTTTAATTCTGATTTGCTCTTCATCATGTTTCTTCCTAGCTGTCCTAGCTGATAGGAGTTTCTCCCTGCTGAACTGTACAACTTAATTTATGTTATTCTGAGTGAATGTCATCTACTGCCTTGTCTTATTATTTGTCTGCATGTCAGTAAATTTCCCTTTTCCTGGATATCAGTATTTCTTACAAAATAATGAAAAAATGGCTTGTTAATGTATTTTTAACATGACTTGAAAACCCACTGAAACCTTTTGTTTGAAATATGTGAAACAGGTTAGAAAATTCTGTTACTAACTTTTTAAAGTATATGACAGTGATTCTCGGACTTTTTGGTCTCAGGACCCCTTTATAGGTTTAAAAATTGTCGAAGACCCCAAAGAACTTTTCTTTTTGTGGGTTTTGTCTATTGATATTTAATGTATTAAAAAGTGCTGAGAACACAAGAATACATGAGCACACATTCCATTAGCCCTGGGGACAATGATGTCATCACATGTCATCATATATAGCCTCTGGGAAACTCTGTTAGACCCTTGTGAAAGAATGAGAATGACCAAGGCAAATAATATCTGAGAATTATGAAAATGGTTTTAAACTTGTGGATCCACTGAAAGGGTCTTGGGGACCCTTAAAGGTCCTTGGACCACAATTTGAGAACTGCTGACATACTGATATAAGAGTTTTTATAAATGACACTTTTACATCTTTTGGCACCAAAATAACATAAGGGTAGAAACACTGCCAGACATCTGTTTTCAAAATGTACTCAACATAGTTTCTTAAAAAAAAAAAAAAAAAAAAAAAAAAAAGAGTTTCTAGCTTTTGTTAAAATATCTCCTTTACCTTGAAAGGACAGATGTATGTATTTTTGGAATATCTGCTAGGTACATCCTTCTAACAGACATTTGCCATTCCAGAAAAGGTCAGCAAACTTGGAACACCAGTATTTTTGTAAAACAAACATATAGAACTGCTCTTTAATTCTAGAAATCTTATACGTACTTGGCCAGATGATAACCAGAGAACTTCTTTGAAGTATAAGAGTTTCATGGTTACTCACCATTTCATTGTCGTCTAGTTTTGATCCTATTTAAAAAATCTAAATTTTTAAATCTAAATTAAAAATCTAAATTGACCACATTGATGTCATTTCGTAATACATTAACTACACTGCATCACAAAGCAGATTAATAAGAGATGGCACCACTGCCCCCCATGCTGTGGAACTTTCGTATTTCTTGAGGATTCTTCCTGAACCTCATGTGCTACAAGACATCTGACACGGATTACGTGAGGAATTCACTGTCAACTGAAATTAGATACCAGAACAGTTTAAGAGTTCTGGTGTTTTCTTTTGATACTTTGGTGGAGCATGTTGAATTTCTTTTGAGATGTATAGTTGGCCCTCTATATGTGCAGGTTCCACATGTGTGGATTCAGCCAACCGAGGATTGAAAATATTCAGGGGGAGAAAGTGTTATGTTGTTGCTGACATGTACTATGGAGTTAGGCCTAAATGGCTGAGTGTGTGCTTAACGTGTACAGACATTTTCTTGTCATTGTTCCCTAAACAATACAGTATAACAACTACTTACATCACATTTATATTGTATTAGGTATTATAAATAATCTAGAGATTATTTAAAGTATATGAGGGGGTATATAGGTTATATGCAAATACTAAGCCTTTTTATATAAAGGACTTGAGCATTTGTGGATTTTAGTATCCTATGTACTAGACTAATCCCCCACGGATATGGAGGAAGGACTCTATCTGCTCTCTGAAGCTGAATGGCCTGGGCTGTTACAATAGCATCTTCTTGCTCTTGCCTTAGTCTTCTCCAGGCTCTCCTCTATATTGCTACTTGAGTAATCTTTCTAAAATACAGATCCGACTAGGTTATTTCTGTACTTAATCCCTTCAATGGTTCTTCATTGCCAATGAGATAAATTTCAGACCCCTTAGCATGGCATCTAAGGCCTCTCCTACCCTTTTGCTACTTCAGTTTCTTTGCTGAAGTTTTTCCTAAACCTTACAGACAGTTATTAATTTCTACCATCTCATAATGTCTGTACCTTGTTTATACTTTAACTGCGTACATCACACTGCTCTTGAGGACAGGCACCACACTGTGTGTCTGCTGCTGTATGCAGGTGTGTAATAATGGCTTCCACCTGGACTGATAAGATGGCAAAGCTTCCAGTATAGTTATTCTGCAATATTAATTTCTTTGTTTTTTTTTTTTTTTAAAGATATGGGCAGATAAACTATGACCCTACTACATAGGCCCTAAGATATCTAAAGTCTCAGAGAAATAATAGTAATGAAAAGGAACATTTGTCTCATACTTTATAATGATATATTTTACACATACAAGAATATCTTAATATGCCATATTGCTTCAGCTTTTGTTTTTTAAAGAAATAGAACATTGCACTTCCGATATATGCTTCCTATGTATTTTCTCCCAGTCTCCTTCCTCTTTGACTAGAGAAGACACTATGTTGAATTTAAAGTTTTTAAATTCTCATCCACGTTTTTAGGCTTTTGTTACGTGCTGTATATCCGTAGCAGAGGTTGGCCAGCTGGCCTACAGGCTTTATTAGAACACAGCTATGCGCATTCATTGTTATTGCTGCTCTCGTGCTACAGTTTTGTTTCTAGTTTTCTGGACCTGTCACCATCTCCTAACCACCTTCAACACCAGCCACCACCCTTTCATCTCAGTTGGCCTAGGCAAAGGAAAGTTATCTTTTCAAACATTCCGGTTTTTTTAATCTACATAGAAGTCATCTTTTCCAAATTAAAAAAAATATATATCTCTAGAACCTTATCCTCTGAACACTATTTAAAAAATCCAATGCCACCACCTAGAGATAACCGTTGCCAACATTGTGGTTTTATTTACACATTGTAAATGATTGATGATGCTGAAATG
>NW_011888916.1:575952-593889 GCF_000151845.1 Pteropus vampyrus
TTTTTTTTTTTTAAAGATATGGGCAGATAAACTATGACCCTACTACATAGGCCCTAAGATATCTAAAGTCTCAGAGAAATAATAGTAATGAAAAGGAACATTTGTCTCATACTTTATAATGATATATTTTACACATACAAGAATATCTTAATATGCCATATTGCTTCAGCTTTTGTTTTTTAAAGAAATAGAACATTGCACTTCCGATATATGCTTCCTATGTATTTTCTCCCAGTCTCCTTCCTCTTTGACTAGAGAAGACACTATGTTGAATTTAAAGTTTTTAAATTCTCATCCACGTTTTTAGGCTTTTGTTACGTGCTGTATGTCCGTAGCAGAGGTTGGCCAGCTGGCCTACAGGCTTTATTAGAACACAGCTATGCGCATTCATTGTTATTGCTGCTCTCGTGCTACAGTTTTGTTTCTAGTTTTCTGGACCTGTCACCATCTCCTAACCACCTTCAACACCAGCCACCACCCTTTCATCTCAGTTGGCCTAGGCAAAGGAAAGTTATCTTTTCAAACATTCCGGTTTTTTTAATCTACATAGAAGTCATCTTTTCCAAATTAAAAAAAATATATATCTCTAGAACCTTATCCTCTGAACACTATTTAAAAAAAATAAGCAAAAACCTAATAAAACCAAACCTTAACAAACTCCTATTCAGAAAAGTTTTTTTGTTTTCTGTTTTTATTTTTTGGTAAAAACAAAGATGAACTAAAACGTGAAAAAATGAAAGTTTTGTTCCCTTTGATTTTTACCCCCTCTCTTCTAGGCTTTTTCTCAGCCCCTTCTAAAGGGAGCATCTGACCAGGGACAGCATATTTTTCAGCTTTTCTCTCTGTCTTCTGTTTTTAAAACCTTGGTAGATGTCGAATTTCTACTTAGAAAGTCACTGATTGCCCATGTTCCAGGAGTCTGAGCCCAATCAGAAGAACGAAACCACAGGGTACTTTGAGCAGGTAAAGGTTGATGTAAGAATTATTAACTGTAACAGAGAATTGGAGTAACATGAGATAAACTAGTAAGAATTGAGCACATGGAAAGATGTTCATTATCATTAACCATCATGGGAATGCAGACAAAACCGCAGTGACACACTTGCCCTCAGCCTAGCTCTCTCTAATTATCCATTTTTGCATATCTTTTTTTGTTTCATTTGCTTCGTTTTCTTTTTCAGTTAGCAATTATGCTTATGCTGGATCTCCTATGACTGCCTTTGCTACGTGTTTTTGTTTTGTGTTTTGTCTTTGTTTTGGCAGTCCTTTTAAATTTATTTTTCATTTTATTTTGCTCATTTTTAATCCATCATGGCTTTCAGGACTCTTAGTGTATTTTCAGCAACATCCACTTTGTTCTCTTCTGTTGAAGCTTTGTTTTTATGATCACGTCGTTTTTCTGAATGCTAATTTAGTTTTATTTAAAAAATATTGTTTTACTGTTTTTTCCCTGAGCTCTTCCTTTAATTTCTTTTCTTAGTTACCTCTTGTTTTACAGAGCCATTCGGGAGTGGGTAGGGCTGGGAGAATCTTTGTTAAGGATCTTTATCTATTCTGTGACAAAATTTATTTTGTCGAGTGGTCTTCATCTACCGCGTTTCCACCTTGACCTTCCTCGTTCCTTTCTTCCACTTTTATTGTAGTATTTCTGTTTAAATCCTGTACTGCTTCCTTTTTATTATTGTCCTGATATACCCTTCCCTTTTCAAATGACCAGTGTTGTATGACTAACGCCAGATCATTTGGATTTGAATCCTGGCTCTGCCACTTACTAGCATTGTGACCTTAGACAAGATAATTTAATCTTTCTGTGCCTCAGTTTCTTCTTCATATAGTGGGAATGATAATCTCATAGGATTGTTGAGAAGATTCATCGAATTAAATCATACAAAACTCTTAGAACTGTAGTTGGTTCACAGTAAGTGCTTCATTTCATGAATATTAGCAATATTAATTATTGTATCCCTCACAATGACTTGCAATTAGAAAATGCACAATTCTTAATAGAATAATTTAATACATTGCATATTAATTAACTACTTAAATCTGCGTAGTCATGCATAAAGTCTGAATAGGAAGTATGCATTCAGCAAAAATGTTATAAAAAATTGATGAGCTTTTTCAGTAATTGTTTGGGAAGCTAGATAATAAATAGTATTTAATAACTTCTAATTAGCTTGCCTCAAAAATATTCACAGGAGACATGCTCAGGAAATACTTTGTGGTTTTTGCTCTATGTAAATTTGTCATAATTGAGTTTCTATCAGGAAATACTTTGTGGTTTTTGCTCTGTGTAAATTTGTCATGATTGAGTTTCTATCAATTGTGGCTGATATCCGAAGGTCGGCAAAATTCTGACATTTCAGACAAAAACTTGTTGCCTGGTGTAGTTCTGTAAATAACCATATTATAGGATGTTTAAAAAATGACAGAAGTTTGGTACAGTTTGTTTCAGTGAGTTCAAATTTTAATTAATTTTATTTTTATGACTGATTCAAATAACCTAGCTTTATGTACCTTATGTGCCTTTTGTACCTTTTTTAGAGTGTATTATAACTGACTGAATATTCAGTCAGTGAACAGATAGTTTTTGAGTACCTACCAGGGATACCATGGTCAACAAAATAAACATGTTCCTTGCCTCGATTAGCCAAAACATAAATGTTTAACAAATACTCATAAGATTATAAGCACGTTATGTAATGGAATGGAGATATGCAGGTGCTGTGAGAATTTGTAATGGAGAGGTCAAAAGTGTGGAGATAGGTAAGGTTTCTCTGGGCAATTAACCTTTAAGCTGAGACTTAAAGAATGAGTGTGAGTTGGCTAGATGAAGCGGTGGAGTCAAAAAAGCTTTAGCCTGATGTTAAGAGAGAACATGGTGAGTTCAGAACACTGAAAGACATTCAGTGTTGTGGACTCATAGAGGTTAGGTGGTAAAAGATGGCCAGAAATGTGGGAGGAGAGGTGGTCAGGAGCCAGATCATGCAGAGTCTTATAGGCTCTGTTGAAGGGTTTGGGACTTTACTGTAAGGATAGTAGGGGAAATTTACAGAGTGAAATAAGTTCACATCGGCTGCTGTGTGGAGAATGAATTAGAGAGGATCAAGAATGTATATGGGGGGCTTATTAGGAGGTTATAGTAGTAGTCCAAGCAAAGGATTATAGTGACTTGAAATAGGATGGTGGCAGTGAAGATGGAGGCATGGGTGGATTCGATAAGTATTTAAGAGGTAAAATTCATAGGATTTGATGACTGATAATATTTGGAGGATGAGATGAGAGTGAGAAGGAAGGTAATGTGCAGGATAATTTCTAGGTTTCTGACAGAAGCACCTTCTTGAAGGTGTTGCCTTTTATTGAGATGGTGGACACTGGAGAAAGAGGTTTATAGGGAGTCTGAGACATCTGTAAAAATCTAGAGGATGATATGGAATAGGAAGTTAAATAAATGGACTTGGAACGTAGGAGAGATATCTAGAAGGAATATATAAAGTTTGGGATAATGATAGTAATTGAAGTCACAGAAGTGGAACGAGGTTGCCTTAGGGGGTATCTACAGAATGAGAATTTAAAAAAAACTTCAGACAGTACCCCAAGCTTCTCTCTACATTAAAAATTGCCATATATAAATGTGTGTGTATACACTAAAACTATATAATATACTACACACACACACACACACACACACAAATTATACCTTTAGTATATATTACTCTTTGGAATGTATACAAATTACATTAATTATATCTACAGTTGGGGCATGTAATTAGAAATATTTTTAATTTTAAACACTTCTTGAGTATTGCTATGTAGTAGATGCTATGCTGTTAAATGCTGGTGATTCACAGATCTAAGTTATGGATTCTGCTTTCAACCCGCATGCTAATTCTTTGTAGAGAGAAAAATAAACAAGATGTTTTATAAATGCTATGACAGAGATAAGCATGGGATGTTATGGGAGCACAGACAGCCAGGGTGTAGGGCTATGATTAAGGAAAGCTTCTTGAAGGAGGTAAGGCTTGAACAGCGTCCTAAAAGGTGCATTGGTATTGCTAGGCAAAGTAGGCAGTGAAAAGGCTCTTACCACCATGCTGTACCTTCTCTCACCATTTCAGATGCCATTTCAGAGAGGTCAAGTCCTGGGTAGGATAAAAAGCAAGATCAGATCCTGGTGGGTTGAAGAATGACCAGGAAATGTGAAGTCAGACAGCTCCTTTAGGGAAGGGTCTGAGTTTGACTGCCTTTGAGTCCCTTGTGCCTTGCATAATTCCTGGCACTTAGTGTTTGTTGCATTAGCTTTGGACAAGAGAGACACTTCATTTTCTGAGATAAGATGCATATGTGAGGAGAGGCTGAGTCCAGATTGCTGCGTTCCCTCTACATGCTGAAGAGAGCTTACCATGAGCAGTTGCAGCTCTTTACCTGCATGCTCTTTTATGGCTCTGCAGGGAGGCCAAGTGTACCCCCACAGCCAGAAAAATTCTCAGCATGAATCTGTTATGTTTTCTTCTAGTCTTTTTTTTTTTATAGTTGAGGGTACGATACCTATGTCTTAACATTTTTCTTTCAATATTATATCATAAGCATTTCCCATGTGAAGTTAATAAAATATTTTAATAAATAGCATCTTAAGTGTCTGCATAATCTTTTTTTGGATGTTTATTGAATATTTATCTGAACATTTAGTTTAAAGTTCTTTTTTTAACTTTTAATTTTGAAGTAATTTCAGACTTACAAAAAAATTGCAAAAATATTACAAAAGCCTTTCTATATATCCTTCAGCTAGTTTATGGTGGTGTCTATCAGAGTTCTCCATTGTAAAGTTACTCTTTTCCCCTCTGTAATAAGTATCTTGTGGGGAGATACTTTAAGACTATATAAATACCATTTCTCAAGAATTTACCCATTAATTTTAGCATCCTTTGTTTTTTAGCTGAATTATTTCTAAAATGGTCTCTAAAAGATTTTCTAATTACATTATTCCTCTGCATTCATCTGTTGACATTCCATTCCATAGGAGAGTTTTCTCCTCTCCTCATTTAGTAGATTCTTATTTAAGGGGTTATAAATTGCTCCAGGTTTGGCCATTAGGCTTCTTTTTTTTTTTTTGACATGTCCTCACTCTTTGAGCATTTTTCTGCTTTCAGGTACAAAAATGGTTTCAACATCTGGTAAGGCAAATCCTCATCTCATTATTTTTTCTTTAAAAAATTTCTTGGCTCCTCTTGGGCATGAAGTCTTCAGATTGACTTTAAATATTAAAAAAATAATGGATTTTGATTGGAGTTAGACAATTTATAGAGAACTGACATTTCAAGAAGGTGGACATATTTCCATTATTGAATATTCTCACTTAAGAATCTTCTATTTCTATATTTATTTGGATCTTTTATGTCCTTTGGTGAAAACCTTGCTTATTTCCTCCTAAGTTTATTCTTAAATATTTTATAGTTTTTGTTGCAATCATGAGTGGTATTTTTTTTCCTTATATTTTCTAATTGGTTATTGCTGGTATAGTTTTTAAGATGCTTTTTATTTAATCTTAGAATCACCTGCTTTATTGAACTTCCTATTCTAATATTTCTACAGTTGATTCTCTTGGCTTTTCTAGGTAGACAATTATATAATCTGTAAATGATGACTTTTATTATTTTGTTTATCATATTTATACATAATTTCTTTCTCATATATTTTGTGGGTAAGATATCTGAGTGGGGGTGGGGAGGGGTGATCCTGGGAAGTCTTCTTGCCGATGTGACATTTAAGAGGACTATCAAAGAATGTGCAGCAGGTGAAACAGAGTTGGGGAGAATGTATTCCAGACAGGCCTTGAGAAGAGAAACAATAAGGCAACGTTCAGTGGAAAGAAAGAATGGCTAGACCATAGGACACAAATGAGGTTGGGAGACGCAAGAGATGGGTTGGAGAGTAAATAGGGGTACAGTCAGTAGTTGCTAGATTCTAAGGTCAATTACTCCATTATAGAAGAATTGAGAATTTAATGAAAGGTATGTTACACAGAATGGCCCACCAAAGATGTTTATATCCTAACCCCTGGAATCTGAAAATATGTTACTTTATATGGCAAAAAAATTGCATATAAAGGTAAGGCTATTGACCTTCAAACAGCGGGGAGATTATCTTGAATTGTTCAAGTGAGCCCAGTCTAATCACATGAGCCTGAAAAGCAAATAAATTTCTCTGGCTGGAAGCAGAAGCAAGATGTGGTAGAAGGGAAAATTGGAGAGCTTCACAGTGAGAAGGACTTAACCCACCATGGCTGTAGGGGACCACATGGAAAACATGAGAAGGAATACAGGAGCAGAGACTGACAACCAGCAAGGAAATGGGGACCTCGGCCTTACAGCTCCAGGAACTGAATTTGGCCAACAACAGCCTGAATGAACCTGGAAGTGGATTCATCTCCAACATCTCCAGAAAGCCCTGCTGACCATTTGGTTTTGGCCTTGTGAGACTCTATGCAGATGACCCAGCTGAGCCGCACTATACCTGGACTTTTGGCCTACAGAATTCTGAGAAAATAAATTGGTGTTGTTTTAAGCTGCTAAGTTTGTGGTGTTTTATTACAGCAGCAGTAGAATGCTGGTACTAAGGGGTTTAGACAGGGAACTAATATCCGATTTTGTGTTAACAGACTACTCCTGTACTGTGTGGAAAATGGATTTGGGAGAATGCAAATGGAGGCCGGGAAGCTTGTCTGTAGGAAAACAGTGGTGGCATGGATGGAGGGTAGTGATGGTGGGGATATGATTTATACTTATTTGGGAGGTTGGAATTGCCAGAATTTGGTTACTGATTCGATGTTGGGAATGAGGAAGCGGTGGGACACAGGATGACTGCCGAGTTCTGGCTTGGATGCTGAGTGACTGGCAAAGCTGTTTCTTGACACGGAGATGAGCAGGTTGGAGGATGCTGTGTCATGAACTCAGTGGTATTTCCAGGTGTTCTTCATTTTGAAATTCTGTAAATACTTATTTTAAAGTAGAATATATCGATAAGATGATTGCTTTATCTTTTAAGACCTAAATTGGCTTTCTTGTGTGTTTTTTATTTTTTCAGGTCATGTAGGAAATCGTAAATCATGTGAAGATGGGACTCTTGGTATTTGTGCGCAATCTGCTGCTAGCCCTCTGCCTTTTTCTGGTATTGGGATTTTTGTATTATTCTGCGTGGAAGCTACATTTTTTCCAGTGGGAGGACTCCAGTAAGTATGGTCACTCTAGCCTACTCCCAGGAAAAGCCTGTTGCAGATAAGTTACTGGGTTTTCATCTGGCTGCAACGCTCTTATATTCTTTAGAGGTGGGCAGTGAGAGTAAACTGACCATTTCTGGTTTTTAGGTTTAGAAATAAACTACCACTTTCATTGCTGTAGATTAAGAACTTAAAAAAAAAAACTGCATGCCATGGCAAATCCTTTAGTGAACTTAGTAAAAATGTGCTGTTCTTCAATAAAAACTCAAACTATATTAGTACTTCTAGTTCTTAAATGTTGTTCTTTTTAATTAGCGTATTGTTGCTCCCACTTGCCATTTATTGACTGAGGGCTTGGTAGTAAAGTTGATTTTCTTTTGCCCTTAAAAAATTCATCTTTACCTTTTCCTTGAATTTTCAGTTTTCAATTTAATGTTGCCTTTGTTTTATTTTCCCTAAAGAAATTTCATCTATTTCCCCTTTTTATTAGCCCTTGCTGGTACTGAACTTATATATAAATAGAATAATGGCTTCCCCCCTCACCCCTCCCTGCAATGAGTAACTCCTAATCTCTTTCTTCCATGTGTACCTTAGGTCTTATGTGTTACCCAGCATTGTTCTACACAGCTGCCTGAACCCCTCTGGCTTAGTTTGGATTTACCTATTATTGCCCGTGTTATGGTTTTAGGCTTACAGGTGAAGGGCTTGCGTTGAGTTGAGCGGCATCAGGCTTTGCATATTCTCTTCCTGACTGTAGCTTGAAGTATCATGCAGTGACCACAAGTAGTTTTCCTTTTGGTTCTTTTGTCTAAAGGCTGTTTGAGCTCCGTGCAGGAAATTTCAGGTAGTCTGTTCAGATTCCTAGGGAATGCATCTTTTCTAAAGTAGTTTTATTTTTACAAACATCTACCAGATACCAACGTAGAATTCACTTGAGAGTAGAGTTAGTCTTTAGGTATGAGATTAAAATGAGTTCGAGTGAATTGAAAGAGGCAACTGGCGGTTGGCCTTATATTGAGACCTTAACATGGTAACTGTTCCTATGAAGTAGTTCATTTATTTTTCACATGGCTCAAACTGCTGAAGCAATTTCAAGCCAGTTTTAAAAATATAGTGTTACATCTTTTATTTATTGTTTTATATGAAGTGTTTAAGTGCCTCTTAAATGCTTAGCTTATAATTATCACTAATTACTTTTTGTTTCCGGAGTTAATTTAAATTTCTCTGCTCCGACTTATTTTTAAATCATGAAGACTACTCAAGATAAGGAAGGCTTATATCAGTGCAGTTGAAAAATTCTGTAGTTAGAGGCATTATGTGTATCTGTAATGGGTGGATTCATCAGTATCCATAAAATAGATGGAATTATGTGCAGAGGTGGGGGTCTCTTTGTCTCTTAAGAGCTACTGACCTGTAGAAGACATAATCAAGGATTAGATAATATTTTCCTAGAGAAGTCAAGAAAGACATTAACTTTATGGAAGACCTATTATGTGTCAGGTTTTAGGCTAGACAGTTTACACATTTAATTCAATTCTTACTATAACGGTGTAAAGATGCTATTATTATCTCTATTTTCCAATTGAACAGACCGAAGTATTTAGTTTAATTAGTTTACCTAAGTTACACAGCTAATTTATTAGATCTGGAATTTTCTATTTTTAGAAATCCTAAATTTCTGTCTTTAAAACCTATGTTCATTATTTTATTGAAAAGTATAATAAACACTAAGGATAGGATTTAATTTTGTATTCTAATTGGTAGAAAGAGAGAGGAAAGGGACTCAGAGAAGAATAGTAGGGTATCAGGAGGGAGACAGAGAAAGAAAAAGGAAGGAAAATAAGGGGAAGAGAAAGAGAAAGTCCTCTAGATGACAAAGGGGTTGATTAAGTTGGAAGTGACATGGTGCTGCTATTCACTAGTGCTGTAGACTTCAGTAATTTATTAATAGTTATCTGCTGTCCTTTGGGTTAGTTGTTAGCTGACTAACTAGTATTCACATCTTTTCTGTTATTCTGACTCTCAAGCTTTTTAGATATTTGACTTTGAATAGGTTGTTTAGACCTTCTTACTGTAGCATATTATGTTCTGTGCTATAATATTAGAGAACTGAGTAATACGACCAACTCTGATGGCTTACTTACTAAGTTAGCTGAAGGAGTTTCCCAAAACAGATGACTGCTGTGTAAGTGAAACTTAGGCTTTGGTTTAGTAATATTGATGATGATGCCAATAATAATGAAATGAAAATAACAATTTATTGTCTACTATACTGTCTGTATTGTAATGGGAACTTTGTATTATAATCTCATTTAATCTTCATAGTTTATATTGATTATTATTATCCTCTTTTACAGATGTAGAAACAGGCTTCAAAGAAGCTCAGTAATTAAGTTAGCATGTCTTTATCTGGAGAGCTCAGAGGGCATTTTCAAGTATGAGAAATAAATATCTTTAGTATTACTTTTTTCTTAATTTTTATACTACTTATGACTTTACCACAATTACCTATTGGACCTCCTTCATGGTGGGAGACAGGAATCTAGAGTTTTTTATTAAATTATTCATTCTACTAGCAGTACATTCCTGTTATGGTCCAGGTACTGTTCTGTTTAAACTGGATATAAGATGAGCATGGACCTTTATGCTGTCAGCCTATAATGTGAGAAAGAAATAAAATAACTATTAAAATGCCTTATATTCTAAACAACAGGTCTGACTAAAATGCCATGTTAGAGCATAGAATCCCTTCCAGATAGAAAATTTTATGATTTCATTATCTCAAGGCATATTGTTGAAGGATGCAAACTGCTTTGTTTTTAGCAGCTGAGAGCTACATATGGCAAAGGCTTAGTCAGATTGCCAGGACTTGGGTCAAAAACTTAATCTGAAAGACTGCAAGACTGAGATTGGTCTAGTTATTAATCTGTTTTTAAAAAGTTCTGTTGTTTGCAATTTCCAGTTCCACATGTTAAGGAGCTTGAAAGTTGCTACTTTGTCCTAACAACAAGTAAAAAACTGAAAAGACTGAAAAATCAATAACTCTTCTTGTATCCATAAGAGAGAAGAGGACACAGGGCAAGCTGCTGCCCCCCAAGATTGGAGAGACAGGTGAATACATAGTCTCATGCAGAAACTGTCACAGAAGCTACTGTCATAATAGGAAAACTTGAATTATAATTGACAAATTGCCGGAGGCTCAGTGTAGACAAGAAAATTCCAGGAGGACCCAGTCACAGGGGGTCCCCACAATACGTGAGATTTACCTCCAGGAGCTCGACCAGATTCTCACAGTAAACATTGGAGAAAAATCTCCTCATGCATCATTCCGGCAGGGAGTGAGGAAAAGGAATCATTTTGAAATATACCAGAGCACTTTGTTCTTCTTAACAAGGCCTGCCCTGAAGAGAAACTGGTTAGCCAGAGCCTGACCTGTTGGAGTATTATCAGAGCCTAAGTGACCAAGTAAGGGACATACCGACTCCAGCCATCTCTAGCTTTACACATGGGAGAAAGGAAATAGCCAGCTCCAGCCCACGCTAGCCATCTTATCCCACCTAATTGGGGAGAGGAATACTGAGAAATGCTTGTGAAGTTCACAGTCCAGAGTCATAGGCTCACTGAAAGACTGAGACCTAACCATAGAACTATAGAATATTTCCCTTCCCCCTCCACATCACCACCACATTAATAAAGCCCTATTTATAGCAGTTTGTTTTACCCGGTACATCATGTCTGGCTATCAAGAAAAGATAAAGTGTAACAAAAGGCAAAAAACAATTTGAAGAGACAGAGCAAGCATTAGAACCAGATGTGTCAGGGATATTGGAATTATCACACTGGCAACTTAAAACAACTATGATTAATATGCTAAGGGCTCTAATGGATAAAGTAGACAGCATGCAAGAACGGATGGGCAATGTAAACAGGAAGATGGAAATCCTAAGAAAAAAAAACAAAAAGAACCACTAGAGATACAAAACATGCCTTTGGTGGGCTTATTAGTAGACTGGACACAGCTAGGGAAAGAATCTCTGAACTAGAGGATATATCAATAGTATCCTCAAAAACCAAAAAGAAAGAGAAGAAAGACTGAAAAGGAAAAAAAAAAAAAAAAGAGCAGTATATCCAAGGACTGTGGGACAACTACAAAAGGTAGTTACCCACATAATAGGAATACCAGAAGTAGAAAAAAGAAAGGAACAGAAGAAATATTTGGAATAATAATGACTAAGAATTTCCCCAAATTAATGTCAGACACCAAACCACAGATCCAGGAAACTCAGAGAACATGTAGCAGGAAAATGCCTAAAAGACTACACCTAGGCATATAATTTTTAAAACTACAGAAAATCAAAGATAAAGAAAATTCCTGAAAGAAGCCAGAAGAAAAAAAATACCTATACAGGGACACAGATAAGAATTATATATCTCACTTCACCTCAGAGACCATGTAAGTAAGAAGAGATTGGAGTGAGATATTGAAAGTGTTAAAAAAAAACCCACCAACCTAGAATTCTGTGCCTTGTGAAATTATTCTTCAAGAGAGAATGGACTCTCAGATAAACAAAAATTGAGGGAGTTTGTTTCTAATAGACCTGCCTTGCAAGAAATGTTTTTCAGAAGTTCTTCAGAGAGAAGAAAATAATATTGATCAGAAACCCATATCTACATAAAGGAAGAGCATTGGAGAAGGAATAAGTAAAGGTAAAATAAGAACTTTTATTTTTCTTAATTCATGTAACAGATAACAGTTCAAAATAATAATACCATCAATGTATTTGATTACGTATGGTTATGTATAGATCATATATATGCATATACAAGTGCACTTATGTATAAATGAAATGAATGACAGAAATAATACAAGGGGTGAGAGGTAGGCATTAGGATTATTTTATTATAAGGTACTGACACTACGTGTGTGGTGGTGTAGCGTTTTTTGAAAGTGGACTTGAATTTGTTGTACAAAGTAAAAACAGAAGTATAACCAATCTGCTAAGAAAAAGAAGTATATGGAATCATAAAATGCTCAGTTAAAAACAAAAGCTATAAGAAGTAAAAGACAAAAATGGGAACAAAGAACAAGCGCAACAAATGGAAAACAGTAATACATATGGTATTACTTCAGCTATATCAATAATCAGTTTGAACATCAATGGTCTAAATGCACCAATTAAAAGGCAGAGATTGTCAGAGTGGATCAAAAAATAAGGACAGATCCAGCAGGAAGAAAATCAGTAATGACATCGTTGAACTCAACAGCACCATCAATCAACTGGATATAATCGAGATGTATAGACCACTTCTTTTAACTTCAGCAGAATACTCAATCTTATCAAGCTCACATAGACATTCAACAGTAAAGACCACATTCTGGGTCATAAAACATACCTTAACAAATTTGAAAAGGTAGAAATCATACAATGTGTTCTTTCAGATGACAAGAAAAACTAGAACTTGGTAACAGGAAACTGGAAAATACAAAAATACATGGATTTAAACAGTACACTTCTAAATAACACAAGAGTCAAAGAAATATCAAAAGAAATTTTAAAATATTTTGAATGAAAATGAAGACACAACTCACCAAAATTTGTGAGATGCCACAAAAGCAGAGGGAAATTTATAGCGTCGGATGCATATATTAGAAAAAAGGAAAGATCTAAAATCAATAATCTTAAGTTCCCATCTTAGGAAGCTAGAAAAAGAAGAGCAAATTAAATCCAAAGGATAAGGAAGAAGAATAATAAAAATTAGAGCAGAAATCAGTGAAATTAAAAATAGGAGAACAATAGAGAAAATCAATGAAAACAAAACCAGTTTTCTTGAAAAGATAAATAAAATCAATAAGTCTCCAGCCAGGCTAACTAAATAAAGAAGAGAGAAGACACAAATTACTAATATTAGAAATGAAAGAGAGATTATCACTACTAATCCCGTGAATATTAAAAGAATTATAAAGAAATACTATGAACAACTCTATATCTACATATTTGATAGCCTAGATGACATGGACCAATTCCTTGAAAGGTATCATTTGCGAAAACTCAGAAAAAGAAATTGATAATCTTCATAGACATATATCAAAGAAATCAAATCAATAATACCTTCCAGAACAGAAAGCACTGGGCACAGATGGGTTATTAAGCCAATTTTCTACCATCTCTTTCAGAAGAGAGAAGCAGAGGAATACTTTCCAACTCACTTGTTAGGCCAGCATTACCCTAATACTAAAACCAAATAAAGACATTACAAGAAAACTACACACCAATATCTCTCATGAACATAGATGGGAAAATTCTAAATAACAGCAAATCAAATCCAATAATCTGTATAAAGAATTTTACACCATGGTCATGGGATTTATCAGGTATGCAAGACATTCAACATTCAAAAATCATTCAAACATCAGGCTAAAGAAGAAAAATCATGTCAATAGATGCAGAAAAGATATTTGAAAAATTCAACACCTAGTCATGATAAAAGCTTTCAGTAAACTAGGAACAGAAGGAAATTTCCTCAACTTGATAAGGTATATCTACAAAACAAACAAACAAAGAAACTACAGCTAATGTCATAATAGTGAGAAACTAGAAGCTTTCCCACTAAGATCAGGAGCAAGGCAAGGATGTCCTCTCTCACCACACCTTTTCAACATTCTACTGGAAGTCCTAGCTAATGCAATAAAACAAGAAAAAATAAAAATTACGCAGATTGCAAAGGAAGAAATAAAACTTTTTGTTCAAAGATGGCATGATTATCTTTAGAAAATCCAAAGAATTTTGACAGAAAATTGAACCAGTACATGATTATAGCTAGGTTGCAGAACACAAGGTTAATATACAAAAGTCAATCAGTTTCCTATAAATCAGCAATGAACATGTGGAATTTAAAAACACAATACCACTTACAAATGGTAATACCCTTAAAGTACTTAGATATAAGTCTAACAAAATGTGTATAAGATCTATATGAGAAAAACTATAAAACTCTAATGAACAAAATAAAAGAAATGGAGAGAGAGATTCTCTGTTCATGGACAGGGAGACTCTATTGTCAAGGTGTCAGTTCTTCCCAAGTTGATCTGTAGATTCAAGGTAATCCAGTAAAAATCCCAAGTTGTTTTTTGAACACCAATAAACTGATTCTAATGTTTGGGAGAGGCAAAAGACCTAGAATAACCAGCATGATATTGTGGAAGAAGAACAAAGTTGGAAGACTGGCATCGCCTGACTTTAAGACTTACTGTAAAGGTACAGTAATCAAATAGTGTGGTATTGGGAAAAGAATAGACAAATATTCCATGGAACAGAATAGAGGGCCCAGAAATAGACCCACATAGATACAGCCAACTGATCTTTGACAAAGGGGGAAAGGCAATACTGTGGAGAAGAAGACAGTCTTTTCAACAAGTGGTGCTAGAACAACTGGACACCCAAATGCAAAGAAATGATTCTAGATCAGACCTTATACCTTTCATAAAAATTAATTCAAAATGGATCACAGACCTAAATGGAAAACACATAACTGTAAGGTTTTTAGAAGAGGAGAAAATCTAGACAACCTTGGGTTTGGTGATAACTTTTTTAGATATAACACCACAGGCATGATCTATGGAAGAAAGAGCTGATAAACTGGACTTCATTAACATTAAAAACTTTAGCTCTATGAAGAGAGTGAAAGGACAAGCCACAGTTTGAGAGAAAACATTTATAAAAGACACACTTGTTAAAGGTCTGTTATCCAAAGTATATAAAGAACACTTAAAACTCAACAATAAGAACAAAGACAACCCAAAATGGGCCAAAGACTTCACCAAAGAAGGTATACAGATGAAAAATAAATATGAAAAGATGCTTAACATCATATGTTATCAGGAAAATGCAAATTAAAACAAAAGTGAGATAAAATTACACACCTATTAGAATGGCCAAAATATGGAGCACTGATGACACCAAATGCTGAAGAAGATGTGGAACATCGGGAATTCTCATTGCTGATGGGAATGCAAAATGGTACATCTACTTTGGAAGGCAGTTTCTTACGAAACTAACCATACTCTTACACTACAATCCAGCAATTGCATTTACCCAAAGTAGTTGAAAACTTCTGTCCACACAAAAACTTGCACATGGATGTTTATAGCAGCATTATTCATAACTGCCCAAAATTGGAACCAACCAAGATGTTCTTCAATAGTTGAATAGATGAATAAACTGTAGTACATCTGAGCAATGGAATATTATTCAGTGCTAAAAAGAAATGAGCTATCAAGTCATGAAAAGAAATGGAGGAACCTTAAATGCATATTGCTAAGTGAGAGAAGCCAATCTGACAATGCTATGTACGGTATGATTCCAATTATATGATATTCTGGAAAAGGCAGAACATTGGAGACAGTAAAAGGATTAGTGATTACCAAAGGTTCGGGGTAGAGGGAAGAATGAATAGGCAGGGCACAAAGAATTTAGGGTATTAAATCTGTATGATATTATAATGATGGATATATGTCATTATACTTTTATCCAAACACAGAATGTACTGTGTAATGTAATGTAAACTATGACTTTGGTTGATAGTGATGTGTCAGTGTAGGTTCATCAGTTTTAGAAATATACCTGTACAGGTGGGGGATGTTGATAATGGGGGTCAATATACATATGTGGGGGCAGGGAGAATATGAGAAATCTCTGTACTTTTCCCTCATTTGGCCGTGAACTTAAAACTGCTCTAAAAATTTTTTAATAAAAGAGAAGTATTTAGAATTTATCATACACTATGTGTATATGTGCAAGTATATACAGACAGGAGCATATAGAGTTAGTAAAAATATATGTATGTATATTTAAATAAATGAACAAATCAACATAGTCTTGGAGTTAGAAAGATTGGACGTGCTTCAGTTCATCTCCAAAATACTTATATAATACTTACATTTCTTATATTATAGAATACTTATATTTCTCTTGGCTCCGATGCTTTATTCAGGTCATTGCCTATAAGAGTTGAGTAGTTGCCTTTTATATAGGCCTGATTCCTATGATTCATGTAATGGAAGTTTTACGTATTTTAATTATTTTAATTTTTATTTGTTTTTAATAAATTAAAGTGGATTTTTCATAAGATTAATTTCCTGTGTTATTGGACCTTTAAAAATTTATACCACAACGTTTAATATAGCAACTCCCAGTTTGGGTCTGATATCGAGAGAAGGATAAATTTAACTTAGCTTAAGCTAAGCCTGTGGCTTAGGGTGGCACAACTGGTATCAGGCTAACCCTCTCTCTACACACAGCTGTGGAACTGGATAAAATAAATTAGGCAACTCTTGTCAAGCAGTGGACAATAGCTAGTATAAAATTTTAGTACCCAATAGAAGGAAAACTCATGAGGTGAGGTCCACAGTTGCCAAGTTCTCATTTTGGGGACAATCTCCCAGCCCCGTTCATAGAGCTGGAATCTAAACACTCTGTGATGTGTCCACTAAGCTGAGGAGTCAGAGGTCAGAGTTCAGGGAAGTTGAAGCAGTTGGAATCCGTGGTATGGCCGTCACTGAGTAGAGAATTATTCGGAGAGAGGGTCCCAGAAGTCTGTGGAGGGAATTCCTATGAGCCAGTAGCTGAGTGCTGGGCTATCTATGCACAGGGAAAAACCACCTGAGGCTTAATCGTATAGATAGCAGCTGCTACAAGATGAAAGTAGATGTCTAGCCAGTGTTGGGGTAATGAAGTACCAGGGTCTTTGAAGTTACAATCCTGCCAGAGTGAAGAGATCTCATTAACACTTTAACTCCCTGACATCCAGCTCAGACACCAGAAAGGCCTGGCCTTAGGAAGAAAGATCTCACTATAGAGTAAGGTCTACTCAAGACACCCTAAAAAGGCCTAAAACCAAGCCCCAGCTTGGGTCTCATCAAGTTAGAGAAGTCAAAAATACCATCGACTTTCCTCAGTTCTATATTAAACATAGCATAAAATGTTGGCTGTACATATTCAAGGTGGTCAGGTGATAATTGAACTGCCTATTAAAATACAAATTAATACTCTTCAGAGGAAGATAATAATATTCATGGTTTCTACCTGTAATATCCACAGTGTCCAGTGTTCAATAAGAGGTTACTAGACATAAACAAACAGGAAAACATCTATATTAAGAAAAAAACCTAAGATATGATTTTCATCAAGTAAGATAGCCCAGATATGAATAATGTAGCATTAAAGAGAAATACAGTGAACAGAAAGTCTCAGCAGGGAAATTGAAATTATAAAAAGTAACCAAATGCAAATTCTAGAACTGAAAACTATAGTAACAGAAATGAAGATTTCACCTAATAATAGATTGGGTTTCAAGAAGTCGATGAATTTGCAGAGAGTGCTTTAGAAGTTATCTAATCTGAACCACAGAAAGAAAATATATTGAAAAGTGAGCAGAGCCTCAGGGACAATGTAAAATTGCCTCATATATATGGGAATTGTAAGAAAGATATTGAAGAAATAATGTCCCAAAACTTCTTAAATTTGGTGAAAAACATTGACTTACAAATCTAAGAAGCTCAGCAAACTCTAAAGGATAAATATTATGGGTTGGGGGTGTCTAGAACATGATAAAACTCTTGAAATCTTTAAAAAGGCAAAAATCTTGAAAGCAGACAGAAAAGGAAACATTACATATGGGGGTAAGAAATTCCACTGACCTTTTGCCATGAATAATAGAGGTGA
>NW_011888916.1:593939-597582 GCF_000151845.1 Pteropus vampyrus
GAGGGTCCCAGAAGTCTGTGGAGGGAATTCCTATGAGCCAGTAGCTGAGTGCTGGGCTATCTATGCACAGGGAAAAACCACCTGAGGCTTAATCGTATAGATAGCAGCTGCTACAAGATGAAAGTAGATGTCTAGCCAGTGTTGGGGTAATGAAGTACCAGGGTCTTTGAAGTTACAATCCTGCCAGAGTGAAGAGATCTCATTAACACTTTAACTCCCTGACATCCAGCTCAGACACCAGAAAGGCCTGGCCTTAGGAAGAAAGATCTCACTATAGAGTAAGGTCTACTCAAGACACCCTAAAAAGGCCTAAAACCAAGCCCCAGCTTGGGTCTCATCAAGTTAGAGAAGTCAAAAATACCATCGACTTTCCTCAGTTCTATATTAAACATAGCATAAAATGTTGGCTGTACATATTCAAGGTGGTCAGGTGATAATTGAACTGCCTATTAAAATACAAATTAATACTCTTCAGAGGAAGATAATAATATTCATGGTTTCTACCTGTAATATCCACAGTGTCCAGTGTTCAATAAGAGGTTACTAGACATAAACAAACAGGAAAACATCTATATTAAGAAAAAAACCTAAGATATGATTTTCATCAAGTAAGATAGCCCAGATATGAATAATGTAGCATTAAAGAGAAATACAGTGAACAGAAAGTCTCAGCAGGGAAATTGAAATTATAAAAAGTAACCAAATGCAAATTCTAGAACTGAAAACTATAGTAACAGAAATGAAGATTTCACCTAATAATAGATTGGGTTTCAAGAAGTCGATGAATTTGCAGAGAGTGCTTTAGAAGTTATCTAATCTGAACCACAGAAAGAAAATATATTGAAAAGTGAGCAGAGCCTCAGGGACAATGTAAAATTGCCTCATATATATGGGAATTGTAAGAAAGATATTGAAGAAATAATGTCCCAAAACTTCCTAAATTTGGTGAAAAACATTGACTTACAAATCTAAGAAGCTCAGCAAACTCTAAAGGATAAATATTATGGGTTGGGGGTGTCTAGAACATGATAAAACTCTTGAAATCTTTAAAAAGGCAAAAATCTTGAAAGCAGACAGAAAAGGAAACATTACATATGGGGGTAAGAAATTCCACTGACCTTTTGCCATGAATAATAGAGGTGAGCACAATAAAAGATCTTTAAAGTGTTGAAAGAAAAATACCAAAAATCTATCATCTTTGAATTCTTTTATCTGATGACAATATCCTTCAAAATAGGGATGAAATAAAGACATTTTCCAGTAAGCAAAAGTTAAGATAATTTGTTGCTAGCAGAACTGCATTACAAAAAAAAAAAAAAAAAAAATGCTAAGGATATCCTTCAGGCCTACAGGAAATAATATCAGACAGAAACTTGGATATATAGGAAAAAATGAAGATCACTAGAAATAGTAAATAATGGGCAAATATACAATACTTTTCCCCTTCTCGTAACTTGCTTAAAAGACAGCCAATTTGCTTAAAGCAAAAACGACCCTGTAAAGTAGGATTTAGAACATATATGATAAAGATAATGCAACATGACTAAGAACTTCCAAGATTGATTCACCATTTAAAAGTTAATGTAATCACATTAACAGAATAAAGAAGAAAAACCATATCTTAATAATAGTTACAGAAAAACATTGACCAGGTATCAAAATTTATTATAGAGCTATAGTAATTAAAGCTCTTATACAAGCACAGAGAGAAATCAACAGAGGGGTGGGTAAGACAGTTCACACCTTAGCACAAATCAAAGTAGTGGCAGCAAACTATACTAGCAGTTTTTCATTGTATTTTCATTGCCACACACAGTAAAAACAAAACAAAACAAAAACAAAAAAAAACCAATTTCACATAAGAATGTTTTTGATGAAACCTATTTAATTTCATTAAATCTTGACTTTTGAGTATGTATCATTTTACTAAAAGCAAATTTAAAGATGAAATGAGAAATGCATAAATAAGCATAAAGCACTACTACAATGCTGAAATTTTATTGTCTTGAAGAAAAGCACCGTGTGAAAGAACTAACTAGCAAGCCAAACTAGCTGCTCCTTTGGTGGCACACCATTTTTACTTGAAAAAAATGACTGACAGGCAAACTGTGGTTGTTCAGACTTTGGCAGACTTTTTCTCATAAATGAGTGAAGGAAGCCTGTCACTTTATGAGAAACAACTTAATATTTTTTTGCTATAATAAAACTTGAACTTTCAAGTGAAAATTAGACTTCTGAAAACCTTGTCTCTGCTGCCATGAAACTGGCACCTTCTTAACATTTAAATGCTTTTCTGATGAGACTGGCATTCATATTAACAAGTGTGATTTTTTTTGATAAGTTTTGAAATTTGATAATTTTTTTGATAAAGTTGGGTGTGAAAACATTGGAAGCTCTGCTTAACTCAGTGAACCAATAATGTCCAAATGACCACTGTTCTGATGTTACCAAATCGTGCATAGATAAAAGATTCATTCAAAGTATAAGATAGACCAGTGATTTTAATGTAATTATAAAAATTTTCATTGATATGGTTTCAGATTCAGGATAGCCACTAAACTTTAAGAAACTATGACTTTTCAAGTTTAGATATCGTATCCAAGGGAATATCCATAATCATCTGAAAGATTATAATACTACTTCCTCTTCAAACTCTGAGAGGCCAAAGTTTTTTCATATTTTTCAAAACAAAATTTTTTCAATTACACTTGACATACAGTATTATTAGTTTCATATGTACAACATAATTATTAAACATATACCTTGTAAAGTGATCACCTGGTAAATCTAGTACCCATCTCAGACCATACACTTAGTAAAATATTATTAACTATATTCCTTATTCCGTACTTTACATCCCCATGACTATTTTTATAACTGGCAATTTGTACTTAATCCCTTTCACCTTTTTCACCTGTCCTGCAAATCCCCCTCCTATCTGGCAACCATCAGTTTGTTCTCTGTATCCATGAGTTTGTTTTGTTTATTTTGTTTATTTTTTTTTAGAGTCCGCATATAAGTGAAATCATAGTATTTGTCTTTCTCTGTCTGACTTATTTCACTTAGCACAAAACCCTCTAGTTCCATCTATGTTGTTGCAAATGGCAAGATTTTCTTTCTTTTTTTTTTTTATAGCTGAGTAATATTCCATCATATATATGTACCACATCCTTTTAATCCATTCGTCTGTCAGTGGACACCTAGATCAATTCCGTATCTTGTTGGTTGTAAATAATGCTGCAGTGAACATCGGGATACTTATATCTTTTCGAATTAGTGTTTTCAGTTTTTTTTCAGATAAATATCTAGAAGTTGTATTGCTGGGTCTTATATGGTAGTTCTATTTAAAAATTTTAAAGGAATCTCCATATTGATTTCCATAGTGGGTGTGCCAGTTTACAATCACACCAACAGTGCACGAGGGTTTTCTGTTCTCCGTGTCTTTGCCAACACGTGTTGCTTTATTGATGGTAGCCATTCTGACAAGTGTGAGGTGATATTGTGTTTTTGATTTGTATTTTTCTGACGTTGAGCATCTTTTCATATGTTTGTGGGCCATCTGTACATCTTTCGAGAAATGTCTGTGTAGGTCCTCTGCTCATTTTTAAATCAGATTTTGTGTGTGTGTGTGTGTGTGTGTGTG
>NW_011888916.1:597632-600070 GCF_000151845.1 Pteropus vampyrus
AACACGTGTTGCTTTATTGATGGTAGCCATTCTGACAAGTGTGAGGTGATATTGTGTTTTTGATTTGTATTTTTCTGACGTTGAGCATCTTTTCATATGTTTGTGGGCCATCTGTACATCTTTCGAGAAATGTCTGTGTAGGTCCTCTGCTCATTTTTAAATCAGATTTTGTGTGTGTGTGTGTGTGTGTGTGTGAGTTCCTTGTATATTTTGGATATTAATCCCTTGTTGGATGTATCACTGGTGAATATCTTCTCTCATTCAGTAGGGTCTCTCTGTTTTGTTGATGGTTTCCTTCACTGTGCAAAAACATATTAGTTTGATATATTCCATTTGTTTATTTTTCTCCTTTTGTTTCTCTTGCCTAAGGAGACATATCCAAAAAATATTACTAAGAGCAGTGTCAAAGAGTTTACTGCCTATGTTTTCTTCTGGAATTTTATGATTTCAGGTTTTATATTTAAATCTTTAATCCATTTTGAGTTTATTCCTGTATGTGGAGTAAGAGAATGAGCTAGTTTCATTCTTTTGCATGTATCCAGTTTTCCCAGCACCATTTATTGAAGAGACTATCTTTAATGTTTTGTACATTCTTGCCTCATTTGTCATAGATTCACTGACCATGTAGGCACAGGTTTATTTCTATGCTCTCTGTTCTGTTCCATTGATTTAAGTGTCTGTTTATATGCCAGTACTATGCTGTTTTGATTACAATAGCCTTGTAGTATAGTTTGATGTCAAATATCACCATACATTTAACTTTATTATTTTTTCTCACTATTGCTTTTGGCTCTTCAGGGTCTTTTGTGGTTCCATATAAATTTTAGGATTATTTTGTCTAGTTCTGTGAAAAATGCCTTTGGTATTTCGATAGGGATGCATTGAATCTATGGATTGCTTTGGGTAGTATGGACATTTAAAAAAAATTTTTTTTTTTTATTTTTCAATTATAGTTGACATAGAATATTATATTAGTTTAAGGTGTGCAACATAGCGATTATACATTTACATAACTTATGAAGTGATTACCTTGATAGATTTAGTACCTATCTAACACCAAACATAATTATTATGTATGTATTTATGTACTATTATTTACTGTATATACTATGTTATATTTTACATCCCACGACTATTTTGTAACTACCAATTTGTACTTCTTAATCTCTTCCCCTTTTTCACGCATCCTACCAACCCCCTCCCATATGGCAACTGTCAAAATATTCTCTGTATCTATGAGTTTGTTTCAGTTTTGTTTATTTTGTTTTTTAGATTCCATTTTTAAGTAAAATCATATGGTATTTGTCTTTCTCTGACTTATTTTACTTAGCATAATACCCTTTTGGTCTATCCATATTTTTGCAGATGGCAAGATTTCATTCTTTTTTTATGGCTGAATAATATTGTATATATGTACCACTTCTTCTTTATCCATTCATTTTATCGATGGACACTTAGATTGCTTCCGTATCTTGGCAGTTGTAAATAATGTTGTAATGAACTTACAGATGCACAAATCTTTTCGAATTAGTGTTTTGGATTTCTTCAGATACATACCCAGAAATGGACTTACTGAATTCTTCTTTGTTTCTTGTTATAGCCTTTACTTTCATATTTTCAAGTTTATTTTGTCTGGTATAAGTACTGCTACCATACCTTTTTTTTTTTTTTCATTTTTATGAAATATCTTTTTCATCTCTTTACTTACAGCCTGTGTGTGTCTTTCAATGTGAAGTGAGTCTCTTATAGGCAGCATATATAAGGGTCTTGTTTTCTTATCCATTCAGCCAACCTATGTCTTTTGATTGGAGCATTTAATCCATTTACATTTAAAGTAATTGTTAATAGATATGTAGTTATTGCCATTTTATTATCCATATTTTTAATCTTTTTTTCTTTGTTATTCTTCTTAAAGAAGTCCCTGTAAAATTTTCTACAATATTGATTTGACTTTGATGAATTCCTTTAGCTTTTTCTTGTCTGGGAAGCTTTTCATCTGTCCTTTGATTCTAAATGATAGCTTTGCTGAGTAGAGTAATCTTTTTTATACATCTTTGCTTTTCATCCTTTTTAATATTTCATGCCAATCCCTCTGGCCTGCAAAGTTTCTGTTGAGAAATCAGCTGACGGTATTATAGGAGCTCCCTTGTAGGTAACTAACTGCTTTTCTCTTGCTGCTTTTAAGATTCTCTCTTTGTCTTTAACTTTTGGCATTTTAATTATGATGTGTCTTGGTATGGGCCTCTTTGAGTTTATCTTGTTTGGGACTCCCTGTACTTCCTGGGCTTATGTCTTATTTCCTTTGTCAGGTTAGGGAATTTTTCCATTATTATTTCTTCAAATAGGTTTTCAGTTTCTTGCTTGCTCTCTTCTCTTTCTGATACTGCTGTGATGCAAATGTTGGTTTGCTTGGTGTTGGCCCAGAGGCCCCTTAAACT